>NC_073746.1:10145974-10745974 GCF_029784135.1 Toxorhynchites rutilus septentrionalis
AACCGGTTAGTAGCAGCGGGTTTGGTACGAGCAGTAGTTGCACATCTAATCGAGAGCTGCCCAGTGGTGGTGACAGCAGGGGGAACCTTAGTCAGCACGAGTCGACGAACTTGAGGGAGGTGGTAAGCTAAGGGGGAGGGCATAATGGTGATGATCGCGTGTATATGGTGTTGATGGAGATACGCGGGAGAAAACGGTTTTCTGGTTCGGTGGAATAGCTAACGTGTGACTTTGGTATGTGGCGGTTACTTGGGGAAGAAAGTTTGCTCAAGATTTAATTCAGAAGACGAAGCTTCCAACCCAATTTTGATTGATAAAGGTATTAAGGGGATTTTTACGAATAATTCGTAGATCATGAAGAAAGTGGCTTCTACCTAAAATTGACTGAAATTGACTGACAATATTGATCGGTAATCGGTATTGAATTAGAGAGACTTTAAACTTTGAGAGTTCATTCGTCTCTAATATTGATGCTTTGTTTGTTTGCTCTTGCACGAGTATTTCGTTCATATTATCGCTTGCGTTCTACAACAGTTATGTTTTTGTTCGTAGTTATGTTTTTGTTCATTGAAAAGTTGAGTGTTTCGCCACATTTTTCAGGAGTTACAGACGATATTGTTATCTAACGACCCATAAGAAAGATAAAATAACGATAAACAATGATAAATGTCTGGGAGATGTTCTTGTTTCACTGGAACTGAAACTCTGAATCAGTCAATACATTATTGTTTGTTGTCTAAAGACTATTTCATCTCTGAAAATAGCGGGAGTGACGATTCGTATCATAACTTAGATGTGCAAAGCATACCACTGCATTTTGGAGATAAGGTTGTATTCTATTGATATTAATGCCCCCGTTAATGAGGTCGTTTGGCAGGATATTTCGAATGTTGGCTGTAATGATTTCTTTGTAAACTTTGTGCAGTGGCGATATCGTAAACAATGAGGTACATCCGAGGTGCGATTATTGCTAGTGGAAAACTAAATGATTCCTTTGTAGTGTCTCAAACTCAGAACAGTGAGGTTTGTATTTAGAATTTGACCGCACAAAATTACGGAATGCTCAAGGAGAGAATAAATTAAAAAAATAATCGTTAAAAATATATTTTTGTAGGAAAAAAACAAGAAAGTTATTCTTCCGCAATTTTGATAAACTTTCGAACTGTTCGCTGAATACCTCGCATCATTTTCTGCACAGTGACATTGTCAACATTTTCTACCATTTTTCCACATCAGCCAGACTTCTTCAATTTACGTTTGACAATTACCCAATATTTTCGAAGGGACAAAAATCTTGATAATTTGGTGGATTCATACAACATCAACATTATTCTGCTTATACCATTCTACGACATCCCGGCTGTAATAACGGCTGACTAAGTCGTGCCAGAACTTCATGGGACCTTCTGAAGACACTTCTCCTTGTAAAGCTATCCATTCATAGTTGCTCCAGTGATAAAAACCTTCAGTTTCTTCCCTCAACTACAGATGCCTTGCCAAATCATCAACTTGCAGAAATATTTAAACTTACCCGGATATTCCACCTTACGATTAGCAAGATATTATTTTTGACCCGGGATTTGTCCAAAATCCGTTGTACTTGGTCCGAACTTGGTCGCACAGTTTCCTTTTTTTTTTTTTTTTTTTTTCCAAAATATATATTTTTATCAAGGCTCATATGGCGTTAGCCTCACGGGGCCGGGAGTTCAATACTTTGACAATTTTTCTTATTACCTATGTTAGTAATATGTAACCGATTACTCGCGGTTGGCTCGAGGTTAGTATTACAAGTGTTTTCGTAATTCGGATGTTGCTGTCTCCAATGCTCTGTACGTGTGCCCGACTCGGGATACTTCCTATTGGGATGCAGCTGACCCTTGATCAGCAACGCCCCCCTAGTATGTACCTCATATCTAGCGTGGTGCGTCTTTCTCGACTCCAGGAATCCAGGATAGAATGGTCACTAACCGGCGCAATCATCAGTTCATGTAGAGTTGTCATGAGCGGTACAACCTTTGGCTCTTGTTGAATCATCAGTGGACTGCACAACCTTTGGCCCGTGTATCTGTAAAGAGTGTGTGTATGTATTGCCGCGACTAAGTAAAAGTTTATCGATCGGATAGGAGGGATATAAAACGGGGACACAACGAAGGAAACATCATTAAACGTTGACATCGGCGTTCCTGAGGAACAGGTATAGATGAAGCAGAAGATCAGGATCACGGCTACCTAAGATATCCCGGACGGGGATCTCCGATTGTCTGCCTTGTGCTCTCAGTGCTCTAGAGAGCTGAGAGCGAGCAGCATGGAACCGGATACACGACCAGACAACATGCTCGATGTCGTGGTAGCCATCGCCACAATCACAAAGATTGTTTGCTGCGAGCCCAATGCGATAGAGATGCGCGTTTAGGTTGTAGTGATTGGACATAAGCCGAGATATCACGCGAATGAAATCACGACCTACATTCAATCCCTTGAACCATGCACTCGTCGAGACCTTAGGGATAATCGTGTGTAACCAACGACCGAACTCATCTCCACTCCACATGCGCTGCCAACTTACGAGCGTGTACTGACGAGGAATGTGGTAAAATTCATTATAAGCAATTTGCCTTTCAAAAAGTGTGCCTTCTAAAGCGCCCACCTTAGCTAGCGAGTCCGCTTTCTCATTCCCCGGAACAGTTTCCTTGTATGGTGCATCGCAGTGAAATTTTTCGCTAAATCACGTCCGGAGATCCCAGGATTATTTCGGACTGCCCTGATGATCTTTGCTCGTAGTTTACGGTCATATGTTCCACTTATAGGAATTTCGGTCAACGGTATTATAGTGCACTTGTCCCTGTTAAGGGTGCACTATACGCCAATTTTTCGGTACGCATTTGAATCGACTGTTAGTGAGTTGGGAGGATATCTAGCCTAGCTGAATGGCTACAAACGATGTATTCTACATGTGACTGATACAGAAGATGCACTTGTAATAATGATTCCTGATAACCCTAAGAACGATGAACGCAAGCTGATTTGTCCGAAAAAAATAGTTTCCAGTTTCAACAAATGCAAGACATCTATAGCTGACGCAGCGCTCCTTCACATTCCCGATTTGAACAAATCGCTAGGATTAATGGTAAATGCTTCGAACTGTTTCGTCGGAATAGGAACCGATTCCAATGCGAGACTGTTCAGTGCTTCAGTTCACGCAGCAAATTCGTTTCTATATGTTCAATGTTGTCAAAACGGATCCTACGAAGCGGTAGTTTGAGTTTCGGAAATAGGAAAAAGTCACACTCATGTTTCGTCGTCAGTAATGAGATGAACGTTGGATCAGGATTTGATCGTTCAAGCATGTTTTCAGTCTTTTGTTTGCGATTAAATGTGAAAAAAACAGCTCTTTTAGCACTTGTCGCGCTGCGACTTTTCTATTTTGTGTGTGCTTCCGGTTCGTATGCAATTCGAGCACTATGCTGAGGTGATTGATGTATGAACGAATCATTTTTCTTTCATCCGCCCGTGCAGATGTTTCGGTTTAATCATTCTTCGGTTTAATCATTCTTGTTATACCGGAGTCTTGCTCTTGCATTTCTGCTGGTCCGACATAAGATGGTCGAGGGAAATTCTGATTGGCCTCGTATGCATCCCTTCCGCGGGGAATTTTCCTGCTAGAGTTGGATATGTGAGAAGGATTTGCGATATGTGAGAAGGAAAATATTTATAGCATCTTCTTTTTTATCCCATTTTTTTATTTATTTAGGCTCATTAGCATTTTAGATGTAGCAGAGCCGCATTTAATCGTGTACATGTTACATGTTTATTATATCTATAAATTGTAAGTTACACAATAGCCATTTAGCCGTAAGAGTATTCATTCTGTTCTTCGATTATTCAGTAGACCGGACAGCGAAGACAGCAAATATGATCATCGTTGTGTTATTTATAGTACAACAGCCAGATGTTTCTTGCAGAGCAGAGCAGCGCTTGTATGGACGAAGAGAGGCCAGTACTCCGACCGTGAATCGATCTCCATCACTGTTGATTGTTGCGTGGACGTAGTTATTCCATTACAACACAAAGATGGTCAATTGAGGGCCTTGAGTTTTGAACTCTACGATCGATCGCTCGGTAAGCGAACGCGCAACCAATGTGGGGCTGTTCTCAGATGATTGAATCTGTTCTCAGTGCAAAACTGTTCAAAAAGTGCGCAACTAAACTGTGTTCCATTGTCTGATACGAGAGTTTCTGGAATGCCTTTATGGAGCTTTATTTTTGTAATTTCTCGGAACGATGCGCGTAGCAAACGGATCGTTTCATTTGTGATCATTCAAGTGGGAAACATTTAGTGCCACCTACTAAATGCGTCCACCATAATCCGATAGGATGTGTCTTCGAGTGGACCAGCGAAGTCACTATGAACTCTATGGTATGGTAGTCCAGTTTTCGATTATACTTGTGACATTTCTTTATATGGCGATTATGCTGCTACTTCATGTCTCGATATGTCTTAATCTATGATTGGCTTCCGGAAGGTTCAGAGGATAACTAATCTATCGATGAACATTATGCTGCCAAGAGCTACTGACATAAGTCTCGCATTGTCAAACCTTTAAGATGGGATCGACTCTTATGGAATATAGTACAGTAAAACCTGTTTTTATGCGGTTCTTTTTTGTGTGATTTTCTGTTCTTGTGCGATTTTTTTTGTGCGGTGTATGAAGAAGCAATGGACGATGTTATCGTCCATTTTTCGATGGTTTATATGCATTTCAGTGCGAGAAAAGCATATTTGCGTCTCAATTATCCACTTCTGAAATCATTCCCCTCCTCTCATCAAATGCTCTAAGTTTTTCAAAGTTTTTGCATGACATGATTTCTAACAGCAACACGTTTCGACATGCAACTAAAAGCACAAAACAGCCACGCGCAACCGAAAAGGCAAATTGTCCCATCGCAAAGCAGGGAAACAAAAGGAAATTGAACGGTGAATGGCGTGGATTTGAGTTATTTTCTTGGGGGAAACTTTTTTTTATGCGGTCCCTATCTACCGCACAAAACAAGTTTTTTTTTCAAAAATGTGTACCGAACACGATTTTTTAAAGCTACTGGTGAAGTTTTGCACTATTTTTTATGCGACTTTTTTGTGCGGTCTCTATCTCCCGCACAAAAAAAAAAAAAAGATTTGCCTGTAACTGCGCACGTCCTTCATCCGATTGACAGTACCTCTTTTCAGTCTTTGTAAGTGATTATAGATTTCGTGATGAACTTGGCCACCTCAATATTACATTAAATAGTACTTCAATATTTCTTGCGTTTTTTTTGGGTCCAATATTACGCCTTGAGTGTAGTTTGAGTGGCAAGTTCGAAAATACCTGTATACCAGTGCAAGTCGGAACAAATTCTCTGAAGAAAAATCCTCGTCATATGTGTGACACCGCTGCTAAGTTGTTAATCCGCAGATAAATTACGGCAATGACATCAATCGACTGTGGTATCAATGAACTACAGGCAAACCTGTTTTTGTACGATTCCTTATTAGTGCGAGCCTTTTGTGTAAATTTTTAATATGTGTAATTGGTTTGTGTGATTCATGTTCCGATACGAGAATAAAATCGCACAAATTAGAAATCGTACAAAACGAAACGAACCAAAACAGGTTTGCCTGTACTGAAAAGGTCCAGATTAGGGCTGGGCGATCTTGAATCGATGTTTAGAGAATCGCTCTTTTCCATTCCGATTTTTTTTGGGATCGATTCTTTGTACACAAAAAATTGTGAAGATCGATCTTTTTTCTTCGATTTTTACGATCTTAGAATTTTTTTTCAGTCTACATCTATTTTAATCTCACTACCTGACAAATATCAGTGGCTCATACGATCACTGAACTGGAAGGAGAAACATATTATCCCTCAGGGAAGATAATCTCAATGTTAAAAAATTTAAGAAAAGTATGGGGGAGTTTTTTTTTTTTTAAATATTGCTCAATATGTATGATATCAGAAAACTGATTCAATGTGTCCCACCACAGAACCAGTCAAACAATTGAAACAAGTGATGTTCCTGGTGCAAAAAGAACGAGAATTCAAAGATATTCGATCGGTGGATACATTTGTCATAGTTACTTTGCTAGATCCTCTTTTTTAGACGGTCTATTTAGCTCACGTTAAGGCATTGAAATATGTTTTCGATAAAGTGGTGATTGAAGACCTTAAACCATCAACTGCTCCACAGGCAACTTCAACATCATTAGTGTGTGAGCATGGATCTAGTAATTTGTGGAAGAACCATAATGAAATGGTACGTATTCCTTTTGATTATTCAAGGATTAGTTCAATTATTGAATTCAAAATTTCTGTACTTATAAATACGCGAATCGTTGGATAATTAAGAATCTAATCCCTTTGGAGTTATTAACGGAGAACTTCGGTATATCCTACTTCAGAATATTGCAACACTAAACTCAAATCCTTTGACTATTTGGGATACGATCAAAAACTGGAGAATATCTCAACCGAATGGTGACATCAGATCCAGCCGAAAGATTGTTTTCGAGAACTGGCACTGCAACCATGTATCGGTTTCCACTAAATACTAGACTTATGGCACGCTTGGCTTTCATGGGATCGTTGTCAGCTGAGTTCTGCGTGACGGTTCAACACAAATGTTATGGAAATTGCTTTTTTTCTGAATTTTAATGTTTTTAGGGTCTTGAGGAATAAATTACTTTTGATGTTTGAATGGAGATAATATTTATCCAATTTTATATTTAAAGGAAAAACGACACTCATACGAATAACTACATAAATTTTGACATTTTAATGATCGATTCAGCAGAGATTGATTCCTTGGCGCCGATTAAATCAGTGAATCGATCCCTAGGCCGTTTAAAAAATCGATCCGAGAAGATCGATCTGTTCCTAAAGATCGCCCAATCCTAGTCCAGATATTGCTTTGACCCATGAAATCTATTATATTGATGAAGTTCTTTATGAGTGTTTATTGTTAATAATTTCCGAGGACTTCCACCGTCAAATCAATTTGATTGTAGATCTCACAATTCGAAAATTTTGAAAAAAAAAACATTTTCAAGATGACTTATTGCTATCCTTGTTCTAGGCAATGATCAAGCGCAGTCGAGGAGTCACTACAAATTCGAACACGGCCGCTCGTTTTACGCCCTACTACAATCGGGGCAGCTCACTCTGGCTAGTCAAAAGCTTTACTTATCTTCCACTGTTCTAAACGTTGAAGCTCATCATCAACCGTAGTCAATGCGGCATATTTCACTGGGCGCTTAGGACGAAATATTGGTTTACTCCATTTATTGAGAGTTAATTTTGTGGAACCGTGTTTTAAGGGTTGAAATATCCATGAAAATTGTACATCGGTGATGACTACAGGTTAACTATGTATCGGTAAGGGTGCCTAGAAAGTTTAGTGGATTCATGGGCACGTATATTTGATCAGTTGATGCTGACTCCACAATCGAATAGATTCATTCGTTTTCAAGATCTTTATCCCATCTGTTTATTTTATTAGGCTTATTTAGCAATTCAGCTGTAACAGTGTCGAATTTATTCGTGTACATGTTTATCTAACGATAATTTTGTTGTATATTACACAGTAGCCATTTCAAGTGTAAGAATATTCCTATCTTATCGATACACATGTCCTTATTTTTCGGCGTAAGAATATTCCTATTGTTCAATGGCTCACCAGTTGGACCATACACAGCGGGACTTTTGATATGAGGCTTCCATTGTTGTGTAAACAGCATCAATTTGTACAGACCGTAATGTGAGCGGTAGGGCACTGGAATTACCGTCACATGGTGATTGTTGCGTGGATGTAGTAGCTAGAGTAACACACAAAGATGGTCAATTGAGGGCCCTGAGTTATGAGCTTATGATCGTTCGCTTAGTAGCGGACACGCAACCGAATAGGCTACGAACACCCCCCTTCGTTTCCAAGTTGTACTTGAGATTTTGCAATGCTTATTTTCCATGTGGTTTGCCAATATCCCGTTAAACTACATACTGTTGCAGTATCTTGTTTCAGACTGTTGTATATTGATGAATGACAACTGATATTGCACTGTATGGATCTTTGCGAAGAGGGCAGAATTAAACCCTTTAAACTTGAATGGATTTAATGAACGACTTCCTCATAGGGTAATCCAATGGTTTGGAGAAGGGCTCTGGAAGGTCGAAAAACATCGAATTCTCGTGAGTTTTTCTTCGGATGTTGAAATTAAAGCTGAGTGTTGTGTGACTGGTTGGTGATTTTGGTGATTTCTTTATGTATATTCGAAGATGTATTTTTTATTTTTTGGATGCCAATATAGTGATTGTTATGCAGTTGGCAGCTGGGCGCGTGGATGCTCACTCTAAAACTGGTGGTATGTTTTTCTTAGAATCTAGCGGATTGATTTGGCTCAAATTGGCATGTAAAAATTTAAAAATGAATCATCTAAATTGTTGCGTAGCGGTTTTTGAAAAAAAAATTGGACATGGCATTTGAATGAAAAATTGTCTGTTTTTTTTCAACTAAAGTCACCTTTCAATAAAGAATTGAAAAGTTGGAATATCAAAATACGGCTACGTAACAATTTAGTTAGTTAATTTTTACATTTTTACATGCCAATTTGAGTCAGATCGGTTCAGTAGATTGTGAGAAAAACATACCATCAGTTTCAAAGAGAGTATTTACGCGCCCAGCTGCCCACTGCAAAACGCCAAAATATCCCAAAACTCAACTTTAATTCGAACATAAAAAAAAACTCGCGAAAATCCGATATAGTGTTCCCCCTTAGTTGCACCAGTTGTGACAATCTGTAGTCTATGCTGATCCTGAAAAAAAAGTAGGTCATAGTGTAAAGTGGATTGACTGGTATGCGGATAGTTGAAGTGTATGCAATTTCATAAACCAGCCCAATACCAGTCACAGTTTTCTTGGTGTAGAGCAAGACCTTTCTGCCTAGTAGAGTTGAAAAGTTGCATTTTGATCGTTGAAAAAATCACAGACAAACTTGAGTATCAAATCTATTGTAGCGGGACTGGAGACTGGAGACAATCGGCCTAAACGTTCCCAAATTATGTATTACCGTTGCTGTTCGAGCAACATTCGATCGCATTCGAAGTCACAACCGTTAGCTCATTACACTAAACCCAGAAAACCTTCTTCTTCCAAATCGACATCCATCAACAACGAAACAACAAGCGCTTCACGCGTTCTGCGAGATGTATCCAGAAAACGCTCATCCAGTCAGTCAAAGACAAACCTTCATCCCTCCTCACTTGTGTGCAGTTTCCCGACTGGGAAAGCTGACCAGGGTTGAGTCACTTGAGATAACCAAATAAAAAAATAATAATAGAAATATGGAACCAGACATAGTATCTCTATATAGTTGTAATATTTATAATCAGTCGCGGCAGCACTTTATTTTTCGTCGTGTGTTTTGAGACAAGATGTAGACAATTTTGGACAACAGAAAAAAGTTCCTTCTTAGTAGTAAATAGAGTGTGTGTGCGTAGGATTGGCCGGGAAATGCTCGTTCCAAATCCCCACATAGGTCACCGTAAAAGAATAGCTCTGAAAACGCCGGGAAGCCGGGAAGTTCGCTACTGCAAGACTGCAAAGATTGCAATTCGAGTGTGCGTCGTTTTGTTGTGGCTAGTTTAGTATTCCAGATACCCGTGTGTGGCATGTTAGAGATTGTAATTGTTCGTATTGTGGTTGGAGTTTGACAGAAAAATAAATAAATATAAATGAAAGGTATATGAAATTCAGTCGACAGTAACCCGTGTGCGGTTCGATACACAGAATAGTATTGTTTTAGCAAATAGGATCTACGTATAGCTACTCTAGAGTGGGATTAAATGTGCGATCTCTCAAGCCACACAGAAAAATGACATAGTTTACTCCGTAAACATTTTCCAGCTAATCGATAAGGAAGCGATAGCGATATTATTTTGTGGGGAAAATTGACCAGAAAAATTAATCGATAATCGATTGTCAAGTGAAATAAGTCGTGTCTTAAATCTTTTTCGGATTGGAAAAAAGGACATTTTATAGTCATTCATTCTGATACCATAAGAGAAAATTTAAATATACATAAACACTAAAGCGGATAGCCTTACGGAAAAGGACTGACATTGTTTCGCTCGTTCCTCTCCATTTTTCATATACACTTTGCATATAAACAGAGGACGAAATTTGATCCGTTCGAAAAGATTAGCTTCTTCACCTATTATAGAAATTTTTGCTCTTCTCTAAAATTAGGTAAGCGAATTGGTACTGTGATTTTGTTTTCTTGTTTTAATTGTAGTTTTAAGCTTGTTTTTATTTCTCCGCTTCTTTCGCTAGACTCCTGAAGAGCTATTGTTATTTTTATTTGCCAAAACAGATGGGAGGAAAGCACCCAAATTATAAATTCACTAGCATTAAGTTTACTCAAGCGTGACAACGAGAGACGCGATGAAGATAGCTGAGATGTGCTGCCTTGAAAACACTTATTATACATCTTCCACTTGAATGCACAGAGACAACTTGAACCCTTCATTACTGTTGAACGTTGAAAATTCCTATTTATTGTTTCGGTTATTCGGTCCTGCTTTGTTCCCCCTTAACGCGGCAGCACATTCAACAGCTCAAAGTGGAAGTTTTGTATTTTCACGCGTGAAACCATAACAAAAGGAAATGTTCTACAGCAGCAACACAACACTTGCAATAATACGACCAGAGAGAAGATTGATGTGTACTCGCATTTTCCGAGAGGCTTGGCTCAAACCAAAGAGATTTCACTACTTGCGTTTTTTTTCAATCGACAAATGCAGAGACAGCAAGTCATATTTTAGCATAGACAAACAAGAGGCTTTTGCTTTAGCACGTTTCCAGGCATGGATGTTTTGTTATATCGTTCTCACGCAACTAGTTTAAGTTTTATGCAAATGGTTCCTTTCTTCACGCGGATAAACAAAAGAACTATAGTCCACTGTTTATGGAAAATCCAGCGAAAAAAAAAGTGCCGTAATCTGTTGTAATATATGTTAAGAATTGGCTGACTGAAAATCAAATCTAAGAGTTGAACAAACAAACAAAAAAGTTGCCTTCATTCACGTAGTTAAAAACGCAATGCCTTGTGGAGCATCAGCATCACACATTTATTGAACAGATCAGTATTCACCGTTTTGACATAAAGTTAAAAAACAAACAAACAAACAAAAATAGCAGAGATTGAATTCTCATCTCGACGACAAATGTACAAGTGCAGTTTTATGTTCCCAAAGTTTTCCTTGTTCAGTAAAGTTTTATCTCATAAGTAATTTATTTCACAAAACCAACTAATAGCGGAAATAGTTTAACTACTAACCAGTTTTAGTTTGCACATACACTACTGATTACTGCTGCATAAAAAAAAACCAAAATTGACAATTAATGATAAATACACAGTACAGATACACATTAATTTATTAAACAGTTTACATTATTGCAAACACACAGTAAATAATACACTTGCTCTACTTAGCACGTAAGCTCTAATCTAGATAAGCGGAGTGACGGACGAACTTGTGAAAGTTTTACTATATTTGTACAAATGAATTATGAACAAACAAAAATATGAACTACTTTATACCGTTTTGGTCCTAAGAATATTAATAGTTGAATGAAGAATTATAACAATAAATACAAGATAACCAAGATAAGGAATTGTATACATCTTGATCCGAACGTTCCTTTATTTGGTGGAAGGCCGAAAATTAGCTGTAACGGAAGGGTATGCCTTGACAAAAGACCTCATTGTCATTCGGTGCTGCTCAGCAAACCGTGTCCGCTTTCACAATCATCAAACGTTCTTGAATTTTGTAGTCAGTCAGTTAGTTGTTGAATTATACAGACTTTAAACTTTTTCAGTTTATTCGTCACTAGCCTTGAGAAATACCCTTGATAAACGATGTTTACCCCACAAAAACCACAAAAACTGAACGAGAATTGGTTCGTTCTGCCGATGCAACGTGACATAGAGAAAGGAACCATGAAAGCTAACTCTCGAACTGAATGAAATGGAAGAATGCTGCAATGCAACAATGTAAAATATTTGCGAGAAAAATCGACCGTTTTTATTCGTTACATTGTTCACTTGTTTCACTATTTCCACTATATATGTCTCGGACAAAAACATAGGTGGAAGTGTTTTCCCTTAATTTATGTAATTGAAATCGAAATCCACCCATTGATTGAAGAGATATTAACGTTCAAAATCTTTCACTTTTTCCACCCGAAACATTGAAATGTACCCTCTATATTGAAAAGTTAGGCGTAGTCCCCCGTCAAAAATTTGGAAAAAATGTTTGAAATCGGAAATAAAACCATTTTGTACGCCACATTCTAAGAGCACAGATTCGTCGGTGAAGGCAATACATTTCTCCAGCAAATTGTCACAATTGGTAAGATTAAGTTACAGATTTCGATCTAAATTTGAAATACCAACAAGCGACAATTGATACACTTGATGAAAAGAACGAGCAATTATCGAAAGAACATCACAAATTATACACTCGTACATCAACAGTTATTTGAACCGGAAGAAGCCCCTGAATCCCTTAATAATGCTCTAAAAGCGACAGTCCCGACATTCCCTGATATGATCAGAACAGCAATTCAGAAGTGTACAGAACAATGCTACTTTCCGAATCGATGGAAGGTAAAACAAAACTAGTAGTGGTTCTCAGTTGACGGCTACACTGATAACCAAATCGACCACAATTTGCCCCAGTAAAACGTTAGACGTAGTCTGCTTGACGTGCGGAATAAACGCAGTGTTGACATCGCTTCCGAGCACCATCTTCTCATCGGAGAATTCCGCCTTAGCGTAGCGCGGGTTCGACAGAGGGAGAAAAAGCTCGGTCGTCGATTCAGCACATGTCGACTGGGAGATCCTTATGTGAAAAGTATATTTGTTGATGAACTCGGACTTGAGCCGAGGATGTTCCTGCTGGTGGTAGCATCGAGGACCAGTGAACCGCCTTCAAGTTCGCATTCATTGCTACCAGTGAGAATAACCTAGTTGAACTACGCACCCGGAGGAAAGAATGGATGTCGGAGGACACCTGAAATAAGATAGATGATCGAAAAGACGTCAAAGTCGCGATAGAGCGACAAAAAAAAAAAAACAGGAAGGGAAAATATATAGTCGTCGGTATCTTACCCTCGACCTGGAAGTAAAGCGCTCGTGTCGATGGGATAAACGAGGGTTGACGAAGGGAAGAGAGCCGCTGCAACCGGCGTTGTATCACGACGCCTGAACGAAGCAAGGATGAATATCAAGACGCCTGTGAAATACTTCGAACAGCTGCTCGACCCGAAAGACGGTATATCGATCGTATATTAGCCGAGATGCTCAAAGCTGACCCCGCACTATCCGCAGAAATATTGCATCATTTATCCGTAAATATCTGGGAAATCGCAACTGGTGAGGCATCATGCTGCTGTGCGTAAAGGGTGTGTCACATCAAATTGCATCACGGAAAAAACGCTGTAGAAATTTAATTTTTAGGAATTATATCTTCAGCTGTCGCTTATAATCAGATAAGAGTGTATAGATCACGTTGGCCATGCTTCACTGTCAATTTTTCGTAAATTTGGAAAAATGTCGTCGAACGAAAAAGAGCGTCGTGAAATAATCCTGTGCACTCATTTCGAGAATCCGGAGTTGTAACATCGGGACATCGGTAAGATGCTGGGAATCGTCCAATCCACGGTCAGCAGAGTACTAAAACGATACTTCGAGAACCTAACCATCGACCGGAAGGTGAAGAACGGCAAAAATGGATGCTCCGTCAGTGAAAAAGATCACAAGCGCGTAGTTAAGCAGTTTAGACGTGATCCGAGAAGTTCGGTCCGGGATGTCGCCAATAAGCTGAATTTGTCAAGTTCATTCGTCCAGCGGACCAAGCAGCGGAAGGGCCTGCGTACATACAAGGTTCAGAAGGCTCCTAACCGCGACGAAAGGCAAAACATGGTGGGGAAGACGCGAGCTCGGAAGCTGTACACCGAAATGCTGACGAAGCTGCATTGCCTGGTAATGGACGACGAAACCTACGTCAAAGCGGACTTTCGTCAGCTGCCGGGACTGTTGTTCTTCTCCGCAGAGGACAAATTCAGCGTTCCGGAGGAGATTCGCAAGCAGAAACTATCCAAGTTTGCCAAAAAGTACATGGTGTGGCAAGCGATCTGCTCTTGCGGAAAGCGGAGCGCCCCCTTCGTGATGACCGGCACGGTAAACGGGCAGGTTTACCTTAAGGAGTGCCTACAGAAGCGCTTACTACCACTATTGAAGCAGCACGAGGGCCCGACCATCTTCTGGCCGGATCTCGCTTCGTGCCACTATTCAAAGGACGTGTTGGAGTGGTACGAAGCCAACGGGGTCACCTTCGTGCCAACGAAAATGAACCCGCCCAACGCGCCGGAGCTTCGCCCAATAGAGAAATATTGGGCGATTATGAAGCAGGCCCTCCGGAAGAACCCAAAAGTTGTCAAATCGGAGGCGGACTTCAAGAGAAAATGGATTTCTGTTAAAAAAAAACTACAACCTGACGTTGTACAGAACCTTATGGACGGGGTAAAGAGGAAGGTGCGAGCATACGGGCTTGGGCTCGAAGTATGAATAAAAAGAAAATGCCAAAAGTTGTTTAATAGTTTTTATTTTACTGTCTAAAATTTTCAAAAGGATCGGTCTACTGAGCGAATTTCTACAGCGTTTTTTCCGTGATGCAATTTGATGTGACACACCCTTTAGTTTTTAAAGTCCTGTGCAAGGTAATCCTGATCCGGGTCAAGCAGAAGATATATGTTGGTAGTTCCCCCTGAGACGCAAGACGTTCTGATATGTAGAGTAAGCTTGACGACTTGGCTGCCTTCTCTTCCGCGGCTTGCCAGAGAATCAATGTTAGTAAGACGAAAGCTTGGTGCACCCGTGGCCGAGTGGTTAGCGTCCCACACTATCATGCCGGGTGTTCGGGTTCGATTCCCGTTCTGGTTGGGGGATTTTTCGTCAAAGAAAATTCTTCCGGCTTGCACTGTGGTCACGCGTATTCTAGAGCTTGCCACTCCAGAGTACATTCAAGGCGTGTTATTCGGCATAGAAATCTCAACCAAGTATTAATGAACGACGCTAGTTAATGAATACGTTGAGACGGCAAAAGTTCCACAGGGAACGTTAACGCCATTCAAGAAGAAGAAGAAGACGAAAGCTTTGGATGTCAACACGGTCACGCCTTCCAGATGTACAGTAGCAGTAGCTGGGTGGAGACGAAGACTCTATGCTTCTAGCGTAGAGTGTAGCAACAATAAGTAAGTTATCTAAACCAGAGAAGACTTCTTCGCCATCAGCATGGACTAATAACCATTCCATGCCAAATTGCTAAAAAATGGATTTTGTTTTCGTATTAATTGTACTTAATTTTTTATAGATTACATGGTCTTGGGGCCAAGGGCGCTATATTTTTCAACATTTTTTTATCTTGAAAGCTGAGATTTTTTTGCATAACATATCCAAAATCAAAGAGGTTTTTTCTTTTCGTTTTCTAGTTATTGTTTTTCAAAATTAACCAATGGTTTTGTAAAATCAATTCTTTCCTCTTTTTCCAAAAATCACCTTTTTCAAAAAATCATTAGAACTACTGATACTACTGGACCGATTCAGATCATTGACATATCAAATTGAAACCAATGAGGTAATCTTCTTTTCGCCTCTCAGATTCTTGGATATGTAATGTAGATATTTGCCTTCAAGAAACAATATCGAAAATATAGCGTCCTTTGTCTCTGAACCATGTAAACTATAAAACACAAATACAATCAATGATAGTAATCATCAACAAAATTGTTTTTTTCCCAAGCGCAACATTTTTTTTAAAGTAGATTAGTTCAATTAGCTTCAATTTGATATGTCGATCATCTGTATCGGTCCAGTAATTCAAAAGTTATGATTATTTTAAGAATGTTATTTTTGGAAAAAAAAAAAGATTTTTCGGACCATTGAGTAACTGTTGAAAATAAGAACACAAAAACGAAAAAACACCACCCTGATTTTTGGATATGTTATGTACAAAAACTCGTGTGCTCCCGTGGCCGAGTGGTTAGCGTCATAACTAACATGCCGGGTGTTCGGGTTCGATTCCCGTTCTGGTCGGGGGAATTTTTCGTCAAAGAAATTTCCTCCGACTTGCACTGTGATCACGCGTATTCTAGAGCTTGCCACTCAGAATGTATTCAAGGCGTGTTATTTGGCATAGAAATCTCAACTAAGTACTAATAAAAAATGACGCAAGTAATACTATGTCGAGACGGCGAAGTTCGTCTAGGAACGTTAGTGCCATTGAAGAAGAATAAGAATGTACAAAAACTCAGCTTTCAAGAAAGAATATAGCGCTCTTGGTCACTAAACCATGTAAACTATAAAAAAAAACCACAGTCAATAGTTACGAACACAAAATTCAACGTTTTGTAAGTGTAATACTTTTCCAGAGAATACTCATTGCTTCAATTTGATATGTTGATCATATGAATTGGTTTAGTAGTTTAAAAGTAATGAAGGCATTTTTGGAAAAAAGGGGAAACATTAATTTTTCGGACCACCCTAAAATGCAAATGGGCACTCTAATAAAAAAAATTTTAAAAAACATATGGTTTTAATATTTTGCGATAAGAATCATAACTATGAATTCTATCGAAAATCTGAGAACCACTATATCGGTTTGGCATGGAATGACTGCTCTGAGTGCATTCTCAATACTAACAAGATCTAAATATAGCGTTGGGGAAATAGAAGTGTCGTATTTCTGATCGAAATTTGACGCTTTATTTAACATACTCAAAATTATCCAATTTAAGTCAAATATGCGCCGTTTTGTACGCAAACTTGTTGCCATTTTGAAGGCAACTTCATTATTCCCCCCTTATAAAACCCCCCCTCCTTATTTGCAAAAAACTTAGACAGCCTGTTTTCCCAAGCCTCTTTTGAGGCCAACTTAGTATCACCAAGAGCGTTTTACATGGATCGGAAGAGATGGTAATCACTTGGAGCCAGGTCCGGACTATACGGTGGGTGCAATAGGACATTCCACCCGAGCTCCCGTAGATTCTGGTCATCAAAGATGTGTGAGGCCGAGCGTTGTTCTGATGGAACAACACCATTTCTATTGATCCTTTCTGGCCGCTTCTGGTCAATCGCCTGCTTCAAACGGTCAAGCTGCTCACAGTAGAGAACCGAGTTGAGGGTCTGGCCATAGTTGAGCAACTCATAGTGGATGATTCCCTTCCAATCCCACCAAACACACAGCAAAACCTTCCTGGCCGTCAATCCGGGCTTGGCGATGGTTTGGGCCGGCTCACCGCGCTTCGACCACAACTTTTTTCGCTTTAGGTTGTCGTACGTGATACACTTTTCATCACCAGTCACCATCTTCTTCAAAAATGGGTCGAGTTCCTTCCGTTTGGCAGTGCATCGCAGGCGTTGATTCGGTCTAAAAGATTTTTTTTGCGTCAACTCGTGTGGCACCCATACATCCAGCTTTTTTTGGAATCCAATCTTCTGCAAATGGTTCCAAATGGTTTTATGGTCTATACCCAGTTCCTGGCCAATCGAGCGAGTGCTCACATGCCGGTATACATGGATGATTTCAACGATTTTATCGGTTTCCACGACGATTGGCCTTCCAGTACGGGGTGTATCTTCGACAGCCACTACACCAGAACGAAATCGATCAAACCGACGCTGTGCTGTGCGAATCGTTACAGTATCGGGTCCATAAACTACACGATTTTTTTCGGTCGCCTTCGTTGCAGTTTTACCTCGTCGGTAGTAAAAACGTAAAATATGGCGAATTTATTGCTTGGTGGACTCCATCTTTGATGCGTTATAACTTGAGACTGAAAAGGACAATCACAACACTGTCAAAACGACACTTGTAGCACAGATTGTCGTCTTTAAATAGCCGTATAGTATGACCCGATGCGATAAGTACAACACAAGATATGTTTAAGTGTTGCCATATATTGATAATATACGACATTTCTCGCGTAACTTTTGAAAAGGTCCTACGTATCATTCACATCAACTCGAGAAAAACGGAGTTGAAGATCGGAATATTGTTCCGCGAATTGTTTCAAAAGAAATCAATCTTTATCACTACTTTTACCACTAGCAGTCAATAATAACTCTGAAAAACCAATCGTAACTGTTGTCATGTGATTTTAGTTTGAAATTGAAGCCTTCGAGCGAAAAATGTTACATTGGACGTTTTGACTGACCGCTTTGTACATTGGACAAATAACGTTGCACGATGAGAATTTGAAAATAACTACTGAACAACGATCCAAATACTTGCACTTCGTGCGAAAAGCAGATCATTATTGTTATAACTCGTTGAATTGATCTAAAAACGATATCAACACCCGAAAATAACAAAAACTCAAAATGACCGAAGTGCGATTTCGTGTTGTATTGGTTGCTTTGTTACTTCGGACGTATCGAGCGTCAGAGGAAAGTGACGTCCGAAGTAACAGTCGAGTGCTTAAAATTCGAATCTGAATATACGTTTAGCACAAAGTTCGCAGAAATAAATAGGGGAAGTGGGAGCATAGTGGTCACCCTAAGAATGATGCTGAAAAATCGAATGATGTTGAAAAATCGAACTTTTTTTACCGGGAGGTAGAGGGGTCACTCGCATACATCATGCTAAAAGGATAGATTTATGCGTTTTTTTCGTTCAAATTTGTTTAAATCATTATTGAAATAGTATGAGCATCTATAAAATAAGCTTGGCCTATTCACCTAGAGTTGTAATTTAAATTTTCTCATACATAAAAAAACCTTGTAAGAAACACATACCGTTTCGCTTAATGGGGCTAGGTTTAGTTGGGGTGGCATATTTTTCCTGGGTCAAAGCCACAAAAGGGACCTCTTTAAGAGCAGAATGTGGTAAGGTATATCAGCTTCAGTAAACAGAACATCCACTACTGACCACTTTACCCTCAAACATCAAAGTAATTTCTATATGAGTTAATAGCTAAGATTGAACAAAATGCCTGTTCACCTCTCCTAGAATATGTGAATAGTCGTTTAAACTAATGATTTGTCCAAGATATCAGATTGAATGAACTAAATTTCACGAAAAATTCCTTAGATACGAAAACTACGGCCGAATGGCTATCAAGAGCGCGATTTCTGTTTTTGTTTATATTTTGTCATGCGACAGCCCTACTGAAGTACAGGGTGGCTTAAAACTGATGAAACTCATCGAACATAAGGTGACCATCAATACGGCAGCTATTATCAATAGTTATACTATCAAACAAGCAGGTAACCACTTTGCCCCCACTACTCCTAAACATATTTTTCACAAATTCATTCTTTAATGGTGTGAAAAAGCATCTAGTACATTGAGAATAACACGAGATATAGTTGTTTCCGGGATTCTAAGAAGGTACTGTAGCGACACGAAACTGTGTCCAGTTGACAAAAACCTCAACGTCAATGTAAGTCGCTCGCCGGCAGGAATCGCCTTCTGCATTTGTGTATCTTGTTTTTAATCAACGGAGTAAACAAAAGGAGATAATAATCGAAATCCTCAGACGCAGAATACGAACAAAGTTCTTAGAAATTTTGTGTATCCGACGGAATCTAAGCCGTAAAATTGTGTCTGGCTACGAGATACATTATTTAATAAAAGTTTAATCCTGCCCTAATGCACACCGAAAACGTGCTCACAATTGGGAGTAAACATAGGACTGTAAGTTGAGAGGTTTATGATACCGCCATGCGTTCCAAAAAGGGTTGGGCGATCTTTAGGAAAAGATCGATCTTTACAGATCGATTTTTTAAATGGCGTAGGAATCGACTCACTCAATAAACTGGTACCAAAGAATCGATCGCTGCTCAATCGGTCTTTGAAAAATTGAATGCTTTTTTTTCCAATTTTTTACTTGTTCTATACAAGTGTTTCACATTTCCATTAAACATTGAAGGCTCTCTATTATTTAAATTTTGTTTTCTTTTCTCAGCTCATTCTTAAAAAAAATTAAAGGCTCTCAAACATTAAAAACTCTCATATTTTACAGGACATGCAATTATCTAATTAAATAAATCAATTGAAAATTATTATTAGAAATTAAACAACTGATATTCATCCAGAACTCCGCTGAAAATAATCCCATTAGTCAGCTGTCAGTCGAAACCTTGGTAGTAGTCCCAGTTCTAAAAAATAATGCTTCCGCTGGACCGGATGTCACCATAAATATAGCTTGTGACCACTTGTTTTGTAATGACTTAACTTACAAAACTGCTTCTCCTTAATTTACGACCACTAATTTGACAACAGTGACAACCATTTGCCAGGTGGTTATGGTGGGACTAAAATCATTGTTCATTGAACAACAAATTTACAAAAAAAAATCTAAGATCGAAATGAAAAGATCGATTTTCGCGATTTTTCGGAGTACAAAGAATCAATCAAAAAAAAAAAAACAGAAATTGGAAAGGAAAAGATTAATTTTTTAAATATCGATCCAAGATCGCCCAATCCCAGTTCCAAAACGTACAAAAACCTTCATTTCCACTAGAATTATTTGGCGGTAAATTGGAAGAAGAAGAAAGGCGCAGGCGCATCACGAGTTGTACCCAGAGATGCCAACCTTCCTATTATTCAGGATATCCCAGACTTTTCGTCACGTTCCCTAATAACCTAACTAACATTAAATTTTGCCTGATTTTCCACAATTGATCCTGATTTTTCCTGATTTTGTACTTTTTAGTTTATTCGATAAAAATTCTCCGTTACAGCGACAGTTTTCCTGGCCATAACTGAACTGTCACGTATAAGATTAAATTTGAGAAACAAACGAGTAGACGCTGACTTATTGATGGAGGAATACGTTTCAGAGCGTAAATTACTCAAGAGAAACTTTTCAAATTCAAATCAATTTAATAAGATCGTATATTCTCATTGCTCATCAGATTACTATGACTATAGCAAATATATCTGTAATCGAATCAAATAACATCAAAATTAGAAAATATTCAATAGGTCATCCACTACTCATATGCTTTCCTCATCTGGTAAATAAAGATTTACTCCCAAGCATGACGATGAGTTCAGGGAATTGTGAATATTGATTTCTCTACAATTGACTAAAGTGCTGTAAGTTTTTGGGAGGATATTTGAACGATCAAAGGATCCGACAAGGCACTGGATTTCCTCTTATACCATGCTTATTAATTCTTTAACGTTCCTGAGCATCGGTAGAACGACTTTTCTCTAAATTCTGTTTTATTAAAACATTTATAAGAAGTACATTACAACCGGAAATTATTCAATGAATAGTAGCCACTAAGAATTATGTAGAGCATAATGAAGAAGATACATGTTCTGTTATATATAGTATTAAATAACATTTAAATGCAACAAAAAAAGAAAAAGGACATATGTTAAGAAAATATACTAAGTTATGCGAGAAGTTCGTGCTATGTAGCGCGCTGGAAGCGCAGCTACTGGTTCCGTCACACGGGATTCAAAGTGAGTGGCTTAAGCGCCACCTCGTAAGAGGGCCACTCACTCGCTGTCTGCCCGGCAAGAATTCCGACCTCAGGGCGGGTTCTTGAATCGATCCCGAAACTCACTAATAGTTGACTCCTCCTGACACCTACAACTCGCGTTCCCGTTTCTCTGCCCTGTCTCCAACAACACAAACGAGACCAATGTGGTCATTTTTTGTATCGGCAATAAAAAGGTGAAAAGGATAGATACTTGAACGATTGTTTTCTCAATGCATTAATTGATTGATAACTAATAGTGTGCATCCATTAACTCGATTTGTTTACATTTGTTACTTAGGACCTTTTCAAAAGATACGCGAGATTTCTTTTTCCCCAACCCAATATTTATATCTCAAAGAATGACAATGGTTTGGTTTATAGCAGAATGAGAGTATCCGCATTTAGCGCTAGGGTTCCTGCCATACGAATAGATTACAAGTCGTCAACATTGCACCCAGCTTTATTCTAATCTCTCTGATTTATACTACAAGCGAAAATTCTGCTATTTTCACATTTGGCCTTGCCGTAAACTAATGAACTAATGACTCTTCTCTGAAAATGTTTATCACAGCACAGTATCAGTATCAAATAACGAAACTCTGTTACTTTCACGTTCCTCAAGAGCCATTTGGTTTGTCGAAAATACCGAAGGGGGAGCTTGAGGATTGTACCCCTTCAGACATGAAAGTGTCAACGGATTTTCTTGGAAGGTTGATACATATTTCGGTCTCACTTTGATGTTCCATCTTTCAATCATCAATTATTTCATATCAAGATGGCTAAAGGCATGAGAAGATATGAGCTTCTACTAATGGGGGGCTAAGAAGTTCATCTGGGGTATTAATTTGCAACCAAAAATCATAAAATAACTGGTATATAATGAGGGTTAATCCGAGAGTCGCTTCTCGACGTGACAGTCATATTTGCGCACGTGTCGGTATTCTGGGAATCGATGTAAGTAAAAAATTTCAGGTGCAATGAACTCTGTTCATTTGTTATTGTACTTCCGGGTCGCTCAATTTTTAGAATTGGATGAGAACTACGACGTAACTTCGAAGGGAAAAACGTCATTTACACCGACTTGACTCTCAGAATAACCCTCAATATGTTGTTCGGGGCACGGTTAATATGTAGTTGTTTTGTAGCTAACCCCCCAACTGAATTAGAAGTGAATTTGATACATTATGCTTTCCCGCTAAAAACACTTCCTGGATGTTAACGATTATTTTGAATTAATTCTAAATTTATTCAAATAGGAGACATAATGCCTCATACTGCTTTTCAACAAAAAATAACTATTAATATAAATCACTGTCGTTCGACTAGCAGATCGGAGATTTACATACCAACATCAATCTGATAACGAATAAGCACACCTCCCGGTGTGGATTTATTATTAATACCATTTGTACTTATTGTGGGTTAGCACCTTTAGCGAATCCTCATTGTAATAACAATGCGAGTAGAGAAACAATGTGTGACTGATGAACCAAACGACGATGTAACGGCAGATCCTGCCCGTGACGTTTTAATTTCCTCATATTTCTTCTTTTCTTCTCCTGGCTTTTGGTAAATTACTTTTTTTGTGTTTAATCTATTGTGGGGCGATTTCGCGTGTTTCGAAGCCACAATCACGGTAAAGTGAACGATGTAAGTGGTGCTCAGATATGGAACAAGGCCGGATGTTCCATGACCGGAAACCTAGCAGTAGTTTCTTTCTGCGGGAAACATGTCCTTAAAATCATTTTATCAAATTTTTATGCAAAAGAGAAACCACGTCGCATATTGAACCATATCTAGGAAAATGAGTGGGTTGTATCTATGATACAACCGCAAGGATGACGTGGGACTACCGTTGTCTTAGTGAGCATTTGTATTGTATTGATTAAATTATCGATTGAATGAAACAATTTTCGAATTCAAATTATATCAACATATTTGCTTTGTAAGTGAACAGTTACCATGTAAGATCAATTCATGCATTGTAATAGATTAGGTTCTTCGTTACAAGTAAATTTGATGACCATCCTTTCACTTTTGATATGACGTCTAGGACTACCAAGATATGTGAACGGAAAATTTTTATTTAACATTTTCCTCTGAAACTATTGAATCACTCATGTTTACGTAGTTCTCGAACCGCGAAAGTTCATTCACCTCTAGTATCTGAAATAACGATTTTCCCAGGCTTCTCAGTTTAGAAGTACGTTTTAGGGCAACATATTACGATTTGCGAAAAGACAAGCGAATACAAAAGTACTCATAGCTAATGATCCCCGATTTTTTAAATTAATCGTTCATCAGCTAATCGAATACTTTTCAGCAGTTTGTTATTCGATACAATTAATCGCCCCAAATAATCGATTAATCAATTAATCATCACACTGAGAGAAATAACTAGTTAGACTTATATTTCTCATTTGCTAGAAAGCCATCTGGAATCAAAGAAATTTTCATTCCGCCTGAAAATCACGTATTATTTTTTACGCTCCCCTAAACTCGTCAACGAAGCTCAATTCCCGTTGACGGCATTGAGTTTCTTTCATGAGTTTCGGAGAGCGTCAAAGATAATTATTGAATTTCAGGTTTTTTTTTCTCCTGTATCATAGTGAATTTCAACACTTTTGGCTGGTTCGTCACTTCTACCTTCCATTTTGGAAGAATGTCGGGAGTAAGAATTGAACTCCTGAGCTTTAGCGTGAGAGGTATGGATTTTACCACTACACCAGATCGTCTCCACTGAATGTCAGGATGAAACTGCAGCGGCCGTACGTTTTTGACGTAGGACTACGTCTTTCATTTCTATACCGGGGTGTAAAATCAAAGTTTCGAAAACGAAAGCGTTACGCCGGAGACCGAGATTTTGAGTGTTAATAGCTCCTAAACAACTGAACGAAATGGTATGATAAACACTTCATTCGAAAGATAAAATGTCTACGCGTTCTATACTTGTTACTTTCTGATCCAAAAACTTGTTTCAATAGTCTTAAATTTGCTTTCAAAATAGGCTATTGAAATCACCAATCGGTATATAAGCGAGCACCGCTCGGAAATCCACTCAGTTCTAATTGAACAGCGATTGGAGCATGTTGTCGCTGTTGTGGTGAAGCTCTTCATTTATCATGAAAGCGCGGATGAACGGTGTCACCAAGAGCCTGTTTGTGCACCTTAGGCCAGAAGGGAATCCATCAGGAGGAGAGTGATGCTACAAACGGTTCCCCGGGAAGATCTCGAAGCAGCCGCTACACACACACACATACACGCACGGAATTCTTTCCGTTTGGATCGAGAAAGATCCGGAAAATAATCTGCCAGTTCCTCTAGGAAGTTAAAAATACATTCATGTGAAAGAGTTTATTTGAATGTTTTCTATCCATGTAACACTGTGACCAAATATGTTTCAATCAAGTGCTATTAACAGATGGTTATCGAGTGAGCATTAACCACTGGTGGGCTTCCAGTATCGAGGAAAATGTGGAAATATCTAATCGTTACTGAAAATAATCTGCCAGTTCCTCTGGGAATTTAAAATTACATTCATATGAAAGAGTTTATTTTAATGTTTTCTATCCATGTAACACTGTGACCAAATACATTAGGTTTTGTGATTTTTCAATCAATCGCAATCAACAGGATAGCTTCTGAAGATTATTCTTCCCCATCAGTAGGATATTTCCGTATCCAATATTGGATGCATAAAACCTTGTGCCTCCAACGTAACGCTCTCGTTTTCGAAGTTCTCCAATTATTCATTCATTCAGAGTGAATTCAGATTCAACTTCATACAAATGATCTCTAAATCAAAGATAGTCCTACGTCACCCTTGCGGTTATACCATAGATATAACCCACTTCCTGTTTTTTCTCTGGGTTTGGATCGATTAATCGACTTAAATTATTCGTTCGCTTCGATTATAGGTTGCGCAGTGTTCGTTCGATTAATAACCGATTTTTGTAGGAAGTATTCGATTGATCGATTAATCGAACGATTTTCGGGGATCACTACTCGTAGCTTGCATATTTTGAAGTCCGTGTTAGGGAAACACAGTTCGGTGGTAACAAAAATACCCCCTACTTGCATGTATATTTCCAAGCGGATTCCTCCAGGCACATTGATTTTGATGGCTGTGTTGGGGAAACCGTAAATCGAACCAATCAAAAAGAGGCAGTTAGGGCGTTTAGATAACACTTGACATTTTACAGTTATTCAATTGTTCGTCTCATAAAAAATGACATTGACAATGACATTTTAATTGTGATAGACGCGTAGAAATATTTCCTATCAATTGATGCAAACATCTTTCCGATCTATTAAGAAATGTTCGAGTTATGAGTTTTCGAAATTCTTCTTTTTTTCTGCATGTTCTGTGTTTAGGTTTCCATTTCACCCCCATATACTCCGGTTAGACATAGTCCAAAAAATAAATAAATAAATCTCAGAAATAACAGTCTGATTCCGAATCTTTTCCATCGAAGAATTTTAGTTCAGGATACTTTGTGTATGTGAAATATTTCATCTATGATCAAACCAGATATCATGTAACAGTAATTTAATTTACCCGATATAACTCATTGTGTATTCTTCCTATTCGACGATAATATAAAAGAGAGAAAGGGACCCAATTTCTTCATATTCCTCATGAAACGTTTCTGCAATTTTAGAAAAAGAAGTACTTCCACGATAAACAATCGAGCAGTTTGAACAAATTTTGAGCCGAAGAACTCACAGCGTAAGTCCAATTGTTTTCACCTGGGAAGTAGAGTGGAGATGTAGCTTTTCCAATGCAAGAGGTGAATTCTAGTATTTGGTATGTTTTATCGAAGAAGTTCCTTGAATCCTGGTTCCAAAATTCCAAAATTTCCGTGCTTTACAAACAGGGCATCGTCGACTTACTGATTAAATTTGCTGACAGTTTCACTATTTCACTACGATAGTTTATTTGCGACTGAATTTATTGCTCTATTTGTACGGTACACGCTACGGTGAATTCTATTGTTACATCTTTGCTCGGGTATTCTGGAACATTCGCTATAAACAATAGAGTTTTGTTTTATAACGGGTCCGTTTCCATTCGTTCCTATTCTATGACAATTCGATTGTTATTGTTTTGTTTCAGTATGTTATTGTTTATGTTGTGATGAGTGTTTGCTGTTCAAGTGAGTATTATGAGGAATGTTTTACTGAAGAATCCTGAATATTCCAGACTAAACATGTAAGTACCCACAATCCAATCGACGAAAAAAACATCGACCTAACAACGACCGTAATACTTATGACAGACATACAGCTGTACTTGCGTTGTACTTCGAAAATTGTATGTCTGTCACCATGTACAGCGCTAGAACCATGCAAGCAACTCGGTACAATCGCTGTACCTGTACCGACCTGTTTTACCGCTGTACATGGCTACAGTTGTACTGTGCACAGCGCCATAGACGGTTAGTGGTGGGTAGCATGAACAAGCAGAATCAAATCACTTGATAAACGTTCTTTTCATTGACTTTCTCTTAAGTTAATAACTCAGATTGGAAACTTGTTTGTTGTGTTTGATAGTTTAGACACTAAATAAAAACCTTTTTCATTGAAATATGTGGTGGAAATTGGAAAAATATCTGATTGTCAGTTTGACATACGGTACAATGTACAACCAAAGTATGTCTGTCATGGTACGATGGTACCTGTACAACGCTGTACACGTACAACGCAAGTACAGCTGTATGTCTGTACCTGGTATAACGCTGTTACCTATTCACGATGACGACGATTAGGTATCGACATCTGGATACGGCATTAGTTTGTATGAGGCAAACTATTCTCTATCATATTAGTCGGCCCGAATCAGTTTATATTTGCTAAAATTTGTATGAAATTTTTTTCTTGGCATAATTTTTTCTACTTAAAGTACGTTGTCATGACCCTTATTTGAATTATTTTCTATAGACGTTCAGATATTCTCAAAAAAACTTGTCATTATAATATAAAATTATCTCAAAACATATTTTTTTATGACGTTTTTTCACCACTTGCAGGCAATGGTGATTTTCACTTACATAGAGTACTAATTTGATTAAGGAAAAATCATGTTCATTCATAATTTTCATTTTAAAAGTGTATTCATTCCTTCTGCAAATCCATACTGTCATGCCTATTCCCCAATATCGCCAACGCGGATAGTTCGTTAGACAAAAATACTGAATAATTAAACAAACCAAATGGCATCACTGGTGGTTCTTTTTTCCACTCCGCTAAACTGTCATCTCAAACAAAAAAATGGGTGGGTTCAGTATCTATGATATAACCGCAAAATTGACGTGGGACTAGGTTAGCTTAGCAATCATTTGTTTGTATAGATTAAATTTTTGATTGGAAGAAACAATTTCCGAGTTAAATCGAATTCAATATATTTGATTTGTGAGTAAACAAATTGAATAAATGCCATGTAAGGTCAATTCATGCATTGTGATAGATTATGTTCCAAGTAAATCTAATGACAGTCCTTTTGTGTTTGGTATGATGCCTAGGACAAAATATGTGAACGGAAGAATTATCAAACGATTATTTTATTTTACATTTCCCTCTGAAGTTTGCATCTCTCAAGTGTACGTACTTCTCGAGCCGCGAATTGGTTTGATTTGATGAACTTTAGGTACTCAGTGCCAGAAATTCAGTGAGTAGAAGATATGAAGGTATATCCTTCAATGCAATCTTGAATAACCGAGCCAAAGCGTTGTGTTCGTACCCGTTTTTGTAATCCGTGTTAGGAAAACACTTTTCGGAGTGCAAAAAACATGCGGATGCGGCAGTACCCCTGGCTTGCATGTATCAACAACTTCAACTTATACCGTGTTCAGGAAACATATTCTAGCCTGCACATAGGCAAGCGAGTACAAAAGTACTCGCAGTTTGCATTTATTTACAAAACCGATTTCCCCAAACACCTTGGTTTTGAAGTCTGTGTTAGGCAAACACACTCAGTCGGATCAAAAATTCCCCCGACCTGCATGAATTTGCAATGCCGATTCCCCCAGACATCTTGGTTCTGAAGTCTGTGTTGGGGAAACACATTTTAGTCGAAACAAAAATGCTCCCGACCTGCATGAATTTGCAATGCCGATTTTCCTACGCTCCATGGATTTAAAGTCTGTGTTGGGGAAACACATTTCAGTCGGAACAAAAATACCCTCGACTTACATGCATTTGCAATGCCAATTTCCCCATGCTCCTTGGATTTAAAGTCTGTGTTAGGGAAACATATATCAGTCGGAACAAAAATACCCCCAACTTTCATGTATTTGCAATGTCGATTTCTCCAAGACTGCTTGGTTTTGAAGTCTGTGTTCGGGAACACATTTCGGTGAGAACAAAAATCCCCACACTTTCATGTATTTGCAATGCCGATTTCCCCAAGGCTGCTTGGTTATGATGGCTGTGTTGGGGAAACTGTAAATCGGGCCAATCAAAACAAAGTAGTTAGGGCGTTTAGATAACGCTTAACATTTTACAGTTATTCAATTGTTTATCTAATGATAAATAACATTTTATTAATTGCGATAGATGCGTAGAAATATTCCCTGCCAATTGATGCAAACATCTACCCGATACAGTGAGAAATGTTCGAGTTATAAGCATTTGGAATCTTTCATTTTTTCCTGCATGTTCTGCGTTTAGGTTTTCATTTTACCCCCCATATACTCCGGTTAGACGTAGTCCCACGTCAAAACAAATGGATCATTCAACTGGTGAGTATGAAATATATTTCGGCTTTTTAATTATTAATTATTTTATCTTGTCTTATCAGCTATGAATACATTCGACTCGTTTGCTTCCATCAATCGGTAAGTGAGAAAGATGATTTCTCCCATCACCACATTTCCACTTCTATCACAGCAGCCAACAACATCCGTTTTCCTGCAGCAGTAACCTCCAACCCCTGTTGGCAATGCCGGGGGACAGCATTAACAGCAGCAGCAGCAGAATTTGACCATGGTATGGTATTGCGAAGAACTTTCCCCATTAGAGGTTCCGTGCTTCGCGCACATTCAAAAATCCTCTTCAGACACGAAAACTCAACGACAAGGAGGTATTTATCAACTTGCTCAGCTGAATTACCTCCCGGAGGAACCCGAATGCACTGATTCCGTTGTATAGGGCTCTTGCTACACATACATGCAGAGCATGTGTTGGGCACACAAACGTTTGTTGACATTCGTAGTTTCTATGCAGCAGCAGTGGAGTGAGATTTGAAAAATTAAATTGGAGAGCTAAAAATATTTTTTTTGTAAAACATATCCCTACATTTGATAAATAATAACCAGTAAGTACATTCTGAAATATCTGCCAACGACAGACATTTGAAATAATATGATTTCATTGCATTAATTAGTGCCTAGGACGTGTGCAGTTTTTGGGTGCAACAAACGCGGCGATCGTGACGGGGAAAAATGGTTCCGCTTCCCCGCGGTGGATAAGCGTAGCGCCAAGAGAAAAGAGTTGTCCGAAAAGCGCCAAATTGCATGGACAAATGCATTGAAGCGGATTGATTTGGTGCCAGAAAAATGGCCATCAACGGTGGTTTGCTCGCAGCATTTCCTTTCAGGTAAAAATGAAAATTTGTTCTCATTAAACTTGTCATAACGTTTTTTTCTTCATTCAGGTCAAAGTGCTGATCTTTTAGATGAAATGAATCCTGATTGGGTACCGAACCAGAAATTAGGTTACAAAAATCGGATGACATCTGCTGCTAAGGACAGATTTGAGTGTTTGACTAGGCGGAGTGAAGTAAAGGAGGCTATCCGAAAGACGTTGGAAACGATTCCGGAGGAAGATTTGCTGACGGCTCCAGGTCCGGTGGACAGAGAAACAGTGCTCGAAGAAGAAATAAAAAAATTGCAATGTGAAATAGAAATTATGAGAGAAAAGCACCACCCATTTCTATGCACTAGTTTCGAAGATTTTAGTCAGAATGATGACAAATGTAAATATTTTACAGGACTAAACTACAATGTTTTTAAGTTTTTATTTGGGTTTTTAGAACCTTATTTCCCACAACCGACTGGTTCGTGTAAGATAACGAAATTTCAAATTTTTATTTTTACTTTAGCTAAGCTTAGGCTAGATTTAGATCTGACATTAATTGCGTACATGAGTGGAGTTCACGTTAGTACTGTCTCTAGATATTTTCGTAAATGTATATACGTCATGTTTCAACGAATGAAAGGGCTTGTCAGTTGGCCGTCTCGTGAATCGGTACAAAATTCGATGCCAGAGTGTTTCAAGCGACATTTCGGTAATAAGGTCTCAGTCGTTATAGATTGCTTCGAGGTGCTCACTGAGAAGCCCAGTGACGTTTTACAAGCTGCTCAAATGTGGTCTAATTATAAACATTCACATACTGTTAAATACCTAATCGGAATCGCTCCTAATGGATCCATTATATTCATATCAAATGGATTTGGTGGCCGAGCAAGTGATAAATTTATCACTGAAAAATCCGGTATGTTAAGTAGAATGCAAAAAGGAGATTATATCATGGCAGATAGGGGATTCCTAATAAGAAATCACGTTGAAAGTGCTGGAGTTGAATTACTGTTACCTGCTTTTACTGTTGGTCAAGATCAGTTGCACCCTCTTGATATTGAAAACACACGGAAATTAGCAAATGTTAGGATTCATGTAGAGCGAGTGATTGCGCAGGTTCGGAATAAGTATAAGATACTATACAAGAACAAGTTTCCAATAAGCACTCTGAAGAATACTTCAAACTTTTGTGAAACTTCACTAGTGGATCAAATTGTGACAAATTGTTGTTGTCTAGTTAACCTTTGCCCCTCTGTAGTCCCTGAAGATTAATCATTGTACCGAAATAAATTACTACATTTTATTGAATTTTTATATACATTTATTTGAGTTTAATACATACATAATACATTGGCAGTCAAAATATTATTTCGTAATTTCCCTTTTTTCACAATCTATCTTTAAAATACCCTCCTGTATAGTATTGGCCTAAAAGTTCAGGCATAATAACCAATCTGAAGAAACTTTCGGCTTTTATCAACTCTTTCTTCAAAAATGTGTCGTCTCGGTCCACTCGCAGTATGACCAATTCCTTGTTTGTCCAAACAACAAAGTCGCAAAACTTAACATTAAGTATATACATCTGCATTTGCACTTGATAGAAGTACTGATGATTGTGGTTCATTTTATATCCTGTTTCCGTAATTTGAATAGGACTATCTGGCCTAGTCACATATTCTTTTATTGTTTTACCGTCTCGCAGGCAATGAGGGCACTTGATTTCCACAGAAACCTCTCCACAACAATCACAAACGGCGATTGCATCCGGTGATGCTCCGAAAAATGGTTTTTTCTCAACTAAGTGTAGACCAGAAGAAGAATAATGGAAATTTAAATGTTCAGCTGCCATTTTTGAACCATATGTCTTTAACGCATCCTTCTCATGGGTACATCCATATCTCGTCGCAGGTGTTGAAAAACGATAATCTTCGGGATAGCAAATTTTTCTAATTAGGTGCATTGAAGGATTATCAATCGGCGTTCTTGTGGTTGCTTTAAATGTAGATGCAGTTATTTTTCCAACGCGAAATTTTTCCCAGAACCAACTTGAACTTTGTGAAACTCGTGCTATTTTACGAACAAGGGGTCTTGTATAACGCATATTCCTCAATTTACTATTCCCTATTTCGCGAAGCTCGTTGAGCGACTTTCCTCTTAAATTTGGATCAAAAAATTGGCAGAAAAGGATTTTTAACATATTCGGATAAAGATCAATGTCACAAAGGCTCGAGTTCACATTCGAATGCTTTCTTGTATTTTCCATAAATTGGCCAACTGATGGATTTTCTCCGTTATCGATCAATTTACGTATAAATACATTCAACTCTTTCGCAGGGCATTCGGGTATCTGGAAATCATATCTGGAAACTGGTTGATCTTTCTGGCTGAATATGTCTTTAATTTCGCCACAATTAACCGCTTTTTTCGGTGGAACCAACCACCGATTAAGTATATCTGTACACGAAGGTTCATTTTCATTTACTTCTTTACGGGACCAGCACTCGAGAGCAAAAAGCACAGAGCCTACATGAGAACACACTTCACCTAATCCTGCCATACAATTGCAATGTGCAGTTTGAACTGTTCCTGTGGGATCTACCGACACCCAGGTAGATGTAGGCTTTAGGTTAAATTTTTGGGAATGCTTCACCTGCAACATCGTATAGTGAGTAATTTTCTTTACTGAGAATATACAAAACTTACCTGAGCAAACACAATACAAAAACCAGAATCGACGTATCTGGAACCTAAAAATTGTACCCATCCCGCCTTGAAATTTTTGTATGCGTCCAAGCTCTTGAAGGCCTTAAAGCATTTCCGGGTATACGGACTTTCGCGATTTACAAGATATTCCACTAGGTCGTAATAAGTCACATTTTTTGGTAAGGCACTTTTTGAATATTCATGCTGCATCCATTGATACGGGTCGTAACCAAAACAGAATTTTTTAATTTTTTCTGCGTATCTGGCTTTTACGCTAAAATTAAATATTTGAATACACATATCTTAGCATGATGTAAATATAGAGTGATGCGTAATTTTTGTTTCTGTTACGCTAAAATAATTATTTAAACAAAACTTACTCTTGTCGATCCATGTTAATCATATGCAGCTGTCACTTTTGCCTGCCCAACAGACTACTAATACATATGCACGCTGCAAGCGCCCTATAGTAGAATGAAAATAGGCGAGGTAAGTGAACGTAATCGCATGATATTTTAATGTTCGCATATTTATCCGGATCATACAACTGGTGAGTAGGGAATTCATTTCTGCTTTTCACTTACTAATCATTTTATTTTGTTTCAGCTATGAATACATCCGACTCAATCAATCGGCGAATGAGAAAGATGATTTCCCTCATCACCACATTGCTTATTTCCACTTCTGTCACCAGCCAACAGCATCAGCTTTCCCGCAGCAGTATCCTTTAAGTCCAGGGTGCTATTCCGGGGAACAGCATCAACAGCAACAGCAGCAGGACCTGGCCATCGATAGTATTTCGAGCAATTTTCCCCATCGGAGATCCCGTGCTTCACGCACATTGAAGAATCCTCCTCAGCCACATATCTGTGTCATCAAGGGCAAGGAGGTATTCATCAATGTACTCAGTCGGATTTGAATCGTCAATCCAGACAACCCGGATGCACCGATTCCATTATATACCTTATTTTTATTATACATGGATTTTTATTATTTTTTTTCAATAAAATGATTAAAATCGATCAATGTATTTCCTTTTCATTTTCAATAACAAACCAATACAAACAAGCAGCAAGCAGTGCTGGAAGCAGCGCTGCAAGCAGGTCGACGCCTTGCACATGTTGGCGAAAAAGTGGCGTCAAGTTGTTCGATGAATGCATATGAAAGGTCGATAACTCGATTGCAAGGTGGCAGCATTTGAGGTCGATTGTTGACATTTCATCGACCCGATCTTGGCAGGCAAAACGGAATGTGGGTACTCATTGTTGTGTTTAACATAAAGAATCAATTCAAGATCAACATATCAAAAGGGCCTATCTTCTTTGATCGACTCTCTTCATCGACTTTCTCTTTCGATAACCACGGCCTTTCATACAGATTTAGCTCCAGTTTTGCCATGTAGTTTTATAAACGAGGTACCCTTTAACACTTCTAATCATCGAACACATCTGGAAATGCTGTTACTGCTGAGTTATTAATGAAAGAGAATGTAAATGAAGAGAATCGATCAAAGGAGATAGCCCCTTTTGACATATTGATCTAGAATTATTCTTCACTTTTCCCAGGTGCGAATCCAGAATTTCGCTGCGGAATTTTAAGTGTTGTTTTTTGTGTCAGTTTTTTTGTGTGGAAAATAAAGTGTTGAAAATATGATGTGTGTTCTTTTTATTTTAACAATGTCATTCTACAACGTCGTGGGCTTTGTCAGCAATTCATGCTCGATGTTTACGGGAAGGTAGAGAACGAACGACTATGATTCCTACGACACAATAATGATAAGGAGCGGCGTACAGGGAAAATACATTCACTTGCGAGACGCTGTCATGAGCAACGCCGATACAGACTTTGCTATTGCCAGACCAAAACGCAATGCATTGCCATGACATTACAGCACGTGTGTTCAATCAAAAAATTAAGTCTCTAATGAGCTTCATTACAACATTACACGGTATTCGTTTTCCATTCCTGTGAAGCGAAAATGGTCATGGATTTACGGGTGTAATAAATACGCTTAAAACAAAAAATAAAAATATAGTTCTCCCGTATCAAATATGTGTTACTAGCTGACCCGGCAAACTTCGTCCCGCCCAAAAGTTATTTTTCGTTATCGTATTCACGTTTTTTACTAAGCGCACGTTCATAGATTCAATCGTCGAACATTGATTGATTTTCTAATCTATCCTTTAAAATTACCTTTTACTATAGAATTTCTGGTACTTCTACCAAAACTCGTCATTATAATATCAAATTATTTTCATAGAATAAATGTTTGATACAGAGAATATGATAGAATAAATACAACCCTAAATCGGACAATTCCTCTCTCGAGTTTTGCTCTTATCAACACATTCGGGATCCATATTTATTTAAACAGATAGAAGAAGATAAAGGAGTGCGTTTTATCCCATAAAAAAAAATCAATTGTCATGTTTGGTTGAAACGTGTGTATTATTTTTACGGGGCCCCCTCTCCATTTCAGAGGAGGGAGGGGTGTCATACCATCAAAACCTTGACATGCTAAATTTGGCTCCATTTGATTGATTAGTTTTCGAGTTATGCAGAAATTTGTGTTTCATTTGTATGGTAGTCTCCCCTTAGAGAGGAGAGAGGAGTGTCGAACCACCATAGAAACGTTTATCGATCCCTAAAACCTCTATATGCTAAGTTTAATTCCATTTGTTTGATAAGTTCTCGAGTTGTTCAGCACCCTCCCCTCCTCCTCTTTAGAGAGGAGAAAGGAGTGTTAAACCACTATAAAAACATTTATTGCTCCCTAAAACCTCCATGTGCCAAATTTGGTTCCATTTGCTCGATTAGTTCTCTAGTTATGCAGAAATTTATGTTTCATTTCTATGGCAGCCCACTTCCCCCCCCCCTCCCTAGAAGAAATGGAAGGTGTGTTGAATAACATTAGAAATTTTTCTTGTCCCCTAAAACCTCTACATGCCAAATTTGGTTCCGTTTGCTTGATTAGTTCTTGAGTTATGCAGAGATGTATGCTTCATTTGTATTAGAGAGGGAGGAGAAGTGTCGATTCACCATAGAAACGTTTCGTGTCGATGGAAATTTCTTCGACGAAAAATCCCCCCGGCCAGAATGGGAATCGAACCCGCACACCCGGCATGATAATGTGAGATGCTAACCACTCGGCCACGGGTGGTCTATTTATGTTTGTACAAATAGGAATTAATCAATTGCCTTTAAGGGATATAAAAGTTTGATATGAGTGGTGGCGATGTTTATAAAATTTATATTAGTCATACTTGTATGTTTATGAATATAAACCTCAAAATAAAATCATTACACTAAACCTTCGTTTCAAACAACTTATACAATAGCCATATCACGCAATAAACATCAATAATTACTGGAAATCTCTTATCAATATTTGTTCAAATTCAAAGATGTGCTTAACTCCAGTTTTGTTGACAACTTCTATGCATTCAATTAAATCGTACGATAATTCATATATTAACATAAACATTCCCACATTTAACCTTCATTAACCACTCTCCTACGAAACATAGTGGAAAAAAATATATTCGTCGATGTAAACAAGCGGTGAAAAAGGTGACACTTTTCGACGAGTGATTTGTATGGAGTTCCACTGCCGTGCTATATACGAGGGTCACTATTTATATTTCGAGAATAGGAACAAAAACAAATAGTTAAGCTGCGAATATATTTTTATTGTTTTTCAAAGTACTCGCCACGATGATCGATACACTTTTGCATGCGCTTAAACCAATTTTCAAAGCATTTATTCCAATCGACACGAGCCTTTTTTTTGAGCGATTGTCAAATTAAATATGTGGGATCCAACGTGAACATAATTTTCGCACAACTAAGTGTTCATGTAAAATCGCATATATGCTGGTGGAACTAATGCTTAGGGATGCCTCAATCTCACAATAGGTTACATGACGATCTTGCTTAATCATTTCGTGCACAGCATCGATGTTTTCTGGCACTTCAGTCGATTTTGGACGACCTTCACGAAACTCGTCGGACAGCGAACTACGACCACGATTGAATTCACTATACCAGGGATACACAGTGGTTTTTGATGGAGCTTCATCGCCAAAAGTCAAATTAAGTTGATTGACGCACTCTTGTTGTGATAATCCACGTCGAAAGTCGTAAAAAATCATCGCACGAAAATGTTCACGATTCAGTTCCATTTTTTTTGCCGAGACCAAACTTTCAACTAAATATAAAATAAACAAATAGCGTCCGTATGACAAAATGTTCTGAGTACGTATATCGTCAAAAATGTCAAACTTTACGATGGAACCGTCAGATGGACTCACATAGTGACCGTCTTATGAGGTTAAAGCTGACACCAATACCAATACACAGAACACGACGAATAGTTGTATTCGAGCTTATAGAACACCATGTAGATCGTATAGAGCAGGGATTCTCAAAGTGGGATTTTCATGTGAACCAACTTGTTATAAGATTTTAGTAGAAATATTGATGTTGTAATTTGTATTAATAATTATTAATTACCCTTTTTTTATTTAAATCGTTTATTTTTACAGGCTCAGTTACATAGGTTTAAAGGAGCCGAACTCCTTACTGTATTGTTACTAGTATATATACATTTTTCCTTAATTCTAATGTTAATAATATAGGAAACCGATTACTCGCGGTCAACTCGAGTTAAGAAGGGTGACATATTTTCTTCAGGAAAAGGAGGGGATATGAGGATATGTTGACAATGATCACACTCACACTCTCAATCACACTCAATTCTTAAACCTATCTTATATCTAATATGTATTTACATTTCATCTTATTCTTAAGAAGGGATCCGATCTCTCACAAAGGAAAAGGAAAAGGAAAAACTAAGGGTATAAGGACAATCACACACGAAGATCGATAGCTTTAAGGAATACATATATTTGGGACATGTAATCAAGGTCTAATCGAGCCAACACGTCTCTCACCGGCACCATGGGCTGCCTTCCTCGGGCCCGAAGGGTGACTACTAAATTCGATCCGGCGACAAGATACAGCTCGCACGACCAAACAACGTGCTCGATGTCGTGGTAACCTTGGCCACAAACACAAAGATTGTTGTCGGCAAGATTAATACGAAAGAGTAGCGCATCTAACGAACAGTGATTGGACATGAGTCGGGAGAAGGTGCGAATAAAGTCGCGACTCAAGTCCACACTTTTGAACCATGGTTTGAGGCTAACCTTAGGGATAATCGAGTGGAGCCACCGGCCCAATTCATCTTCGTTCCATTTGCGTTGCCAGTTAACTATGGTATTTTTGCGGACTAAAGAATAAAATTCATTGAAGGCGATTTGACGCTGATAAATATCGCCTTCAATTGCACCTACCTTTGCTAATGAGTCAGCCCTCTCATTACCCGGAATTGAGCAATGTGAAGGGACCCAGACAAAGGTAATGACATAACAGCGTCTGGATAAAGCACTCAAAATTTCTCTCAAGGAAGTACGGCGAGTGCTTTTCCGGCCTCACTGAACGGATAGCTTCGACAGAGCTAAGACTATCCGTTACAATGTAATAGTGTTCAACAGGTCGTGAGGCGACGCTGTCCAGCGCCCAGTGTATCGCTGCCAATTCAGCAATATACACTGAGCAAGGATTCTGAAGACTGTGTGAGGTGCTAAAAAATTCGTTGAACACTCCAAATCCTGTGGAATCATTCATAGAGGACCCATCAGTAAAGTACATATTATCACAATTGATATCCCCATACTTTGCATCGAAGATCGTTGGATCGATCCTCGATCGAAGATAATCTGATGTTCCATGGATATCCTGCTTCATGGACAGATCAAAATGCACAGAGGAATTGATGTAGTCAGGAAAACAAATACGGTTGGGAATATACGGTTATTAGGATTAACCTGCATGGAGACGAATTCATGATATGAGCTCATGAATCCAGAATGAAAATTTAGCTCGATCAGCTGCTCAAAATTTCCGATCACCAATGGGTTCATAACCTTACACCGGATGAGGAAACGAAGAGATAATAAATTGAAGCGATCTTTTAGTGGGATTAGGCCTGCCAAAACCTCGAGACTCATGGTATGCGTTGAGGGCATACATCCCAACGCAATACGGAGACAAAGATACTGAATTCGCTCGAGTTTAATGAGGTGTGTTTTGGCAGCTGATTGAAAACATAAACTGTCATACTCCATCACTGAGAGAATAGTTGTTCGATACAACATTATAAGATCTTCGGGATGGGCTCCCCACCATGTGCCGGTAATTTTACGGAGAAAGTTTATTCTTTGTTGGCATTTTTTACTCAGATACCTAATGTGGGCCCCCCAAGTACATTTGGAGTCGAACCAGACCCCAAGATACTTGAATGACAGCATGAGTGATCGGTTTACCCAAAAGTTGAAGCTTTGGTTTTGCTGGTCTATGCTTCCTAGAAAAAACCACCATCTCTGTTTTCTCCGTGGAGAATTTGATCCCTAGCCCAATGGCCCAGGTTGAAAAATTGTTCAAAGTATCTTGTAAGGGTTCTTGTAGGTCGGATTCTGTTGATCCTACGACAGACACCACTCCATCATCTGCAAGTTGTCTTAGGCTGCAATTTTGTGTAAGGCAATTGTCGATGTCGCTTACATAGAAGTTGTACAAAAGGGGGCTTAAACATGAGCCCTGGGGGAGGCCCATGTAAGAGACCCGACTTACTGCCGAATCTCCGTGAGAAAAGTTCAAATGTTTCTCACAAAGCAAATTATATAACATATTATTCAATAGAGGCGGTAGACCCCGAGAGTGTAATTTATCTGACAAAACCTCTATTGAAACAGAATAAAAGGTCCCCTTTATGTCCAAGAATATTGAAGCCATTTGTTTTTTTTTCGGCGTAAGCCATTTGAATTTCTGAAGAAAGCAACGCAAGACAATCATTCGTCCCCTTGCCCCTGCGGAACCCATATTGTGTATCTGAGAGTAGGCCATTCGTTTCAACCCATCGATCAAGGCGAAACAAGATCATTTTCTCCAACAATTTCCGTATACAAGACAGCATTGCTATTGGGCGGTACGAATTGAAGTCGATCGCGGGTTTTCCGGGTTTTTGAATAGCTATAACTCGTACTTGTCTCCAATCATCTGGAACAATATTATTCTCCAGAAACCAATTGAATAAATTGAACAAGCGATGTTTCGCCACATCAGGGAGGTTTTTCAACAAGTTGAACTTAATTCGATCCGATCCCGGAGCAGAATTGTTACATGAAAGGAGAGCGTTTCTCGTGACAAACCTCCCACGAAATTTTGCCAATAAGCACGTTTTTTCCCTTTGATCAAATTTTTGAACTGATTCTCAAGGGCTAAATACGTTTGAAAATTTTCAAGAGTTTCACGTTTCCGAAAAGCTTTAAATGCATTCGATTTTTTCATATGAAGCTTGGAACATTGGCTATCCCACCATAGATTGGGAGGCCTTCGACGAATAGTGGAACCTGGGATGGGTTTCGTTTGAGCGCGAACCGCGCTGTCATAGATCAAACGAGAAATGAAGTTATACTCCTCCAATGGAGGCAAACCATCTCTGGAATTGATGGCTAGAGCAATCGCGTCCGCATATTTTTTCCAGTCAATGTGTCTTGTGAGGTCATATGCCATGTTTATAGATTCAGAAGAATTCGACCCAATGGTGATGGAAATTTTGATTGGCAAGTGATCACTACCGTTGGGGTTCTGGATTACATTCCACTTGCAATCTAACGATAGTGAATTCGAGCAAAGCGAGAGGTCAAGAGCACTTGGGTTAGCAGGAGGTTTAGGTACACGTGTTGTTTCCCCAGTGTTCAAAACGGTCATATTGAAGCTGTTACAAAGGTCATATATCAACGATGAACGATTGTCGTCGTACTGTTCCCCCAGGCAGTTCCGTGAGAGTTGAAGTCTCCCAAGATCAATCGTGGCTCAGGAAGGAGTGAGCACATGTCAACAAGTTGCTTGCGGCTAACCGCAGCTCTCGGAGGCCAATACAAGCTGACTATACAGAGGTCTTTGCCTCTGATGTTTGCATGACAAGCAACAGCTTCGATCCCTCCAATAGGTGGAAGGTCAATTCTAAAAAATGAGTGACACTTATTGATCCCCAATAGCACCCCTCCGTATCTGTCATCGCGGTCCAAGCGTATTATATTAAAATCGTGGAAAGAGAGATCATTTTGAGAAGAGAGCCAGGTTTCGGATAGAGCAAAAACATCACAATTGAGTTTATGAATTAGAAATTTGAATGTATCCAATTTAGGCATAAGACTACGACAATTCCACTGTAAAACAGTGATATCTCCGACCTCTCTATTTAAATTAGACATCAAGAGAGATAATCATTGCAAGGAGGGGCCATGTTTGCATCAATTGCTGCAAAATTGTCTTTAGTACTGGAAGCATTGCGGTGACAATGGTTCTGATGGAGTCGGAAACATTAAAACACGTGAAGATTTGATCCACAAAGTCAGACAACTTTATAAATCCCGATTGGGAAGTTGAACTTGACGGAAAAACAGGGACAGTTGGGGTTTTTGATGTCCCCTCGAGTGCTGGGTCGTTCGAAGGTGAACTATTACCACGGAGGCCAGGAGGGTCCTGATTTTGCTTATCCGCTGCACTCGATTTTTTGGGCAAGCTAACAGGGGGTATCACCGGAGGGACTTGTCCTTGAACTTTGGGAGTGGTCACATTTTTGCGCCGGGGATTCCCTTGAGAAATAAACGGCGTGCCCCCGTTAGCTGTATCCGCTTCCATTTCGTCAACTGGCAACGTAGCGACGACATTGTGTGTATTGATTGGTTGTTGGTCTTGAGCCAGTGGAGAAGCGCCCTTCAAAATTTCTGCGAAAGTGCGTTTAGAGCGTTCCCTCAAAGAGCGCTTCTGTTTTTCCCAGCGAGCCTTGTATGTTTCACAAGCTGAGAGCACGTGTGGGGATCCCCCGCAATATGGACACTTATGCTCAGTCGCACTGCAGGATTTCCCCTCATGTTGTTCTCCGCAAGTGGCACATCGTTCTTTATTGGCACAATAAGCAGCCGTGTGACCAACTGACTTGCACTTTAGACAAGTCATTGGCTTTGGAATAAAAAGTCGCACGGCTAACCTCAATTTATCTACCATCACGTAGTCAGGGAGAGCTGAACCAGCGAAGGTGACTCGAAACGAGTAGGACGGCGTAAATTTCTTTTCTTCTCCTTCATGGGAGACTGTTCCGAGCTGGCGGCAACCCAAGATCTTAACAGTCGTCGAGGGCAGTTTTTTAAAACGGCCGGTACCTTCACTCGTAATGTATTCGCACGTCAAGCCCGTTTCGGTTATCACACCCTCAATTTCGACTATGTGAGAGGGAATGTAGACCCGATACTCAATTGTAAAATGCTGATCGACAACAATCTTGTTTGCGTCTTTTCGATCATTCACGACAACTCGCAATTTGTTTGGTCCAACCTTCGAAATTTTCGAAACGGAGGTATACCTTGCCAGATCTTCCGCGATCTGCATGACTCTCAACGCCTTTCCATTTGGCTTAGGCCTGAAGAAAACAACCCAGGGACCAGTTCCGGACGCATCTTCTGGATAGACCTTTACACGGGAAGTGGGAATAACAGGGGGGAAGGCGAGGACGGGGATTGAGAGTGGGAAGGCGAAGGTTGAGAAGGAGCGGGAAGAACAGAGGGAGAAGACGAGGTTGAAGGTAGAGTGGGATCGTTAAGGGCAGATGGGAGATTTGCTAGTTTTTTGGAGGGAGGCTTGGTAGGGTTAGCTGACTCGTCCCCAGAAGAAGTATCTTCCGTATTTGGAATACGTTTGAGTGACTTTTTTTTATCCGTTAGGAGGGAACTAGAGTCAGAGACCTCCATATCCGAAGGTCCCCCACTCTCTGCCATTTTAAATTTTCACTTATATTCTAAGTATTTTTTAAAACTATGAACGCACTCCAGTGCAGATGAACGGGAGCGTGCTGAAAACTTGTGGGTGGTGGGAATGTGCATACGACACCACTACACACAGTCGTCGGTGAAAGCTTACCCGCACTGTCACTGTTGGCACGATGACTCGGCGAAATCTCCAATGTCGGCGAAGCAGCGACAAAACAAAAACCAATGCTTGGCTTTCCGAGGATGAAAGCCTCTATCCACTTGCAGGCAGGGCACTTCACTCACTATCCAGATAGCGAAATGAACTCTTCAGCGGCAAAAAAAAAAACAACAATCACGCGGTAACCGATAACGGAACTTGGACGCGACTTTCCTTCGTCTGGTTATTTCGGGCAATCGGCGAAGAATGATTAATTACCCTTGATGTTTACTGAATTTTATGTGAATGGGAAATGATGAGAAAATGATGTCAAGTCTACTCACTTAACCAACCGCAAGATTTTTGAATTGGTAAGTATTTTGTATGAATAAGATAAAGAGAGTTTTAAAAAAAATCCGATATTGGGGTCGATGGTATCACTTCATCTTGAAAAGCAACCTCTTGTCCAAAATAGTTTGAGAATCCCTGGTATAGAGTGATTTGATGTTGATTCGTATTGAAGTCAATTTCAGTTGAAGTGGCTATTGCGACTATTACTGAGCTTGTTATGATAATGACAATCGCGAGTGATATTCTCGCTGACGTATGTGATCATTAGTTCTGTATTGCATATGTTAAATAACAAGATTTAACAAATCATGAAAGAAACCACGAGTTGTTGATGATAATGATGCAACATACCCAACTGCACGGGTATACACTTTTCACAAAGCCATAATTCCCTTTTCCGTAGCTCACTTCATTACAAAAGTCAACAGAATTAAAGTCAAAGACTAACAGTAGAAAGAGAAAGATTTTCACGCTCCGTTAATGGGGTGTTAATTGCATTAAAAACGTCCGTGTGAAAAAGCGTGACTGAATTTCGCGCGAACTGAATCGTGGAACTGTGTACGTATGTGTGTCTGTATGTGTGCAGTATGTGTTTGGAAAGAAAGAAAGTGAAAAGTCTATTTTATCACTATCCTTTCACACTTGCTGTCTATACGAAGCAGAGAGAGAGGGGGTGTGCTTTTTTATCTACCGCGCGCTGAAAGCATAGATTCTGTACGCTTGTGCTAATGAACCTCCGCATGGCATCGCGTTGCGGAAGCCTTCGTTGGATGGAGAAATATGATGGCACAGAGGGGCGCTACACTCGGGATGCCTGGAGGTATTCTAAGAATATTACAAACTTTTTTTTGCAGTTAAATTCTTCGCTGACATCGAGGTGTGAAAATTGCAATAAAAACTCATTCTTCCCCCGTCCATAACCCCACTACACGGATGGTGTACGGCATAAAGATATAAACCTACGAGCTTAACAGCGTAATCCGGCGGGAACATAAAGTCTTCAAAGCTGTTCTCTTTTTTTTGCTGCACGAAAACCACCGCTTCACTTGAAGCATCATGGTTCATTCTGTCGCAATTCGTTGTGTTGCACTTTCGGAAGAAAAACTTATTTATTTCATGTGACGAAATCTGTCATCGTTAATGGGTGGAGCGCACAAAACACAACAACAATTCAATGCATTTCCTTTAATCTTGCTAATGGACAATGATTGAACTCGGTAGAAGTATGTGTATGCAATTATTGTAATTTTTATTATTTCTTTATTTTTACATAGTGTTTCTTTCTTTATTTCTTTATTTTATTTTATTTAATCCATCTGACATCAAATTGTCTTAATGGACCTAACCAAGTCAGTATCAAATACACGCATTGCGAGTGTCAACTTATTCTGAAATAATCATTTAATCTAATCCGAAGCGCATTGCTAGCGAGATTAAAGTCGAAGATGTGAAAAATCCTATTGAATGTAGCAGACATAAACTCCATCGGATCATGCTGGCCATACAAACTATTCCGGAAATCGAGCCTAAGGAAATCACGATGACGTAGGGTGCGTTCTGGAGCATACATGTTTAGATTAGCTAGCAAGAAAGGGGAGTCAATCTCGTTCCTCAGCAGCTTCGCAACAAACATGGCTTGTGCTGCAGATCGCCTGTTTTCCAGAGTATCAATTCGCAGCAGATTACAGCGTTCCTCGTAAGGAGGCAATTCCCTTGGATTCCGCCATGGAAGATTCCTCAAAGCACGACGTACGAACTTTCTTTGTACAGATTCAATGCGCGCTTTCCAAATGCTGGGGAAAGGGCACCATACAACAGAAGCAAATTCCAGGATAGAACGAACCAGCGCACAGTATAGAGATTTCAAGCTAAGTGGATCCTTAAATCCATTGGTTACCTTCAGAACAAAACCGAGCTGCTTGTTTGCCCTGGAGATGATGTCGTTATAGTGGTAGATGAAAGTGAACTCCTTGTCAAGCATTACACCCAAGTCGCGCACTTGTTGAACCCGCTTGATGGCTTTGCCGGATAACATGTAGGAGAAATTGATGGGATTCCGCTTTCTGGTGAACGATATAACTTGGCATTTCTCGACGCTTAACGTCATACAATTTCGTACACACCACGTCTCAAAATGTTCAGCAAGCTTTGAAGATGATGACAATCATTTATGTCTTCGACAATAACGTAGACCTTAGAATCATCAGCATAGAAGAGTCTCGTTCCACGTGGCAGGATGAAGGACACGTCGTTTATAAATAATGCGAAAAGTAAGGGGCCTAAATTGCTCCCCTGAGGCACTCCAGATATGTTTGTGAACGACTCGGACTCATGTGACCCTATTCTCACACACAAAGCTCGATTCTTCAGGTAGGACTCGAACCACTCGACAAAACCAAGGGCTACGCCACATTTCGCTAGTTTTTCGAGAAGGATTTGATGATCAACCCGGTCAAAAGCTGCCTTCAAGTCCAAGTAGACGGCATCCACTTGGTTACCAGCATCCATGGCGCGAATACAACGCGATGAGAACTCAACTAGATTGGTGTTCACGGATCTTTGTGGGTAGAAACCATGCTGATTCGTTTAGATGTACTGCTTGCAACTAGCAAAAAGCGATTCATTCATAATGATCTCAAACAGCTTCGAGCAGGCGCAAAGAGAAGTAATGCCGCGATAATTTTTAGCATCTCGTTTATCTCCTTTCTTGTGGATGGGGAATAGGTACGATTTTTTCCAGCTCGAGGGAAACACACGTTGCTGCAGTGATCGATTAAAAAGTTTCGTCAGCGGAGAGGCCAGTGCAGAACTGCATTTTTACAACACTGCAGGTGAAATTCCATCCGGGCCTGGAGCATACGAGAATTTAAGCCTTTCAGATGTTCAGATATTTCGAACATTTCAACGCTATATACATCCCGGGGAGCATCCTGGACAGATAACCTTACCTGTTCAGGTTGAGCTGTATAACTGTTGAAGGCGCGTTTGAACTGTCGTGCAAATAGTTCGCATTTTCCCCTGATCGAGTCAGCAGAAAGTTCGTCAAGATACATTGATGTCGGGAGACCGTTTTCATTTCGCTTTGAGTTGACGAACGACCAGAACCGTTTTGGATTCACACGTAGGCTCTCCTCAATACGAATCTTGTATCTGGCATACAAAAATCCATTGTATCTCCTGTACTCATTACTGGTCCGATTGAACTGCAGCTTCGAGTGTTGAGAACGTTGACTGCAGTAGGAACGTAGAGCAGCAGATCGACGACGTTTCGGCAAGCGTAAACGGTTGTTTGACCATGGCGGTTTACACGGAGGAGACTTCAAAGGAACGTGTGCTGTAATCGCCTGAAGTACAGCGTTGGAGAAGAATCCAACTGCTCTATCGGTATCTTGAATCGTGTCCAGAGTATTCCAGTCGACCACGAGTAATGCTGCACATAAATGCTCAAAATTGGCCCGTTTGAAATCGAAACCAGGATCGTTACGTTCTGTTTCGTATGTTACAGCCGTTGGATATGCAACGATTAGCTCGAGTGGAGGATGACGAGGATCAATCCTAGAGAGCGATTCAACGGATTCGCTAATCTGGTAACCAGGTAGCACGATGTCGTTTACGAGGACAAGATCAAGAGTCCTGTTCTCTGCATTCTCCAAGCTGTTAACTTGGGACAAGCCGTGGAAGCAGAACCATCCAGAAATGAGCAGCTGGCAGCACACGGTCGAGAGCGATCCAGATCAACTGACGCGTAGCCATCCTCGTTCACAGCCCAGTGCACATCACAGAGATTATAATCACCAAACTGTAGTGCAATGTCGTTAGGAGAGAGATTCGAATGGATTGCGCCAATTGAATCGATGTGTTTACGAATAGCAGAGATGTCATTCTTTCTACTTGGTGGAAAATAAAGAACTCCAATACTAACGATTCTATCCATGGATTCAATCCTGATCCAGAGCTGTTCAAGCGTAACGACGACCGGTGTTGGATCTATATAGGAGCTGTACCTAGACGAAACAGCAATCAATACTCCACCACCCGTTGATTAGTTAGCGCTCATCTTCCGAGCCAAGCAGACGTGTTTTCTCTTAAGCTAAACCAGGAAGTTTATACAAGCTAAATTGTTTCGCCGCGTTATTTTCATCGCCGAGCAGTTGTGTGTTTCCGCATACTACGGCTCAGTGATGGTACGGCGCGAAAATACATTCCGCATAGATTATGCGATGTTGCCGCGCAAGCCGGACTACACGAAAGTGCAGAATTTCATAGGAACTATTCTGGGCTTGAAACCAGGTGAAGTGACGAGAATCCAATGTAGCCGAAGCCTCGGATGTGCCTTCGTGAAGGTAGTCGATCTGGCGCTGGCACAAAAAGTGTGCGAAGAACACGACGGAAAACACGAGGTGACAGTGGAAGGAGGGGTGAAGATTCCCCTACGAATAACGATGGAGGATGGTGCAGTGGAATTCAAATTATTCGATTTGTCTGAAGACGTGTCGGATGATGCCATCACTAAATTCCTCTCCGCATACGGTGACGTCATCTTAGTGCGAGAGCAGATATGCGGAAATGATCAGCAGTACTTTTTTCCGGGTATCTGCACTGGTGTCCGAGTTGTGAAAATGATCGTAAAACACAACATAGAATCATGGGTTGTCATCGAAGGCGAATTGACGCTGCTATCCTATTTTGGTCAGCGTCAAACATGCCGACATTGTCGTGAATTCATCCACGTCGGAGCGTCCTGCGTTCCGAACAAGAAGCTGCTCGTACAAAAATCATACGCTGATGCTACGAAGCAGCCAGCAGCTTTGAATGCTAAACCAACTGCGAAACCGCATGTCCAACAAACAACGACACCGAGTCATCCAACGTCTGTATTGCGGCATCCGCCGCCGAAGAAGCAGAAGCAGCAGCAAAAACAGCTGCCGATTCCCGTACCTACAATAGAACCGATCGATACACAATCGGAAACACAATTCCCACCGCTCAGTATCCCTATCATACCTATATCGGGTTCGAATCGACCATCGGATAGCAGGTCGTTGCCCAGTACATCTGGTCAACAACCTCCTGCTAGTGGCGAAGTGATCGACAGACCTGCTAGTGGAAAATCCGATGGCAACGAGACAGACGAATCGGCGATGTCATCTACACGCTTAAGAGCACGGCGCCAATGCAGGAGGCGACGAGAGGACAGCGACGACGAAAGGGAGCAAAACAACAAGCAATGAGTCATCTGACCAGTTACAACGTTGCCACTATAAACATCAACACGATCACCAATGAAACGAAGATGAATGCCCTCCGAACTTTCTGCAGAACGATGGACCTGGACATCGTTTTTCTGCAAGAAGTCCAGAACGAGCAGCTCCTCATCCCTGGCTACAACGTCGTCACAAACGTTGATCAGTCGAGGAGAGGGACGGCAATAGCGCTGAAGGAGTATATACGCTTCTCTCATACTGAAAAAAAGTTTAAACGGAAGACTTATTGCCCTACGGGTCGAAAACACGACCATAGCGAATATATACGCACCGTCAGGCACCGCAATGCGCGCCGAACGAGAAAATTTTTTCACTGACACCATCGCTTTTTATTTGCGGCACAATACAGAAAATTTGATTCTTGCTGGCGACTTCAACTGTGTGCTGCGACCATGTGACTCGACGGGACACAACAACAGCCCAGCTCTACAAGCCACCGTTCGGCAACTGCAACTGAGCGACATTTGGGTGAAGTTATACCCCACCACTTCCGCACCCACATACATAACGCATAATTCTGTCTCCAGGCTCGATCGAATTTATGTCAGCCATGGACTCAGTACGCATCTGCGAAACGCGGCCACACATGTCTGTTCATTCACGAACCACAAAGCACTAACTGCTCGAATATGCCTCCCTAACCTGGGTCGCGAACCCGGTCGCGCTTACTGGTCTTTACGTCCCCATATTCTGACAACAGATAATTCCAGATAATGAATTCCAGATTTCATGGCAATATGTGACTCGACAACGACGATATTATCCAAACTGGCTCACGTGGTGGTTAACATACGCAAAGCCAAGAATCCAGCCTTTCTTTCGACGGAAATCGCGTGAGGCGTACAGCGTATTCTATGCGGAGCATCAACGGCTGTACAACCAGCTGAGGCAAGCGTATGATGGATATTTTCAAAACCCAGCGATGCTAGTCACAATAAATCGTGTGAAAGCACAAATGCTTGCACATCAACGCACATTCTCCCAACATTTTATGCGCATCAACGACACTTACATTGCGGGGGAAAACATTAGTACCTTCCAGCTGGGTGAGAGAAGACGTAAAAAAAATATAATCACAGAGCTGCGTGGCGTAAACGACGAAAATCTAAATACTTCCGAAGCGATTGAAAATCATCTTCTTCGGTACTTTGCCGAGTTATACACAGCGTCAGAAGTGGATGAGCCAGCGCGGTATCCTTTCGAATGCGAGAGAGTGATACCTGTAAATGATGAGTTGAACGAAGCCTGCATGGCTGAAATAACAACAGCAGAAATATTAGCATCAATTCGGTCATCAGCAAAAAAGAAGGCTGCTGGGAGCGATGGGTTACCCATCGAATTTTATGAACACACTTTCGACGTCATTCATCGTGAGCTGAATCTCGTTTTAAACGAAGCACTTGTATCCGAGATACCTCCTGAGTTCGCCAATGGTGTAATCGTGCTAGTGCGAAAAAGGGGAACAGAAAATACTGCACGAGGATATCGTCCAATCAGTCTTCTAAATTCGGATTTTAAAATTCTCAGTAGAATTATGAAGTTTCGTCTTGAACGGATCATACGTAACCATCGGGTACTGAGTGATGCGCAAAAGTGTTCCAACGAAGGGCACTCAATTTTCGAAGCCACTCTGTCTCTGAAAGACAGAATTGCTCAGCTGAAGGCGAGTAAGATAAAAGGGAAGCTGATAAGCTACGATCTAGATCATGCTTTCGATCGGGTATCTCTTTCCTTCCTTCATCAAACAATGAGACAGCTGGGAATAAATCCGAGCTTCGTTGACTTACTAGCACGAATCGCAGAACAATCCTTCTCTCGTTTGCTAATAAACGGGCACCTTTCGCAGCGCTTCCCGATCGAACGCTCCGTACGGCAGGGAGATCCGATGTCGATGCTGCTCTTCGTCATCTACCTCCACCCTTTTCTGACAAAGCTGGAGCGACAACTCGGTTCCGACCTCGTGGTGGCATACGCAGATGACATATCTGCGATAGTTACCAACACTGATACTATAGAGCGCATCAATGAGCTTTTCAATGATTTTGAACGTGCCGCTGGAGCAAAACAAAACAGATCCAAAACGATTTCAATCGACGTCGGGCTCATTGATGGGAATCCAATAAGCGTGCCGTGGCTACATACAACAGATAAAGTGAAGATTTTGGGGGTGTTTTTCACCAACTCGATCCGAGAAATGAGCAAAATTAACTGGGACGCTCTCATAACAAAATTTGCGCAGCAGTTGTGGCTGCACTCTTTGAGAAATCTCAACCTCTATCAGAAAATAATAGTACTAAACACATTCATCACGGCGAAGATTTGGTACGTGGCCTCAATTCTTGCGCCGTATTGCGTTCACACGGCGAAAATAACGTCGCTTATGGGGTCATTCCTGTGGCGTGGACTTCCGGCGCGAGTTCCGATGGAGCAACTAGCGCGTGATACCGAATATGGTGGACTGAAACTGCAGCTACCAGTCTTCAAATGCAAAGCGTTGCTCTTGAATCGTCACATACAGGCAAGTGGCTCCCTCCCCTATTACCAATCCCTTCTGAACCAGGCTATTCCTCCCCCCGCAGACCTTCCCTGCTTCAAGATAATTTCCCAACAAATCCCCCTTCTCCCCCCACTTGTTAGAGCGAATCCATCTAGTGAACAAATCCACCGAATCTTTCTGGAGCGAACAGAAACACCTCGTGTTGAACGGAGAAATCCGGGAACAAATTGGAAAAGAGTTTGGAAGAATATTCTAACGAAACAACTATCGTCGAGCCAGCGAAGCAGTTTGTATCTGTTCGTAAATGAGAAGACAGAACATAGGCAATTAATGAAAAGGATTCAAAGAGCGAATGATGAACACTGTCTGCACTGTAATACTGCGATTGAAACGTTGCAACACAAATTTAGTGACTGTTTCCGGGTAGCACCTGCTTGGGCTTACGTACAACAGAGAATAACAGGAATACTCGAGGGATGGCAACGTCTTTCTTTCGAAGAACTAATGCGACCAGCACTACTGAACATAGCAACTACCAAACGAAGTCAAATATTGAAAATTTTAATTCTGTTCATCAATTATGTTAATGAAATTAATGGAAGAATTGATGTTGGCGCACTTGCATTCTACTTAAGATGCGAAAATTAATTTTTTTGATGTAAATACTCTTTTATATTTTTGAAATAAACGTTATATTTTATTTAATAAAAAAAAAAAAATAGCAGAGATGTCATTCTTTCTACTTGGTGGAAAATAGAGAACTCCAATACTAACGATTCTATCCATGGATTCAATCCTGATCCAGAGCTGTTCAAGCGTAACGTCGACCGGTGTTGGATCTATATAGGAGCTGTATCTAGACGAAACAGCAATCAATACTCCACCACCCGTTGATTTGCGGCTGTTTTGAGCATTGCGATCCGTTCTGTAAACAGAGTAGCCGTTCCCGAAGAGTTGCGACGAATAGATGCAATCATCTAACCAGGTCTCAGTGAGCACAACCATGTCGTAATCAGCATCGCTGATAGCCAGGAAAAAAGCATCGATTTTGGTACGTAATCCACGGACGTTCTGGTAATAGATGCGTAGGCTACTGATAGGTACAGAAGCATTTGGATATTGTATCCTTCAGACTTTTGGCAAATTATTTCAATGAAAGTATATTCAAACTACTTGTTGTATCGTTTCCTATTTGTTGTACCTCAATGTTCCCCGAACAATAATTTGCAATCCATGGCTTCAGCGAAGTAATTAAAACTTCACCGAACAACAAGCAAGAGAAATTTACATTTTAGATTAGTATCCAATTTACAAAGCTCTGGCTACTGGTATTGCATTGGCGAGAATTTTCACCGTTTCCAGGTTCAACAGGCAATATGTGGAACACAAATGAAAAAAAAACGAAATTAATGATGAGACGCCCTCTGGTACCTGCATACAGTGCATACAGGATTAAGCATCGCTGCTTGTAAATTATTCCACTCCCTATCCTCAACTTACACAGTTTCCAAACGCATGCATATTCAACTAGAAGGATCATATTTATTCGTTTTCCACTTACCAATTCGCATATCTCTCGTTTACACCATTGTTCCCGATAAAGTTAACTGTTTCAACGCCAATAAAATGGAATGGTTGGCCATTCATCACTATTGCCTCTGCATCGTTTTTAGTTTTTATGATGCCGAACCTTTTTCGTTCATTACCAAAAATGTAGGGGAAGTGGGGGTATAGTGGTCACCCTAAGGAATATGCCCATTTTCTGCGTCCACATACCGATTCAATTCCCGTTTCTCGAATAATATTATATATAGTTCAACTCATTGTTCTTCGAGATAGCAAACGGCTTTTACTATAAAAATTGAAAATAGTACACTTTCATCATTAGAAAAAAAAAGTGAAAAAACGAACTTTTTTTTTGCTTGGAGGTAAAGTGGTCACCCGCACATATCAAGCTAAATGGGATAGATTTATGCGTTTTTTCGTCCAAATTTGTTCAAATCATATTTTATATAGTAGGTACATGTATGAAATAAGCTTGGCCTGTTCACCTAGAGTCTCAATTTTACATTTTCTCTTGCATACAAAAACGTAGTAAGAAACATATAACGTTCTGCATAGTGAGGCTTGGTTCAGCTGGAGTAGCATATCTATCCAGGGTTAAAGCCACAAAAAGATCTTCTTCAAGAGCAGAATGTGATGAGGTATATCAGCTTTAGTAAACAGAACATTGTAAATTGTTATTCACCTATGACCACATTGCCCCCAAACATCAAAATAATTTCGCTGAGATTAAACAAAATATCTGTTCACCTCCCCTAGCATATGTGAACAGTCGTCCAAACGAATGATTTGTCCAATTATCATAATGAATAAACTAAATTTCACGAGGAATTCCTTAGATACCATGCGCACAGAACTACGACCGAATGGCTATCGAGAGAGCAATTTCTGTTTTCATTTATATTTTGACATGCAACAGCTCTACTGAAGTACAGAGTGACTCAAAAGTCATTAAATTCTTCAAACATAAGGTGACTATCAATACGGAATCTATAGTCAATAGTTATACTACCAAACAAGCAGGTGACCACTTTGCCCCCCATGACCAATTTTCCCCCACTACCCCTAGTAATAATGGTGCTACGCTGCGAAACCAATTCCCTGCAAATTGGAGAACACTGCCGTTTCCAACGGAGCTGGGCATAATTGTTGGCTGTGCGCAAACTTTCGTTTGAAACAAACAATTCATAATCTCCACTTGGAGCATTAGTTTTGTGACCCCAACCACCATAAAACTCCAATAATCGTAAACGACAAGCAGTGGAAGGATCAAAACGACAAACTGTAAAACCAGATTTCTTCCTACTTCCTCCACCTGACCACACGGATTCTGCGGACCCATTCGTGAGTGTGAGTGCGGGGAAAAAGGTCAGTCCGATGGGTAGCCAATAAAAGTTTCCTTTCCGCCCGAGAAGCGAAATTGCAGTCGGGAGGCAGCTCTTTGCACAACATTAGCAGAAATCGGCCGGATTTGGATTTCAATTCTGCACCAATTTTGTGGACGCTACCGAAGACGATCAAAGCTTAAATACGATTAAATTTTAATGAATGGCCACAAGTGAATCTTGATAGCCGCAATTATTTGGGTTTAATTCCCTACATCCATTGGGTGAAATACGCTCCTGGCCTGGGCGTGACGGTGCTTAGTTTAGCATTTTAATTGTGTCGTAAAAGTTGATTCTGTTCTTTCGACGGATTTGGGTATGTAAGGTGGTCCCCCTGGTGGTCCTGACTGTGAGCACATAAGCCACCAAGCGTGCAGGAGACTATAGGTGTATGTGTTTTTAAAGAAACAATAAGGCTTTGAAATTTATGCAAAGTATTCCGATGTTTGAACAGAATGAACACACCTGACTTGCGGTGGGACTCGAGTTAATGTGAATTCACGTGCAACGGTTAGCAAGGACCAATGAGGTACACAACATTTGTGGAATTATTAACATTTCGCAATATGAAGAGTATTATGACCCCGAAAATCTTTCGCAATACAAACTAGCATCACTCCACACACTTCTACATCTTTGTTTTCTATATTGGCTTCTGAAGTCGTCCGAGTGACAAAATCACGTGAACCTAAAATTTGTCACTATTTTTTTTTAATCTTCTTAAGATAAAGGTAACAAAAGATATTACGATCATAATTTGGACAACTGTAAATTTTTTTTTGTATTGAAAATATCAAAAAGTTTCTCTTTTTGAAGTTCAATTATTATGTAATACTAAATTCAGCTAAGCTTTCGATCCACTAAAACCGAATTGCTGATTACCATGGCAAACGCTCAGCGCGCTCTAGTTTGTTTTGTTGTCCTTCGCGCGAAGCAGAGATAAAGCTCCTCTGTGTTTAGTGATGTTCACCTTTAAAATGCCCATGAAAAGGCAATATTCCGAAGAAAGCCTAAATTATGAATGAATCAAAATGATGACAGTGAATTCAACCAATGAGAAATGCAACATCTACTTGAAAATTCGAACTTCTTCATTCAAAAAAGTGATTTCTAAAACCGGACAAACTATGATCATTTTTCGGACAAACCATCATCATAGGTGGACAAACCATGATCATTATTTCGCTTTGCAGTTGGAAAACATAAAAATTTGGATAATTTGAACGCCATATTAGGGTAACGGAGGTATTTTGGACTACTTTAGGCGTGATTTTACAATTTATTGGAAAAAGTATGATAAAAATGATAAAAGACTAAACATACCATTGCGAAGAGCTGAATGTATTTGTTCAAATGCTTCGTTTCAAAACCCATTTCAATGGAAAATCACCCAGAAATATCACATCTTCTAAACACTAATAAAACATATTTTGGACCACATCGATTATATTTTGGCCCACCTTTTTATTTTGAGCTGCGTGTGGGAATATATTTTGGACCAGGCATCAAACATATTTTAGACCACCGGTAATCTTATACGGCAATCGTTACTGAATTTAATCATTAGATTATGCCTGGAAGCCCAGGCAAAATGTAGGCAACATAGAGAAAAAGTGGACTCTGGCAAATGGGCCTGAGTCCACTTTTTTCGATTTTGCCCAAATTTTACCCAATTTTTCCTGTGATGATTTAGTAATGATTTAGGCAAATTCTAGGCAGAGCAAAATTATTAACGATTGCCGTGTAAGGAATAAATGTAGGTAAATGTAGGGAAAAATGAATAAATGCTAGTCTGCCGAAATTTTTGCTTAGTGTGATATTATATCAATTATTTGAAAATAAACTACATTTAATATCAAAATATATATCGCCAAACGCTCTAAAATTATCTTTTTAATAGAAAAAAATCAATCATAACCAAAAAACAATCGCTTTTTAATTCATGAAATCAATCGTAAGAATATAAAAATTTGAATTCATTAAATCAATCATATGAAACCGTATTTTTTTTGTGATTTAACTCCAGTGTCTTATTTCGTTAATCTTTAGTTACCTATAGCAACCTTCCTTCTTCTTCTTTCCTCTCTCCTGTTTGGGTTTATCGGTTCTTTTATTCTTCAATTTGTGTGCTTGTTTGCTCGTTTGTTTCATCTTCCTTTCCTCAGCCTTATTTTGCTTCTCCTCAGCCATCTTTTGCTTTTCCTCAGCCTTCCTTTGCTTTTTCTCTGCTTCCTTCTTCTTCTTCACCTGTATTGCCTCAGCCTTCTTTTGCTTTTCCTCAGCCTTCCGTTGTTTTTCCTCTGCCTCCCTCTTCTTCTCCTTAAGAATTGCCTTGTGGTACTCGAGTCTCCGACGAGAGGTCAAAACAGCAGGGCTGGGTATCGAAATGGGCGGACCATTTCGATCGAACGAAGAACTGAAAGGTTCAAGTAGCTTGAAAACCTCTACAAGTATCTTTTCGCGAAGCGAATCAAAATCGCTTTCATCACCAGTTCTGTGTCTGTGTGTCTGGGGCCGTTGCGAAAAGTCTCAGAATTCTAAAAAAATATCAAAATTTTATAAATATATAGATTTTTGTACCGCGAACACTGCTGAAACACTGAAAATAAAATCACACATATCAAGAAAAGGCATATAAACACATTCTAAACCTTCAAAATTCAACTTGCAGAGAGATTAGTAATCAGGATGTTTTTGTATAATTGCTTATGACATCCGACCCTTTGATAAGCAGCTTGCGAAAACGAAAATCGAAAAAGGAACAATTGCTATCACCAAGATATAAAGTGATGATGAGACTGGAGTGCGTCGTTTGTGGAGCGTAAACACAAGCTTCGTAATTGGAGTTTATCCCTCATCTTCATCGATGGAACTATCGATATCGTGAATTTGACCATCCACCGCTACGCTGTACGTGTTATCCGAAGTGATCTTGTCGTTGATCGGTAGATTTTGAGATCGAAAGTTTTAGTCTGGACCATCCATTATATCGTCGGTTTATTGTAACACGTTTCAACGCTATAAAACGATTGTTTTCGCTCTCAACACCTATACACGGATAACTTGCACTCTGTTGTTTCTTATCGTAATGTCAAGTTTAGCGAGAACCCCCCCTAGGTCTGGGCCTATCAAAACAACCCAAACAACCGTATCCAAACGATCACGAGTGGATGATGAAGTGAGTGGAAGTGCTCTGTCGTTGGATTCTGCTGTGCAACTTCTTATGAATCAGTTCACCGAAATCAAAGTCATGTTTGATGTGCTGCGTAATGACTTGCATAACAAAATTGATTCCGTGAAGTGCGAGATGAACGGTAGGCTGGATGCTGTATCACAGGAAATTCATACGCTCAGGACGGAGTATGCTTCGAAATTCAATGACAACGATGTGGCTCTGAACGTGCTGAATGAGCGGGTTGACAGGATCTCTTCGGCTGTCGACAATCTTGAGAACCGTAATGAGTTGATAATCAGCGGAATTCCGTTTATGAATGGTGAAGATTTGGGCGCGTACTTCAGGGCGATTTGCAGCCAATTAGGCTTCGGCGATTCCGAAACTCCACTGGTCGACATAAGGCGTATGAAATCTGGAACACTAAAGGATGGCGATGAAAGTTTGGTCGTGATGCAGTTTGGCTTGAAGAATGTCCGAGATCGGTTCTACAGTGCCTACCTACGTGATCGGAATCTAATATTGAACCACATCGGAATAAATTCAACGCGCAGAGTTTATGTTAACGAAAATTTGACGTCTTCAGCGCGCAAAGCTAAAGCAGCAGCGCTGCGTAAGAAGAAAGAGGGCAGGTTGTCATCGGTATTTACCAAACTAGGAACTGTCTACGTGAAAACAACAACTGGAGGGCCGATCGTTGCAGTCCACACCGAACATCTACTGAATGATCTCACATAGTTCCGTAAATATTAATATTTGTAAAACTCCATTTTTTGAAGATTGTTTGTCCTATGTTTGATTGTGATTGTAATTTTTATAAAAATAGTACACGCCGTGATTGAAATTATAATATAATGATAAGGATCAATAGTTGTCATCTCTCTCTGTCGAAACAGCTCTCCAAAAATTGCTTTCCTTTTTTTATTTGATGGCTTCCTTGGCCAGTAACACCTCGATGAACATCCCAGGTGCAGTTTTGAACGCAGCGTTGATTTCAGGGAAGTTGAATGTTTGTCACGGAAATGCTCAAAGTGTCTGTGCAAGGAGGTTCAGCAAGTTGGATGAAGTAAAGGTGGTCTTGAAAGATTCTAAAGTTAGTCTGGCGTGTTTGACTGAATCGTGGTTGACATCTAAAACTAGTAGTCGAGCTTTTGCTATTCCCGGGTACACCGCGTTTCGCAATGATCGAGTCTATAGACGTGGAGGAGGAATAGTCACATATATCAAGGAAGGTTTGCACTGCTCAAAGGTGTTTAGTACCGAACTGTCATCAGCGTCCGATGATCTAACTGAGTGCCTGGCTGTTGAACTTCGATTAGGTAGTGAACGAGTCTTGTTCATGTGTGTTTACAATCCTCCAGAAAATGATTGCTCAAACTTTTTGTACGAGAAGCTTGCAAATTTCGCTTTTCGATACGAAAGCATATTTCTCATAGGAGACTTCAACACCGACTTATCTCGACCGAGCAGAAAACGATCCCAGTTTCAAACTATGCTTGATGGCTTGTCACTCACGTCTATTGGAGTGGAACCTACATTTTTCTATCGGGATGGTTGCTCTCAGCTGGACTTACTTGTTACTAGCGACCGTGAAAAAGTGTTATGCTTCAACCAAGTCAGTTTCCCTGGACTTTCTCAGCATGATTTGATTTTTGGCACATTGGATTTCGACGTTACATCTGAGGAGATACTTCACACATATCGGGACTACGTTAACTTCAACGCACAAGCTGTTGCTAGTGCAATCAACTCTATTCCTTGGCATCAGTTTTACACTTTTGGTCATCCCAATGAGCTTGCGGAGTTTTTCAATAGTCATATGACAAATATCCACAACGAATATTACCCACTTCGTACGGTGGAGAGGAGAAGAGCATCGAACGCATGGTTTAATTTCGACGTACGCAGGTCTATAATAGAAAGGGACATGGCCTATCGAGACTGGCATAGAGCTCCTTCAGAACGCAAGAATCAGACATGGCAACAGTACAAGAGGCTAAGAAATCGAACTAACACGTTGATATCGAGTGCTAAAGAGGAGTATATGAGTCGTTTTCTGGACAGTCGTATTCCTCCCAAAGTCCTATGGAAACGTATCAAACATTTAGGCGTTGGTAAAGAGAAGACGTCTGCTGGTTGTGGTTTTGATCCTGATGAAGTGAATCGAATGTTTGTGTCAAACTTTGCTCAAATGGATAATGTCTGGAGAACTGGACACACGCAGTTGTATTCATCGATCTGTTTCTCATTCCGACCTTTAGAGTATTGGGAAGTTGTAAATGCCATTCACGATGTAATAATCTAATGGAGTTGAATTGGATGGTTTGACGATCAAATTTATTCAAACAGTTTTACCATTAGTTGCTGATGAAATCACATATATGTTTTTTCTTTTTTTAAGTTTTTTCTTGATAAGGAACAGTGTTTTTCCTCGATGCTGGAAACATGCAAAAATACTGCCAATTCGAAAACAGCCACATCTGAATGCGCTTACCAACCTGAGGCCGATTAGTGTTCTCTGTTCATTATCAAAAGTTTTCGAAAAACTCATCGAGAAGCAAATGTCAAACTACATAACAGAAAACAACTTGCTATCGGAGTATCAAGCTGGTTTCCGGAAGGGCCATAGTATTAAAACAGCAGTCATACGTGTATATGACGACCTGGCGGTAGCATTTGATAGAAAAGGTGGATCTATTTTGCTGCTTCTTGATTTCTCAAAAGCGTTTGATACAATTCCACACCACAGATTGTGCAGTAAGCTGGAAACGCAGTTCAACTTCTCTTCTGGCGCAGCAAGACTTATTTGCTCGTACCTTGCTGAGAGGAAGCAAACTGTTTTCTGCGGTGACCGACGCTCTAGTAGTGCTGATGTTACTTCAGGTGTACCTGAAGGTTCCGTGCTAGGACCACTGTTATTTTGTTGCTACATCAACGACCTCCCGAACGTTCTCCAACACTGTTCCATACAACTATACGCAGATGATGTTCAGCTTTACATTAGCCGCTTAGGCCCGAGTACCCGTGAGATGATTAGAATGATAAATGAAGTCCTTGGTAGAATATCGCAGTGGACCCAGCGTAATGGATTATATGTCAACCATGCTAAATGTAAGGTTCTGTTGATCAGGACAAGATCACGAAGCATATCACAGCTCAGTTTGTTGCCGAATATAATTATGGATGGACAAGTGATTCAGTGGACCGATAAAGCAAGCAACCTCGGCTTCGTATTCCAGAATGGGATGGACTCATACGCCAGCAATGCGGTAAAATTTATAGTAGTTTGCGAACGTTGTACAGCAGTGCATCATGTGCTCCCATCACAACGCGCCTGAAACTTTTTAAGAGCCTGATTCTTCCGCATTTTTTGTTTGGTGATGTGTTTCATGTAAACCCGAGTGTAGGATCATTGGATAGGCTGCGCGTTGCACTAAACTGTTGTGTACGATTCGTTTATGGTTTAAACCGTTACTCTAGAGTGAGTCATTTGCAACAAAACCTTGTGGGTTGCCCGTTTGAACGATTGTATGCATATCGCTCTTGCATGTTCATCAGGAAGATTTTGACAAACTGTACGCCAATTACTCTGCATCAGAGACTGATTCCGTTCCGAGGTCGTCGTGTGCAAAACATGGTTATCCCTGCAAACAATACATCTGTTTATGCTAACTCTTTGTTCATCAACTGGAATATGTTACCATCCGAGTTAAAGTATTGTATAAGTCTTGTTCATGTTTCATCACAGTATTGCCATCGGAAGTAGTGATTTAAAAAGGTATTCTTTATACTACTGGACAATAAAAAAATAAATAAAATAAACTGCAATAAAACTACCGCAAAATAACTCAAATTTGAGGTCTGACAATGAGACAGAATCAGAAATTAATTTATATATTAATATAATGCAAATAAACATCAATAGTAGATAAAGTATGAAGGAAACATAGTAAAATTGAGTAAAACGCGCTGTAAAAATTGGTATAGAAAGTAATGTTCCCGAGAGTTCCCGAGCTCGAAGTTTGCCGAATACTTAAAACCATGACGAACAAAATGACGTTGAGTATTGATGCACAAACGTGCACATTTTTGAAAAAATTAATGAACATCGCAATGGTATCATTTAACACTAATAGTGTCTTCAGCGAAGTTATGTATTTTCATGTTATCTAAAACTTTGTGGAACATGTTGAGTTGATATAATGTGATTTAGGCATAACTTAAGTTGAAAAACTAGTTTTGAGATAGTCTCCCCACAAAAATAGTTATACCTCTGAAGGACTGATAGATAGATATTATGTATCTTCAGCAAAGTTTCATAAAATTTATAGTTCTAAAAAGTTTGCTGAAGACATAACTCAACTATCTCGTAAGTATAAAAAGTTAGCTTTTTTAATTTTTACTGTAACTTAGTAAGAGTTTCAATGAAACCGTCAAATTATTCGAATCAACATTCTCAACAACTTTTCTGAAGAGACCCAAGCTCTAAAATGTAAGGTAAGACGAGAAAAGATTTTTGACCGTCTTTCTTCAGAACGGCCCCACTGTGGATCGGTGGGCTCCATCAATTAAAGAATTTCTTCAGCTTTCAAACGATTAATTTGAATCGTTTCGCTACAATTAGAATCACCAGGTACTCCCATACAGCAATTCCAAATGAAATCGTCCTAAAAATGCAGATTTTAAAAACTTGTATTTTTGATTCCAATGAAAGTGTGTATTCCGTTTGGGTTGGAGGAAATATGAGTTTTTCACAGCAATTGGGAATTTTTTGACTCAAGTGTAACTTTTGAAAAGGGCGAAATCTTTGATAATTAATATCTCCAAAACTATGAGTCGTACCGAAATAGTGTTTTAGAAAGAGTTATAGAGTATTGATGGTTGAATATGAAAAAAATTTACACTGAGAAAAAAAATAGTACTCTTTTTTTATTTACAAAATAAAAATTCAATTTGCAATGTCCAAAATACATATTTTTAATTTTTTTTTTATTTTTTCATCCAAAATAGAAGTCATGCAGAAAATTTTAAAAATTGGCCGAAGATGGTAAAACTATTTTTGACGAACTTTGTGGAACATCGAATTTTTAGGAATTTTCGAAACTTCGAATTTTTGTATGTTAGCAGTCATTTTTAATCACAAATTATGATGTTATTCAAAACAAAAAAGGTTATTATTAATCTCCTTCTAAATGTAGCCATTCTCGAAATATATTTGTAAAATTTATTGTAATTTATTGTCTTTTTAATAGTAAATATGCCCTTTTAATATGTTTGCCAACAACTTTTCCAAATACATCGTTATGGTAAAGAAATATGTTTAGTAGTTACGTCACGAAACATTCGAAGACATGTGGGTTAATACAAAACGTAGCGAAACTGAAAAATCTTTTTTATCTTAATACAAACTTCAATCAATCAGAAAAACTGTTGGAAATTATAAGAAAATTCATATAATTTCATGAACATGACGGTATAACACGACAAACATATTAAAAGAGATTATTTGCTATAAAAAAGATTATAAATTAGAAATATCTTTTTAAATATCTCGAGAATGGTTGCATTCAGAAGGAGATTGATAATAACTTTTTTTGTTTTAAATCACATCAGAATTCATAATTTGTGGCTAAAAATGATTGCTAACATACAAAAATTCGAAGTTTCAAAAATTCCTAAAAATTCGATGTTCGTCAAAAATAGTTTTACCATCTTGGGCCCATTTTTAAATTTTCTACATGACTTCTATTTTATATGAAAAAATTGGAAAAAATATAAAAAAATACATATTTTTCGTAAATAAAAATTTTATTTTGTAAATAAAAAAAGAGTACTAATTTTTCTTCTCAGTGTATATTTTTTTCAAATTAAGCCAACAATACTCTATAACTCGTTCTAACACACTATTTCGGTACGATTCATATTTTTTGAGATATAAATTATCAAAGATTTCTCTTACTCAAATCGATACGCCCTTTTCAAAAGTTACGCTTGAGTCAAAAAATGAACCATTATGATGTATTTGGAAAAGTTGTTGGAAATTATAAGCAAATTCATAAAATTTCATGAACATGACGGTAAAGCACGACAAACATATTAAAATGGATTATTTACTATAAAAAAGACAATAACTTGGAAATATTTTTTTAAATATTTCAAGAATGGCTACATTTAGAAGGAGATTGATAATAACCTTTTTTGTTTTAAATCACATCAGGATTCATAATTTGTGGCTAAAAATTAATGTTAACATACAAAATTTCGAAGTTTCGAAAATTCCTAAAAATTCGATGTTCCACAAAGTTCGTCAAAAATAGTTTTACCATCTTGGGCCCACTTTTTAAATTTTCTGCATGACTTCTATTTTGTATGAAAAAAATAAAAAAAATTAAAAAATATGTATTTTGGATATTGCAAATTGAATTTTTATTTTGTAAATAAAAAAAGAGTACTAATTTTTTTTCTCAGTGTACATTTTTTCATATTCAACCATCAATATTCTATAACTCTTTCTAAGACTACGACTCATAGTTTTTGAGATATAAATTATCAAAGATTTCTCCAACTAAAATCGATACGCCCTTTTCAAAAGTTACGCTTGAGTCAAAAAATTCCCAATTGCTGTGAAAAACACATATTTCCTCCAACCCAAACGGAATACAAACTTTCATTTGAATCAAAAATACATGTTTTTAAAATCTGCATTTTTTGGACGATTTCATTTGGAATTGCATAAAATAACAATAAACATGTGATGTCCGTTGTCATGTTCATACACCTTTTACAAGGTACTCTAGGAATGTTAGAGCCCTTTTAAGAAGAAGATGAAGATACCAAATTAAATCTTTGATGTATTATGTGAAAAAGTATAAGCCTTCAGCTTAGTATTTTTCTTAGAAGGTTAACCTGAAGCAACGAACAGCTGTTTAGCTGTAAAAGGCCAGTACTAACAATAAAAAAATAGTCAGTCGGACTGAATCCATCAGCATGTCCATATAGTTTTTGTACGTTTAATTGATGTTTTTTATGTAACTTTATGTAACCTTATGTGGCTGAAATAATATGTGCTAGAATAAAAATATGTGTTAATATTAACTTCGACAACCCAATTGGTGAAACACATGTTCGCTGAGGCCGATTTTTAAAATCACCCAAATTCAAGCTTATGCATTTTAAAGTCGGAACGAAAGAAATACGGATTTAAGAAGGGCAAGGTTTGAGCTAAAGCGGATTTATTCGGGTAAATCCTGCAATCCTGTAAGTTTCCACTAGAACAGGTTACATTAAGATCGTATCGATTTTCGTATTTTCAAAAAACACACCATAACACAGCTTCATCGGAATGCAGAACAATAAATATCTGGTATTCTTTCGAACAATAAATTGCTACCTTCACTCCGCATTGCAGTAATGTGTCAACTTCGGAATCCAGACCCGTCGAATAAATATTAATCCGACATCTTTTCGAGTAACGTTTGTGTGCAAACGTGCAACAGTTCTTGGGGATTTGTTGTCCGAACAAAACTGCCACCAGTCCGAGCCATCTAAATCACCAGCAGCATCATTAGTTCCCCTTTATGGCTCAATCCATTATCGGAAGGATTTGCGCGCTGTAAATAAGCACCCTCCGCGACGTCGCGAACATACGAATGGGCGCCTCCTTCGCGTCTCCATCGCCCACCCCAACCGTTTGTGGCGTCGCCGTCAAAGTAGCAATTCAAACAATTCCAAAAACCCAATCATCAACGCAACCCCACGCGCTGCGGACCATCAGCGGAATGGATCAAAAGTAGCAACGAGTTTCCCATTTTACGACGTTCTCAACACCTAATGCGCGTGAGTTTTGCAAATTTGAAATAACGCTTGCCTTCAATGCCTCCGCAGATAGAGACACGAAGGAAGCCTAACCGAAATGGGAATGATACATGAGCCCATATTCATACACGACCATTTGGGGTAATGGAACGGGATATTGGTAGCTGTTCTAGGGAATTGGGGGAGGGGCAGGACGTATTTCTCATCCGCGTGCTATTTTATATCAACGGTCGCTAAATTTTATGGCCGCGGCGGGGATATGATGATGCGTGCGGATGAGCGTCTCGTTTTGTTTTGGGGAGAGCGGCGGGATAAGCATGTGATGAACAAAATATGTCCTGGCAGTAAAGTAGAACTTTTTTTTGTTGTGGAGGCAGGATTTGGATTTGATTTGAAGCTATTATTGTAATGGTATGAGTAATAGCGGAATGGTGTTTACATATGTTATGAGGAACAGACTCGATTTTCGTTGCGTGTAATGTAAATGGCAGTGAAATGATGTTTCTCCGTTTTGTTCGATTGATCACCAGATGATTGTATTGCGTAAATTTGAATTTATTAAACATTCGAAATTTGTTGAATACTTGAATCAAGCACCCAGCAAATTTACGACAGTGCTAACGCATAATTAAACATCATTATTAATCACGGAACAGCAAACTGTCGGACTGGAAGGCACTCACGCTCTCTCTCTCTCTCTCTCTCTCTCTCTCTCCTTATCTGATTGCTGATAATTGGTTTGTGCTGATAATGTGATTATCATCAATCAGAGGCATTCTTCCCGTCGCACCGAAATGCCATCCTTCAAAACTAATCGTTTGTAATAATGAAGGTTTGATTCGAATGTCCACACAATAAATCACCACGCTGATGCTGATTGTTCCGCCGGAGTGGAGACGGCTGGTGTTTAGTAGAAAACAGATGAATTGGAATTGACTCTCGCCTCGAGTGCATCTTCTTGACCAATCTCTTATGGCACTACCATGGTTGGGAATGTGCCTCAGCTGTATGTTAGCCATGAATAATTCAAATGGGCAACCATAAATCAATTACTACGGCTGGTAAAAATGTTTTCAGCTCCATTATGCATTCAGCGAGCGCTTACAAGTACGCACGGATATATTGCCGTTGGTCGGGGCGGTACGAGCCCAATGAAATTCTAAACCAACACCGGCCGAGCGGTAACTGCGAGCAAGATTTACGGTTTTATTGTTCCAGACCGTGCATAAAGGGCTTCTCGCAGGGCTCTAATTTTAACCACGCGTTTGTGTGGAATATTAATTGCGCGTAAAGCTAAATACTGACGGAATCGGATTTAATTTCTCCGAGGCCATAATATTAGCAGCAGCGAGATTAAATCCTATTTTGCAAATAACGCTTCTTTCTGACGCTGAATAAACTGATATCTGAAATTTACCCAAGTCCAACTTGAACTCAATTTATTTTCAAAGTGATTAACAATCCAAATGAAATTGACAGGTGACAGAAATATCCATTACTCCACTGTTCAACACGGCAATACGTTATGTAGTGGTACTTGAGCTTGGGTAGACTGTACAATTCGTAGTTGCTCTCCGTGATTGACCTGAACCAACCAAATTGCACAAAGTTCACACACAGAATGACGCTCGGGACTAGCAAATCATTCTCGTTGTGCAATTTTCGGTGATTCGAGCTTTAAATGGTCAATAACGACGCCGGCCACGTCCTTACAGTCACCGGGGAAAGGGAAGGAATGTTAGTATGATATTCGCCGCCCGAAAGCCAGAAGGGTCGCCTCTATAGCGTGGTTCCCTAGCGTTTATCATGGAAGGAATATTTGTTAGTGGGATAGGTTAAAACTCAGGATTCACCGTGGTAAGTGATGTGATTCTGTAAACGCTGACTCTAAACTGCTCGACGAAACGACATCTCAAAAATCGAAGGTATTTAAGGTAATGCCGGACGTACGATTCTATATTTTCTAGAATATTATAACAAAGAATATGATGCGATTATATATATGATTATATATGATTTCGACACCCAACAACAGAGGTTGTTTAGTGCAAAATAAAAACTGTTATTTTAAAACACTATTTAATTATAGCAAATAATTGTTTAATTTATAACGGAATTAATTGTTAATAAAGAGCTTAATAAAACAAACCGTCTCGACAACGGACCGATCCCGGCGACGTGTAGAGAATGTACTGTCGGTGGATCAAAGTCCAAGCGATGTCCAGTCCAGCATCCAGTACGATCGACCTCGATCATGCTCGTAGCCTCACGTTCGTGAATTTTATCTCCCTCTCTCGATCAAGTCGGTATACCAGCGCAGCCGTTGACCACTCGCATTCGGGATGAACGCAGACCTTCTTATGTGTGTGGGATGTCACATTCATAGACGTCGCGACGTCGATGACGAGTTGTTTCGACCGATGAGTGGCATTGTGGTCTATTTGCGTTTTATATGCAAACATCCTGCCTCCCCCAGAAATAGCCATTTCTGGACGTTGCTGCTGAAGTACGACGCTGCTTTACAGGGCTTGGTTCTGTCGCTGTTGCCCATGGGATGCTCGTAGATTCCGCCGTCGATGTCCGCCTCGGTTAGATGATTGAAGAGTACATGTAAAAAAATTAAGACCCGGTAGATCCGGAGGAAACTGGTAACGCATTGGACAGGTCCTTACCTTGGACCCAAAGATATTGGGCCTTGTAATTTCAATTTCTGTGGTAACTTTGTCAGCTTATCGTTGTTGACAGTTTCGCCGTCGTTGACGTTTTCTTCGTTGAATGAGAAGAAGACACAGCTTCGCAATTGGACGAATGATGAACCCGCGAGCTGTTTGTAGCGTCACAACCCGGACAACGCCGTCCTTGCCGGGGTGCAATTCATGAATTCGGCCGGTTGGCCATCGCATCGGTGAAATATTCTCCTCTTTTATGATGACAAGTCGGTTCTTTTCGATGTGTACCGGTGGGTTGCACCACTTGGCTCTGGGCTGCAACGTAGCCAAATATTCCAGGTGCCATCGATTCCATTGTTGGCGTAAATATATCTGTTTTTGTTAGCTTATCATCCTTTAAACAAAAGATGTCCGCGTACTTCATACAAATTTTTCTTATCATCTGCTTCTCCTTAGTTTGCAGATGTGTCATATTAAGTTCCTTGAGCAATTCGCTTGCCCTATTTGTGTCATACTTAGGAAAATTTATATTTTCGATTTGATTATAATTCTTCAAAGGTTTGACCTCAATGTCTAATGATTTGATACATGTTGGTTTGTCCGCTATATTCACTAACCTTACTGGTATCTTACCATGTTTAGGTGTAGCTAGTGAGTTAGCTATAAAAACTGAAGTTGTGATCTGTTTATTTAAAACCAAACAGTCTTCTTTATATTTAGTCATTACATATGTGATTATTTCTGAACGAGGAGGTATAGTTACAAAAGCACGATTATTAGATATGAAGGGAATTACTATTGTTGTGGGATTGTTTCTCAATTCTAAAGTTAAAGAGTTGAAATTGATGATTGCGTCATTTTGTCGTAGAAAATCTGTACCGAGTAAAGCTGGAACGCTTTCTGGTAGTTTCTCTATAACATGTAACGTAATAGGAAATTTAAATTTCTTGTGTCCTAAATTCACATCAATTGTTCCAATGGAACAAGATGTACCATTTATGCCATTAACTTTCAATGAATTATCCTTACAAATTGGTATATTATCTGGCACAAGTCTTTTTGATATTATTGAACAACTTGCTCCAGTATCAATAATAAAATTAATTGGATCATCTAGTAAGTTCAACGGTATTCGTAGTAATCCATTACATGAGTTAGTCACGAAAAAGTTCGCCAACCACATTGACTTCTTCTTCTTCATTCCGCTGTTGCCTAGTATTGTTCTGTTCTGCTACATTCACGTGAGCATTATTTTGTCTGTTGCGGTTGTTAGTGTTACTATTATTGTTATTGTTGTTGTAATTGTTGCCTCTGTTCCCATTGTTATTATAATTCTGAAAATTTCCTCTGCGGAAATTTCCACGTCCCCTGAAAAATCCGCGGCCTCGCCTGAATCCAGACGCGCGACCTCTCCAATTATTGTAGTTTCCTCTCCAATTATTGTTATGTTCTCCTCTAGTGTATTGCTGAAAATTGCACCATAAAGCCATTTCATTTCTTGGTTTCGATGTACCTGGGTTGCACTCTAAGGCGTCAGAGATAGCTTTGTTTAGGTTAGTGGGGTTTCTAGCCCTCAGCAGAAATTGCGTAGTCGGATCGTTAAGTCCTTCCACAAAAGCTCTGACTGCTATCGGTTGAACAATATTCGTAGCAGCCGCTTCTGATACAAATGTGCCTTGCGACACATGTGCCGAAGCTAATTTCGTTGCCAAATTCTCTATCTCTGTCCCGAAATCCGTAATATTTTTATTCTGTTGCTTTTTTGAAAGCATTTCACTTTCCACGGCTCTTGGTGTAATTTTTACTGCAAATTTATTTTTCAATGTTAAAAAAGCTTCATCTACCGTTTTTGTATTGTCTATGGTACCGTGAGCAGCACCAGATAAAGTAATTTTCATGAATTTTATTATATCTGCCTCTGGTACTTCGGAGGAATAGTCTTTTAAGAGTTGAACACTCTCTATGTAGCTTGCTAAAGTGTTTGCCGATTCATCGAAAGGTTTAACTACTTTAAGGGCTAGCACTAAATCAAGTTTATTCGCCATCTTATTATTATCTTCAAATAAAACGGAAATATTTACATCTATCTGGTTGTCAATGTCTTTATCTAATTTTAATAACTGAAAACTCTCTTTTATAATATGACCCAAAAATCTTATTTTCTTTATAAATAATTTGTCTTTGCTTAGATCTTTGTTCTTATAAATCAATTTATTAATATCTTCACGTATTTTAATTAGTCGATTTCTCTTTAAAATTTTAGTCTCTTTTTTGTGTTTGTTGAATTTCTTCAAGTTGCTGTGCAATCTGACAACTTCTTCATACAGTATAAAAAATTGTTCTATTCCACTCACCAACCTCTCTACGTATCAAAAATTTATGTTCCATAAATTTTCAATTCCAGCCTCCGATGCCAGTCCGATGTGAAAAACTTTCATAGCTGCATCCTCTCCTTCCAGTTGAAGTATCTTTTGGAATTCCTTGAAGTGACGAGTCTGTTGACTATTGTTGAATTACCCTCGTTTAATCGTACTATTTCTATCTCCAATCAATCGCTCACTGCATGCACAATTTCTAAACGGAAATCACAATTTCTGTATCCTTGCTTTGTCCATAACTGCATAATCACAATTTCTGTATCCATGCTTTGTCCATAACTTCACTTAGTCCATAAATCTTCTGATTTACTATTGGCTCTAAATTCATATCATCGTTTAGTCCACAATTTTCCGCGTTTTTCCGGCACCCACTACTTTCATATCTGCGCTGATAGTTGGCGAGCGGCTCGTTCAGCTACTCTTTCCGTGTGTTGCCGATTCATTTTAATCACTGCTCTTAGCACAATATATCCGGCGAAGAATAGAGCCAACACACATAGCGCCACCGTTTGTGCTGTTTGGTGGGCCTCGCTACTACTCGACGAGGTTGCCGCTACAACCTCATCGGCACTAAAAAAACCCATTTTTCTATCACTTTAACTTATCACAAAATTGGCAGGATCGCCATGTGGTGTCCCGAGTAACGGACGTGATATTTTGTATTTAAAAGACTCGACTGCACGTCTCCGCAGTTGGAGTTATTCTCCCCTATATTGTTTCGCTTCTCTCTTCGTACGGCTAACTCGTGTGGTGGCTACGTGACCCTTTACGCTTACTCAGCACACACGCGTTCATCGCCTGGGTGGCGTGATCGCGTTATTGCTGATCATTATGTTTGCATAAATATGATGCTTATTGCTTCTTTCGGAAGGGCCGTATCCACCACACCATATTTCCTGGAACATTTTCTGTGTCTGCTGCCATTGAGCCAACCGATTGTACTGAACTGAGTCGAGATTGACATCTGGAACTGCCTTTAATTCCGAACCCACAAGGAAATGCCCCGGGTTAAGTGGAGCAAGATCGGATGGGTCGTCGCTTAGAGGTGTAAGCGGACGAGAGTTTAAGCAGCATTCGATCTGCGCTAGGAGAGTCTCCATGTCGTCGTACGCCAGTACTCGAGGGCCTAGTACCCGAGTGAAATGCTTCTGCGCCGATTTTATTGCCGCCTCCCACAGTCCGCCAAAATGAGAACCTTTGGGAGGATTAAAGTGCCAACGGATGCCGTTTTCCGTGCACTCTCGAGCTACCTGACCTTTGTGCTCTGCGCTTTGCAAAAGGTTTTTTAGCTCGCCGGCTGCGCCCACAAAATTCTTCCCGTTGTCTGTGTAGACGTCAGAGCATAGACCACGCCGGGATACAAATCGTCGGAAGGCTTGTAGAAATTTTGCGGTAGTCAAGTTTGCAACGATTTCGAGGTGTACCGCCTTCGTCGTAAAACAGACGAATACGGCAACGTATGTTTTGATGGGTGCATCGCGTCTATGCCGTGGTTGAATGTAGATTGGTCCCCAAAAGTCTATGCCAACCTTTGAGAAAGGTCGAGACGCAGTTACACGAGCAGCCGGGAGCTCGGACATAAACTGCTCGATGAGCTTCGGTCGAGCGCGTACGCAGATGACGCATTTGTGTACGATCTGCTTAGCCGCCCCTCTTCCGCCCAAGAGCCAGTAACGAATACGAATTGTGTTGATCATCAGCTGCGCGGCAGCATGCAGAAGTTTCTGGTGATATGACAATAGTAGCAGTGTTGACAGATAATGAGAGCCTGGCAGCAGGATTGGGTGCTTGAAGTCTTCATGTCGTGTCGACTGTCCCAAGCGACCGCCGATCCGGATGATTCTGTCGTTGGGTGAGAGCATTGGGTGAAACCATTTTAGTCGAGAGCTTTTCAGAACTGGCTGTCCATTTTCCAACCGTTTCCATTCGTCGGAGAAGCATTGTTGCTGTAGTAATCGGATGAGCGCATGTTCGGCAGTCTTGAGTTCATCGGTCGTAAGGAAGGTAAATTTGCGAATTTTCGTTGGTATTCGCAGAAACGAAAAAAAGCGACGCCAATAGGCAGTGATTCGTATCATCTTTGAGTAGCTAGAGAATTTTGCTGTATATTCGTCGATGAACGAGAGTGTGGTAGTGGCAGTAGTGGAGATTGCAGCAGTCTTCCGTCGTTCCGCATTGCTTTGATCGGTAGGTCCGCAGTGTTGTCCGTTAACAGGCCAGTGCTCTTTTTCCTGCTGCAGCCATCCTGGAGCCTTCCACCAGAGTTTGTTGAAGATGAGATCTGAAGCCATGCAACCACGAGAGATGACGTCAGCTGGGTTCTCCAGTCCGGCTATATGGTTCCAAGAACAGTGCTGCGTCGCGTGCTGAATCTTAGACACCCTGTTTGCGACAAACGTTGTCCAAGTAGACGGGGTTGCTTTGAGCCAATTGATGACTGTCGTGGAGTCAGTCCAGAAAACAGTAGAAAACGTAATCTGAAGAGAAGCGGCGATTCGCTGGTACAACTCAGCAGAGAGTAGAGCGCCACACAGGTGTGACGCTTTACTAGTCTAGTCTAGACGCTTCGTGAGCACGACGTTTGATGACAGAAGAAGCTCAATTTTATACTTAAAACGATCGAATGCTGGTTCCCAGTGCAAACCGAGCGTTTTGATTATTTGGTCACGATCGAGATCGATTGAGTGTTGAAGAGCGCGGTTCTCAGGCGGAATACCCTCAAGAACGGCCTCAAAATTAGATGCCCACTTTCTCAGCTGGAAGTCTCCACTGGAAAGCATGCCTTCGATTTGTTCCCGTAGCTTGATTGTCTCTGTCACGGTAGCAGCTCCCGAAAATAAATCTTCCACGTAAAAATCCCTTTCAACTACCTTCGCTGCTACTGGGAAATTTCTCGCTTCGTCGCTTGCTAACTGCTTCAAGACCCGAGTAGCCAGATAAGGAGCCGATGCTGTCCCATACGTGACGGTTCGGAGAACGTATGTTTGAAGTGGTTCGTCCCGAGAAAATCGCCAGAATATGCACAGGTACGCATAGTCTTCGGGGAAGTGTAGAACTTGGCGATACATTTTTTCGGCATCCGCTATGAGAACGATTTCATGTGTGCGGGAACGCATGATGATAGAGCGCAGATCGTCCTGCACAGTCGGACCGACGAGCAGGGCATCGTTCAGTGAGATTCCCGAACTCGTTTTGCTGGACGCATCGAAAACTACGCGCAGCTTAGTTGTTCTGCTGCTCTCTCGTATAACCGGGTGATGTGGAAGGTAATACTTCGGATGAATCCCATCTCCGAAGTCGCTGAGTGGCGTCATATGACCCAGCCGTAGATACTCGGCCATGAAGTCTCGATACTTCTGAGCGATCGTAGAATCACGTGACAGTCGATTTTCCAGCAGGCGAAAGCGATGCAGAGCCGATTTCTTGTTGTCTCCCAATCGCTGCATTAGAGATTCCTTGAATGGTAGTCGAACCATGTATCGACCCGATGAATCGCGTGCGACAGTGCGCTGAAAGAACTCTTCGCAGGCAGTTTCGTCCATATCATTGTGAAGATCGGCTATGGTTGCAACGTTGCAGCGAACAGAAGATTGGCGTTGACTTTGGGCAGTTCGGCCTGACATTACCCATCCTAAGACGGAATTGGTGAGTGAAGGAAGAAAATCTCCAAGGGAAATGCGACCTGGGATGGAGAACAGGTCAAAAAATATCTCTGCGCCCAATATAATGTCGATACTGCTCGATTTGAAGAACGCTGGATCGGCTAGATCAATGTTGGTGGGAATGTTCCAATGATCGATGGCAAATCGATAGTGAGCTTCGGCAGAATAAGCAAATCGACACAAGAGGAATAGTTGCGAGTTCGGGATTTGATGACGGCACGAAATTGGTGCTTCACATTGGTCGAAGATTTTCCGATTCCGGCTATCGGCAGATCGATTCTCGTTCGAGTAACAGCCATCGTCTGAGACAACTGTGTGGTGGCGAAACAGCATTCGCTCCCCGAATCCAAAAGTGCTCGGGCGATATGTTCTCTTCCAGCGTCGTCTACTACAATTACCACAGCAGTGGCTAGAAGAACCTTGGATCTCGCGGACAGTTGTGAGTTACAGCTACTCAAACCGGAGTGTGCAGCATTCAAAACAGGTGCTGGCGCTTGCATCGATGAGGATGGGGGTTGTTGATCTTGAAGGGTTGTACTGGTGGTGGAATGGTTCGAATTTCGGTTGTTATTTTTTGAACCTGCTACAGCGTTTGATGGTCTTCTAGCATTCGATGTATTTGTGCACAGTTGAGTGTGATGGCGAGATCTGCACTTCCAGCAGCAGTTCTCTGACGGACAATCACGTGCCATGTGGCCTTTTCGAAGACAGTTCAGGCACAGCTGGTGCGCTTGACGAGCTTCGCCTTCTCCTCTACAGGCATACGACTAAAGATGCTACACTGGTAAATGGGATGTTCTTCCGGACAGACGAGACACTTTCGACGATTCTCCTGAAATGCTCCGTGGCTACTAACACGATTATTCGTCGTTTTGCGAAATTGCGAAAGTTGTTGAATATCGCTTTGCTTGGAAGACACGTGCTGCAATACGTTGACTCTCCGCTGGATGAAATCGATGAGGTCATTGAAAACAGCGTTGTCAAGAGTAGCAGAAAATTCCTCCCAATCACGGCGAGTTACAGGATCGAGATGACTCGTGAGGAAATGGATCAGCAATATGTCCCAATGTTCGGTGCTTTCTCCAAGTTGCTTGAGCACCCTAACATTTGCTTCGAACTTTTCAACCAACGAATGCAGTTCAGTAGAAGACTCTCGACGAAGGACCGGAAAGTCAAACAATGCCTGAACATAATTGCGCTTAAGAACCTTCTGGTCTTGGAAGTGCTCGACCAACAAATTCCAAGCCACTGGATAATTAATGCCACTAATCGGTATCGTCTGGATTAGCTTCAGTGCTTCCCCAGCTAAAGACGACCGGAGATAATAAAATGTTTGGATACTTGAAAGCTCCGACGACGAGTGAACAAGCGATACGAACAAGTCGTGAAAGTTGAGCCAACTCTCATAGTTGCCGGCAAACACCGGTAGCTTAACGTCAGGCAGTTTAACGTTGCTCGAATTATGACTTCGCGTGTGGGGGGCGGAAGAAGGCGCATTCGTAGCAGGGATTTGGCAGTGTTGCAGAAGAAAACCCTTCACTTTATAATACTGCGTCTCAAACTCGGCTTTTTCTTTAAAATACTGGTCTATCGCTTCAGGAGCTTCATCACAAGTTTCTAATTCCACTTGTATCTTGTTGAACTCCGTCCATTGCGACACGACCGCTTCCAGGCGCACGGGAACTTCTGCTCTGTCTCTTTCCTCCTGGTACGAAGAGACGAAGTTATTGATGAGAGTGAACCACGACGTCTCGTTTTCAGGTGGCGCAGCTTCCGTTCAGCTCCAGACATGATGATGAATGGCGAATGTGATCTGTGAAATAAGACCAGGTAGCCCGGAAAAGGAGAAGATAGTGGATTGGAGCGGTAATTACCTCCTTGAGGCAATTCTTTGCCTTGAATATCAAAATACTCCTTCTGTTGAACTATGCTACGTGCTTGGAAGAATTAGAGATGCCTATCGATCAAAATCAACCGTGGAGAAATCGACCGTTGAAAATAGTCCTCGTGTGCGTCCTTGCAGATTACCAGAACGGCAAGGCTCTCAAAATTCTCAAATATTCTATGCACTTTCTCCCTTCAATGTTCAGTAGAATGGCTACTCGCTGTGCATTGATTGATTGATCAATCGTAGCGCTCCGGGTGTGCGAACCGAGACCACGAGGCAGGATCAGGATGGGCAATACAGAGTTGCCGATGAGCCAACGAAAACATGCAAGCGATAAAGGATCCGGTAGACGAGCGATAAAAACATAGGGCGATTGGAATGCCACTCACCTTCTATTGCATTTAGCAATGCCAAATAAGTTTAATCAGCTTTGTTCGAATAATGACCAATGTTGGATGGCGTCGGTGACAAAATTGCAATGGCGATATCACGTTGAATTCACGATATCCTATTCACAAGTATGCAGGAATGGCGTCGGTGCCATTTGCAGCGGCTTCACCGGGTGGTCGGAATTGGGTCGACGACCATCCGGTTCGAAGGACCAGATGTTTATTGCAAAATAAAACTGTTATTTTAAAACACTATTTAATTATAGCAAATAATTGTTTAATTTATAACGGAATTAATTGTTAATAAAGAGCTTAATAAATGAAACCGTCTCGACGACGGACCGATCCCGGCGACGTGTAGAGAATGTACTGTCGGTGGATCAAAGTCCGAGCGATGTCCAGTCCAGCATCCAGTACGATCGACCTCGATCATGCTCGTAGCCTCACGTTCGTGAAATTTATCTCCCTCTCTCGATCGAGTCGGTATACCAGCGCAGCCGTTGACCACTCGCATTCGGGATGAGCGCAGGCCTTCTTATGTGTGTGGGATGTCACATTCATAGACGTCGAGACGTCGATGACGAGTTGTTTTGACCGATGAGTGGCATTGTGGTCTATTTGCATCTTATATGCAAACAGAGGTTATCTATGAGAAACCTGAGAAGGTCACCAAGAAACTCCTTTACAATAAGAAATATCTACAATACATATCGTGCCTTATTAGTTCGAGAACTTTCTATTTTCCACATATTTTGACATCCAACGACGGAGGTTATGCATGAGAAACCTAAGATCACTTGGAATTATATATTTCGTGGACTATCACATCGCATGCTTTGTAGCTTTTGGAATATTCTAACACCCGACTTTCTGAACTCTTGGAATATTTCAACACCACTCTACAGTAATCAATCCAATCTACGCTTGGCAATGTCTACAAACAACAACAATACTTACGGGTGATGCAAAAATACACAAACAAACTCCACCAAACGGTAGGAAAACCGACGCGAACGATCATTTCATCGAACCTCTGCCACTAGTTTGAAATCGTTCCACGCTGTATGATATCTCTCATTCACAACTCACTCAATAACACCTTATTTAAAAGTCTAAAATTCGGAAATATTATACATGAAATTTGCTTTTTGGTGCACTTAAAACATACATAACTAAAAAAAAACTTAATAACAAAACCACAAATGTATTCATATAAATATATATTTATAAAAACAAACGAAAACAGAACACAATACTAACCAATCAAAACTATATGCGTGTATCATATATTCAATCAAAAAGTATTTATCTATTTATTGAAATATTTTCATGCATGAAATGAATGCTAAAAAAAATGCTTATCTTACCATCAGAGCGATTATAATTGCAAACACACATATAGATACTGTTACTATATTCAGAGTACAGGTCGGATTCGATAATATACAGTCTCTGATTTATTTTCTTTGTATATAATCGAGTCAAAAAACAATTATTATTTGTTTTTCACACACATATATTTTCGTTTCTAGTATACAAAAGAAGAATTTTATTTTTGATTCATCATGATTCATTCCTCGAAACCGGAAAACACCCTTCAGACATGAAATAAATAAATTTATCCAGATTCTTTCAGGAGGTGCTAGGCGACCATATTTTATGAGGAAAATACTTCTACTCATATGGTCAAATTTCAACTATGACAGAGTTATAGAACTTTTTGTATATTTCGGACTTTATTTACCTCAAACTGGCTCCAAATTAAAAATGCGCAATTTGATCTTTAACACCCAACTTCTATCTTTTCTAAATTTCGCTGCAATATCGTTATAAATAATTACTGGTGAAAATTAAATCAAAATCTTCAAAAATCCCGTTTTTTACTCCACTGTACTCATAATAGCCAATTAAAAATTAAAAAAAAAGACGGGTGGGTAATGTCGGGGACATAACCGGAGTGACGTAGGACTATCTTTGATTTAGTGATCATTTGCTTTTAGTTGCTTCTGAATCAATTCTGGATGAATGAATAAATGAATATCTGGGGGACTTTGAAAACGAGAGCGTTACGTTGAAGGCACAATATTCAGCAAAAAAAAGCAATCACACGAAAGTTGTATAATACATAATACATTGCTTGTATTGTGATATAACTTGTATTCCATTTCCAATAGACAAAATAACTGTTGCATCAAATCAGTCTACATATTTTTTGCGTTCGCTCACAACACCCATTTCTCGTTTGAGAAATTGTAGAGCAAACATCGTTTGCCAGTGCGCGTCGTGGTCTTACGTTGATCGCACTTGATTGATAGATCACAAAACCAAATGTATTTGGTCGCAGTATTATATGGATAGAAAACATAATAAACTTTTTCGCTTGAATGTAATTTTCAATTAATGCGTTTCAGGTCAAGTCAGGCCAGGTAATGAATCACTCGATCCCTCGCCGTTCAGCTCGTTCAGTAACGATGTTGTCTTGTCGATGTCCTCACGAAAAATGAATGCGTTTCATCACCAGAATATCGCTTAAGTATGCTTTTTGTACGTGATTGAATCGAGAGAAGGTGTGGTTTACGATGGAAATTTGGAAGGCAAACTAGAGGGGAATGAACTCTCTGAGTTTGAAACTTTCAGCGACTGAGAAATCGATTGAAAATTATATAATTTTCGCGATACGAAACATTTTCCGTTGCGCGCGCATACAATATTGGATATGAAAATTTTCTACTGATGGGGAAGAATAATTTTCAGAAGCTTTCCTGTTAATTCAGATTGATTGAAAAATCACAAAACCAAAAGTATTTGGTTGCAGTGTTATATGGATAGAAAACATTAGAAAAAAATCTTTCGCATCAATGTATTTTTCAATTCCCAGGAAACTGACAGATTATTTTTCAGCAACGATTAGTTCTTTCCCGATTTTCCTCTATACTCGAAGCCCACCAGTGGTTAATGCTAACTCGATAACCACCTGTTAATAGCACTTGATTGAAAAATATTTGGTCACCGTGTTATATGGTTAGAAAACATCAAAATAAACTCTTTCGCATGAATGTATTTTTCAATTCCCAGGGAACTGGAGGATTATTTTTCAGCAACGATTAGATCTTACCGGAATTTTCTCGATGCTGAATGGCATCCAAACGAATATACTCCTTTCAGTGTGGCCTGTAAAAAACTTTTCTGAACTCTAATCCATCAAATTTGGAGCCCTGAAAAGGGCCGTTGATTATATACTAAGCTAATATAGCACGCTCTCCTTGGATTCGACGGGCCAGCTGAATGTCCTTGGGCATGATGTGACGCGTTTTGCGTGGATAGCACACAAATTGGTATCTTCGAATAGGCCTCCTGCAGCGTCATAACCGCGGAACTTTGGATGCGCAAGTCGGTTTTGAAGTCCTGAGCAATTCCACGAACCAAATGCTGCAAAGGTAGCTTGCGGATCAGCAATTCGGACGACTTCTGATAGCGACGAATTTCACGCAAAGTTCCCGGTCGATAGCGATGTGGCTTTTTAACACACTTCCTGCGACTGGTGCGCTTATCCGAGCTGCTTTCGTGGTCCCTTACCACCGAAAGACTAACGAGTTGTTTGCTTGGTCCCTCAACAAACAAGTCCTCACGGTGCGAGAGTAGAGTAAGAAATGAACGAAAGCAAAGGAAGCGTGATATTATAAACCATAAAAGTATAAAATGTTAACCCCGACTTGCGCATCCAAAGTTCCGCGGTTATGACGCTGCAGGAGGCCTATTCGAAGATACCAATTTGTGTGCTATCCACGCAAAACGCGTCACATCATGCCCAAGGACATTCAGCTGGCCCGTCGAATCCAAGGAGAGCGTGCTATATTAGCTTAGCATATAACCAATGGCCCTTTTCAGGGCTTCTCATTTGATGGATTAGAGTTCAGAAAAGTTTTTTGCAGGCCGAACTGAAATGAGCATTTAGCGAAAAATGATAATTCGATACCGATAAGGGCTATATGGATATGGATTTGATAGTGAAGAATATGAAATACATTACATGGTGTAGTGAATATTTCCCCATATCGAAGGAATCACTTTGATGAAACTGCATTATAAAATTATTTGTGTACGAATGCCGCAATCGATAGTCGATTCTAATTTGCGCTGGGTAATTTCCTCGGATTCCTTCTTTGAGCATTAAGAATCTCTTTCTGACAAAACGAAGTGGTATGAATCACATTATTTGAAAGATAAAATGAAGATGTTTTCTACCAATTTCCTTCAACCTCCAAACGTATCTTTCTCCCGTTTGTCGTTATTGTGTTGGCTAATCCTTTCTCACAACACCCATTTCTCGTTTGAGAAATTGTTTAGTAAACATCGTTTGCCAGTGCGCGTAGAGCGGGAATTCCTTAAGATTCAGTGGTCTTAGGTTGATCGCACTTGATTGAAAAATCCAAAACGAAATGTATTTGGTCGCAGCATTATATGAGTAGGAAGCAAATAATCACTCGAAAATTACATGATTTTCGCGATGTAAAAAAATTTCCGTTTTTCATGTTATGCATCCAATATTGGATACGAAAATTATCTACTGATGGGGAAAAATAATGTTCAGAAGCTTTCCTGTCAATTGCGATTGATTGAAACATCACAAAACCAAATGTATTTGGTTGCAGTGTTGTATGGATAGAAAACATCAAAATAAACTCTTTCGCATGAATGTATTTTTTAATTCCCAGGGGAACTGGTAGATTATTTTTCAGCAACGAGGGTTCCGCGCGTGTATGTGTGTGTGGCGGCTGCTCCGATGTTTCAAGCGGAACCGTGGCATCACTCTCCTCCTGATGGATTCTCTTCTGGCATAAGGTGCACGAGCAGACTCTTGGTGACACCGTTCATCAGCGTTTTCAAGATAATCGAAGTTAGCTTCACCACAACAGCGACAGCATGCACCAATCGCTGTTTAATTATAACTGAGTGGGTTTACTTTTTTTTTTTACTTAAATTCTTTTTATTTCTTAATTTGGTTTACATTATAATAAAGTACTACATATCAAGTGATCAACCTAGGGTTCTACATCTTTAAGTTGGCTGAGTGGGTTTACGAGCGGCGCTCGTTTATATACCGATTGGTGATTTCAATAGCCTGTTTTGGAAGCAATTTTAAGGCTATTGAAACAAGTTTTTGGATGAAAAAGTAACAAGTATATAACGCGTAGACATTTTATCTTTCGAATGAAGTGTTTATCATACCATTTCGTTCAGTTGTTTAGGAGCTATTAACGCTCAAAATCTCGGTCTCCGGTGTAACGCTTTCGTTTTCGAAACATTGATTTTACACCCCGGTATAGAAATGAAAGACGTAGTCCTACGTCAAAATTCGAACTGTATATAATTGAGTCCAGAATTGGATATAATCGAATCATAAATAATCGAGCCTATATATAATCGAGCCCGACCTGTATTTGAAATACATCGCGAACAAAAACTATAGCAACAAACAAACGATTAAACCATTTTGATGCCTTTCGTACACAGCGATTTGAGTATTTCTCGAAATCCACATACACAAATAAACGAACCCTCTGGAATTCCTGTATACAATGCACCGAAAGATCGTATACGTAACAGCGAAATAGGACATTTGATACAGAGTACGTATCATAAAAATGTCTTCACGAAGCACATAAAAATTGAAATTTAGAACATCTGATAACATTGAAAATTTCGTGTTCACTATTCGAAGCCTCCACGAGGGAAAAACTGTAATGTACCCCATGCCATACACACATAGCCACGCACGATTCGCACACATTTACACAGCCATGCAACCACCACCATGTCATGGAACCAACCGCTGTGGCAGAGTAATATGGCGAGTCAAACTGCACACTACACTACACACTTCGGGAGAGGAGTAGAGGGAGGGAGAGAAAAGAAAGATAGAAAATGAATTTTGCATGCAATAACTTTGCTTAATCGTCCTGTTGTTATCCGAGTTGCGGTGTCCACAATCAAAGTGATAATATCACTGCTCAATTAAAACACTGAAACGGCTTGATGTATATGCCCAAGACGGGCCGAATTTTTTTCTGCCCTTACACCGCTACACATGTACTTTTCTAACAGCACGAACACGAATGAACGTAGAATTGTACGCCGGGAATGGAAAAATATTTGCACGAAACTGAAATATTTCCAGCAAACCGATGCTCAGCCTGGATCCTCTTGACAAATCGGGTTTTATCGGCAATACGTTATGTAGTGGTACTACTAAAAAGCCCACCTTGGATGTTTAGAAACTTCTCTCAATTTTTGAACTATTTTATCAAAAACTAATGCCGTAATTCACTATTCTACTAAAGTAAGAATGTAATCGGAATGGAAAATTGAATCTAGACCAAAAGCATATAAGGTGGGTCGGAATCGAAAAGCTGGAGCGGTCAATGGATTTTTATCTTATCAAGCCAGAAAGAATAATTTACCTCTCTCAGGTTCTATTCTTCGGGATTTTTATTTATTTATTTATTTATTTTGGCTTAATGTCTTTACAACATGGCCTGATTCACAATTTTCAAATCTTCTTGTGTATCGTTCGTTGCTTGGTGTTTTAGTGGTGTGGCTTGCAAGGTCTTCGACCAACCCCACTATCTCGCAGGAGGACCATAGTGATACTGCTGCTTTACGTCCCGAGTACCACCAGGACTGGGCAAATACGCTTATAGCGGCGTCAATTCGCTTAGAGGAGTTTTTTGTGGCTTCTCTTGGGGACTGGCAATGCCCAATGCTCATCCCACCACACCCTAGAGAGTTCCCCTTTACCAGTGCAGGCCAGAAAAACGATATATGGCGATAGAATTTCTGACCCGTACGGGAATCGAACCCGAAGCCCCCATCTTGGCAAGCGCAACGCTTACCGCTACGCCATAGGAACCACTCTCTTCTTCGGGATATGACTGGCGAATTTGTCCAGAAACTGGGAATTCCCAACTTTAAAGCATAACCAACATGGACGGGAGCGATAAACTACCGTTGCTGATCAATGGAAAGCCATACTCCAAAGTTTGGATAGCCTTAATGCTGTTTGAGGAATGGATCATGCAATTTGACGGAAAATTTTTGAATGAAAATAGAAAGGTGTTATTTTCGGAATTATGTGTTATGATAATGTATCATACTTATATCTGTTTCTTCTCAAAGGTGGTCATGTTCGTTGATAACTATAAATCTCTTCGACCAAAGCACAAATCGATAAGTTTACAATTTTTCCACAAATCTTTACTTCGGTAGCTCAGCAGCTAGACTTCAACATAATCAAGGACCTGAATCAGTACTTTCGCCATCTTCGATTAATTAGTTCGATTAGTTAAACGAAAATTGCAAGAAATGGAGGATATTTGTCAGTTTTAACTTTCATGTTATTCAGTATTCTTACTGTATTTTAATGCACTCTAGGAAACTTCAGATATACCGATATTGGATGCGATTGAAATACTTTCATTCTCTAAAATCAATAAGGTTAAATCTGAGACTAATTAAAATTGTTTCAGGAAGCCGAATTTTCCTTCAATGATGATGGTGATATTCCGCTGGCATAATTCATGCGTCGTGAGCTTGCTCGACAGTACAATGCCGTTCGATTGCTCAACGTCTTTTAATGATTAGTACAAAAAGGACCAAAACTTGATTTGCTGTGATCAGATGCCGAATACCTATATACTGGAAAGTGTTGAAAAAGCTGAGAAAAACGCTGAATATTCAGGAAGGTTCAGATGATTGTGTCGAAATTACTTCTTCGAACGCTAAATCAAACCTGAAGAATATGTCCGGAATATTGAAATCAACTGAAAATGTTCCTGTGAAACAATTCGAACATTTCTTTGTGTTTGAACAGTTCCTGCGTGATTGTTACAATTTAGTTTGAATAACATAAGTTAAGTCACCAACCATCTGGCCAGCAACGGACCACCCGCGAAGCGATAATTCATTATCAACAAACTCCAGACATCGGACCACTCAGCCACATCACATCATAAACAATCTCACGACCCAAGATCCAAATAAACAAACATTTCCATTATTTGCCATAATGCAGTATTTAGCGATAGGACTAGAATCAGGGCACAGCGAGATTATATATAGTAGTATCCTAAAATTCTATGTTCAGTTATTTAGCAAGAGTGAATAAAGACACGTTGGTGTCAAAAAAATATTTTTTTAAAATAAACCTTCTGTAAAAGTATTAACTGGCGCCCGAATAGGGACCCAGAGTGATTAGTGTTATCAGTGGAAAATTAGTGAAGTGAACGGAAGTAAGACTCGGTGCGTGAAAGCAATCGACAGCCCGTTTAATTTTCCACCGCGTTTCGAACAACGACTTGGTGCGACCATCGGTTCGAATTGATAACTCGCGCAACACCAACCTCGTTTAAAGCGGACGTGCGGATAGGTGCCCCAGTAGGACGAAAACACAGAGAAATACTAGTGCTTCATCTAAAAAGGAAAACACCATCGCACCGGGAAGTGTGTGCTTCACCTGGGTTCCACGGATCCTCATCACTTCGAGCTCACCCGACGCTTGGATCCGGAGATAATAAGACTCGGTAACAACCAAACACGCGCTCGAAAGGCTTCCAGATTTCCACTGCGAGAGGATTGGGAACGGAGCCACGTGTCCCGCAGTTCTGTGGCATACCCACAGAATGTTTGGAATTATTGTGTAAGTAAATTTTTTATTTCAATTAAGTGAATTAATCAAAATCAAAGTGAAAAATTTTTACTAAAATTATTAATAAAAAGTGAAGAAAAGCGAAACAATATTCAAATCAAAGTATAAGAAATACAATTATAATAAAAAAAGTGAATTAACTAAACTAGTTGTGTTTTAATATAATTTTTGAAAAAAATACATACTTAATCAGATTCAATAAAATGGCAGAACAAATGCAAGATATTTTAAACAGGTTAAGCATTTTAGAAAGTTTAAATGCTCCATTACCAGACTTGGATTATAAAGATCCAGTTCTTTTTTATTCAAACCCAGATGGATCACCTGCAGATCCATCCTCTATTGAAAAATTACCAGATTTAATTAAGGAAATACCTGTTTTTGATGGTAAATCCGATGAATTAAGCAGCTGGATACGTGATGTTGATGTTCTCGTAAGAGCATACACACCCAATATTAATAGCACAACCGATCAACGGAATAAATTTTATGCCATCTGCACAGCAATAAGAAGGAAAATAAAAGGAGAAGCCAACAGTGCATTAGTAAATTCCGATGTAAATATAAACTGGAATTTAATAAAGAAAACTCTTTTGACATATTATGGTGAAAAGAGAGATCTGACAACTCTCGATTATCAATTGATGAACACAACACAATCTGGTAAAAGTTTGGAATGTTTCTACGATGAAATTAATAAACTCCTTTCTCTTATTGCTGGACAAATTAAAACTAACCCAGCCTATAGACACCCAGAAGCATCAAAGGCCATGATTGACATATACAATAGAAAAGCAATAGATGCTTTCACTCGCGGATTAAATGGAGATGTCGGCAAATTTTTGAAAAATCACGAACCGGAATCATTAGCAAATGCATACGCATATTGTATTACTTACCAAAACATTGAATACAGGAAAACAATGACAAAAACAAGACACGGAATTGAAGATTATCCTAGAATACCACCTAGAATTCCTCCCAAAATTCAACAACAACCTTTTATTTCAAGACCGATGTATATTCAGCATACTGCTCGTCAACAGCCAATGTTTAATCCTGTTCACAATTTTAATCGACAACATCAACAACAAAATATGTTTAGACCAATGATTTCAAACCAATTTCAACCACAAAAATTTCAACCTCAAAATCCTCAACCTCAACCAAGATTTCAAGCTCAGCAAAACAACCCATTTGTTCCAAAACCCAATAATAAAGTCGAACCAATGGAAGTAGACCCTTCGATTCGATCTCGACAAGTGAATTATGCAAACCGGCCACAAATTCCGAATAAACGACCCAGATATTTTAATATAGAAACTAATGAATATACAGAAAATGATCCTGATGTATCCCAATATTTTGAACAAGTCCCATACCTCGCAGAAGAAAGTTGCCCACAAGGAACATCTTTTGAACGATACAGTGACAACATTGAAATAGAAGAACAAGACGAATCAAATAATAATGATGAACCTACCGAACTTAATTTTTTAGAATAAAATCCACGTTACCATATTTCCTTTTCTATGGTAAAACAGATACTCCTTTGAAATTTTTAGTCGACACTGGATCAAAAAAAACCTAATACATCCAAAGCATGCAAAAATCTCTCACGATGTTGAAAAACCCTTTCCTGTATCTTCTGTAGCCGGTGACATTGAAATTACCAAATTTTCTCAAGCACGATTATTTAGACCATATTCCAACATCAATGTTAAACTTTATCACATGAAAAATCTAAAAACATTCGATGCCATCATTGGACATGATACCCTAAAAGAATTAGGTGCCATAATAAATACATCAAATGAACAACTTATTATTAATCAAAATATTATTCCTTTACTACAGCATCAGTTTCAAGCAGTGAATAAAATCCAGGTACGAGACGATCACCTGTCATCAACGCAAAAGGAAAAATTATCAAATTTACTAACAAATTTTAAAGATCTCTTCCAGCCTCCAGACAGTAAACTATCATTTATCACAAAGGTAAAAGCCGAAATTCGAACAATCAATGAAAATCCAGTTTACAGCAAATCCTATCCTTATCCGCAAGCCCTTAAAACAGAAATTACTAAACAGCTAGATCAACTTTTACGAGATTGTATAATTCAACCATCCCGATCACCATATAATTCACCAGTTTGGATAGTACCCAAAAAAATTGATGCATCAGGCGAAAAAAAATATCGCATGGTCATTGATTACAGAAAAATTAATACCAAAACTATCAGTGATAAATATCCAATTCCAGACACATGGACTGTTCTAGCAAACTTAGGAAATAACAAATATTTCACAACATTAGACTTAGCATCTGGCTTTCATCAAATTCCAATGGCACATAAAGACATAGAAAAGACTGCATTCTCTGTTAATAATGGTAAATACGAATTTCTCCGTATGCCATTTGGTCTCAAAAACGCTCCAAGTATTTTCCAACGAGTAATGGATGACATACTACGCGAACACATTGGAAAAATTTGTCATGTATATATAGATGATATCATTGTTTTTGGAAAAACTATTGATGAACATTTGGAAAATTTAAAAACTATTCTAGAAACGCTCAGGAAAACCAATTTCAAAATTCAATCAGACAAATGTGAATTTCTAAAATCCGAAGTTGAGTTTCTTGGATTTATTGTTTCTGCGGACGGATTAAAACCAAACATGAAAAAAGTTGATTGCATCCGAAAATACCCCGAACCTACTAATTTAAAAGAATTACGTGCCTTCCTTGGACTTTCTGGATATTACAGACGTTTTATCAAAGATTATGCAAAACTTGCAAAACCTTTAACAAAACTTTTAAGAGGGGGGATGGCCATCGCCAAATATCAAAATCACAATCAAAAAATTTTCCTATCAAGTTCAACGAAGAGGCCAAGCAAGCTTTCATACTTTTGAAGGAAGTCTTATCATCTGAAGACGTCCTAGTATTCCCTGATTTTGGAAAACCTTTTATTCTAACAACCGACGCTTCTGATAAAGCAATCGGTGCAGTTCTATCACAACAATTTTCAAACGGTGAACGACCAATTACATTCATATCACGTACACTTTCACAAACAGAGGAAAACTATGCCACAAATGAAAAAGAAATGTTAGCCGTCGTATGGGCATTAAATGCATTACGAAATTTCATTTATGGTACCAAAATAAAAATTTACACTGATCATATGCCACTAACCTTCACCTTATCACCAAAAAATAATAACGCAAAGCTAAAACGTTGGAAAGCATATTTAGAAGAACATGATTATGAGATACAATATAAACCAGGCAAATCCAATGTTGTAGCTGACGCTCTTTCTAGAATTCAAATTAACTCTCTTACACCAACTCAACATTCTTCTGACAACGACGATTCATCTTACATTCCATCCACTGAAGCCCCTATTAATGTTTTCCGTAATCAAATAATATTTCAAATCGGTCAAAACTCTGCCTACGAACAAAACATTCCATTCGAAGGATACAAAAGACACATTTTTACTGAACCACAATTCACTATTGACTTTCTAAAAGACAAAATGAAAAGATATCTCATTCCAGGACTTTTAAATGGAATAATGACCGACGAACCTATCATGGCTACTATTCAAGAAATCTACAAAGAAAACTATAATCCAAAATTAGTGCGTGCACGATTCTCACAATCGAAAGTTGAAGACATTAATGATCAAGAACAACAATTAGAAGAAATTAAAACGATACATAATTTTGCACATAGATATGCTAAGGAAAATTCACTTCAACTTTTGAGAAAATGCTACTTTCCGAAAATGACAAAAATAACACAGGAATACGTTAAGACTTGTGAAATTTGTAAAACAGAGAAATATGAACGCAACCCCCAGAAATTCATCCCCGTCAAAACACCTGTCCCATGTTATCCTGCAGATATCATCCACATAGACATCTTTGTCTATAATCAAAATAATCTTTTTCTAACATCCCTTGATAAATTCTCCAAATTCCTTAAAATCCGACCTATCAAATCGAAATCAATCCTACATATCAAAGATGCCTTGATACAACTATTATATGATTGGGATGTGCCTGCGCAAATAGTAATAGACAACGAAAGCAGTTTTATATCAAATGTCATAGAACAGGAAATCAAGAGTATCGGTATTAAAATTTTCAAAACACCTGTACACCGATCAGAAACAAATGGCCAAGTAGAACGTTGTCATTCTACTATTAGAGAAATCTCAAGATGCTTGAAATTCTTAAACCCAGACTGGTCAATAATAGATTTGATTCAACAATCAGTTCATAGGTACAATAATACTTTCCATTCCTTTATCAAAGACACACCTCGCAACGTATATATTGGAACAAATTATAACAACTTACCATTTGAAGATTTTGCCAAACAAAGAGAAAAAACTTTTGAAAAAATATATAATTTACATCAGGCCAAAAACGAAAATATTATTGAAAAAACATACCCAATCTTTCAACCAGGCTCATATGCTTTCGAAAAAACCAATGATATATCAAAAAGAAAAAGCAGGTACAAACACATTAAAATCAAAGAAGATCATAACACTTTTATAACAGACACTACAGGCAGGAAAATACATAAGGTCAATCTACGGAAATCTAATTAATTCCTCAATCCTTTCATTCCAGACTCGCCTTCTGCGTGTCGGCCATACACTCCAGTATTCACGTACATGACCTCACAAATAATCCACTAGCTATCATACCATTAGGGAAAGCTAGGATAAAAACAGGCTACGTAAGGATAGTACATCCCATAGATTTGATTCAAATAGGAAACACCATATCCAACGTGAATGATGAAATACAATCAAACCCTTCAGTTAATCCTTTATACGAATTGATGCAAATTAAGAATTATAAATTGTATGAAACCTTTCTCAAATTGAAACCTTTTATAAAAAGACAAAAAAGATGGGATACTATAGGCACTGTATGGAAGTGGGTAGCAGGCAACCCTGATGCAGACGACCTTCGTATCATCAACGCTACACTTAACTCCCTCATCACCCAAAACAACAAGCAAGTAATGATAAACCAAGCTATAAGCAATAGAATACAAGAAGTAACCGATTTGGCTAATCAAATGCTGTTAATGGAAAAACAAAAAGCTAAAAATCATTCGATTGAAATTAATCATTTAATGATACTGTCCAACTTAGACTCACTTCAGGACCAGATAGAAACACTTGAGGGTGCAATTCTAATGGCAAAACATGGTATACCGAGTAGCAAGCTGTTATCAATGCGCGACTTCAATACGATCGCAACCTTCCTGGGAGACCACGACATATTCGTCACATCATTTGAGGAACTATTATCACAATCAACGGCACAAGTAACATTGAACAACACGCACATTGCGTATATTTTAAAAGTACCACAATTTTCAAAAGACATTTATGAATATGAATACATTGATTCCATTATAAAGAACAACAAACGCATCTCACTGCAACGCAATTATCTAATGCGTAATTTGACACACATTTACGAGTCAAACCAACCATGTGAGGATCAAGGAAATTATTTTCTTTGCGAAACTTCAACTTTAACCCCAAGCAATGACTGCATAGAAAAACTAATACGTGGACAACATTCCAATTGCATCTTCGAAAAAATATATTCAAGAGGTTTAGTCAAACGAATAGACGACGCCTCCATACTTATCAACAACGCACTTGTGCAAGTCTCATCCAACTGCAGCAACTCGAACCAACAACTCAATGGTTCATTTCTAATCCAATTTGAAGGATGCACTCTACGAATCAACGGAGAATTCTTCTCTAACTTTGAAACTATTCTACCTGGACGACCGTATCACCCTACAACCGGCCTAATAGTTACCGAGCTCGATACCCTGGACTCACCACCTGTTGAATATCTACAGAACCTGACATTAGAACATCGAGACGAATTGGAAATATTGAAACTTCAAAGTAACTCTCTCACCTGGAAGCTACACCTGTTTGGATCCATTGGAGGATTCACGGTAGTATCAATAATTGCCACAATTGGAGTTTTCCTATATCTTTCTAGAAAAACAATCATCAACGCCAAATTCAGCATTCCAAATATTAACAAAGACGACATCATTCTCACGGAAACTGTTTCCGTCAGCAAAAACGAAATCATCACAAACTCCAAGACACAGTCATCAGAACTATCAGCAGAACGCGAAAACGAAATCCAATCTTTCATCGACATGCCATCACCCTTTCGAACCATTAAACTTTGAGGACAAAGTCATTTAAGAGGGGAAGAGTTAAGTCACCAACCATCTGGCCAGCAACGGACCACCCGCGAAGCGATAATTCATTATCAACAAACTCCAGACATCGGACCACTCAGCCACATCACATCATAAACAATCTCACGACCCAAGATCCAAATAAACAAACATTTCCATTATTTGCCATAATGCAGTATTTAGCGATAGGACTAGAATCAGGGCACAGCGAGATTATATATAGCAGTATCCTAAAATTCTATGTTCAGTTATTTAGCAAGAGTGAATAAAGACACGTTGGTGTCAAAAAAATATTTTTTTAAATAAACCTTCTGTAAAAGTATTAACTCATACTCAATCAACATTTTTTTTGTTAAACTTGTTCCTCATGCAGGTCGGACTCGATTATATACAAACTGGATTATATATGATTCGATTATGCTAGATTTAGAACTCGATTGTATGCAGTTTGAATTTTTTTTTTAATTCAAATATGAATAATTATAAGAAAAAAAATTAACCTTTCAACATTGAAGTGAAATTTAAGTGGCTTTTATAAGTACAGTGGGTTAAAAATCGCGATTTTTGAAGATTTTGATTGAAATTTCATCAGGAATTGTTTATATCGATATTGCAGTGAAATTAATAGAGATAGAAGTTGGGCGTCAAAGAGCAAATTGTAGAGGGGTTAGAGAGCTTTAATTTAATTTATAGAAACAATCAAGTTTAGTATGAATTTTTGGGATAAAGTTATTAATTACAAATTAAAAAAAAAAAAACTTTCAAGTTTTCCACTTCCAAAATATTATTTTAATCCACTAGTTTAGATGTTCCACTACTATATCCGGTACTAAATTTTCTCATCTTTCAAATGAAAGCAACAGAATCGGATTACGTAGCGTACTTTTCAATATAGAATCAGTTTGAGCCAACAGAGTCCGAAACAAAGAAAAAGTTCTATAACTATGTCATCGTTGAAATTCGAATATATGCGTAGAAGGATTTTTTTCGTAAAATATAACCGTCTATCACCTCCTGTTTTTTCACTTTAAGGGAATGAATCAAAAATTCAAATTCATACCATAGTTGGGACACTTCTGTATCTCGATACCTCCCTAACTCGATGGTCCCTTTGGATATCGAGTTAGGGAGAGTTGACTGTATTACTCTTTCAAGTAATTAACAAGTTTTGCTATTTTTAAACGGTTTTATTTAGCTTGCCCTGCAATCTGTTTGTATGTTTGTAACATGTTTGTCTGTAGCGCTGCCCCACATTAGTAGAAATTTGAACCCCTTTCTGTTGACCGATTGATCTGAAATTTGGGAAACATCTTTATCACTGGTGTCATTATAAAACTGCGTATTTAATGATCTTGAAAATCCAAGATGGCGGCCGCTACAAAATGGCGGATCACATATTTCTCAAAACTCATCGATATGGGTTTTCCAAAACCCTATCAATATGGGTGTTGGAGCAACCCTAGAATATTAAGAGTTTTCGCAACGAAACTTTCATAATCAAAAAACCCTACAACAGTAGTGAACTCATACGTAGTCATCTCACTAGAATCAGCTTGCATCTGCTGTAATTAAGCTTCAGATAGGAGAGAAACTGATCTCGATAGAGAGATAGAAAACTATTCAGATGAATCTCGTTTTGCACTTAATTCCCATATCTATCAATACACAAACAAGTAGCTAGTTGGCCAAAGCGGACCGCTGGAAAGTATCAGATCAAAGTTATCTCAAAAGTTTAAATATATTCGTAGTCAATCAAATATAATTCGTATCGTGTGGTTAAAATAGTGGTGAAAATAGTTTTAGTTCTATCGTAGTTCCTGTCCGACTTTTCAAGTGCGCAAACCGTTCAAATCCCCCCGCGGAAACTATGGGTATCAAACGAAAGGGCTTGACTAGTAGAACACAGTCATTTATGAAAAATGAAAATCCAAGATGGCCGCAATCACAAAATAGCAAATTACTTTATTAAACGGTTTTATTTAGCTTGAACTGTTCGTATGTATGTTTGTATGTCTGTAGGGTTGTCCGACATTAATAGAAATTTGACCAATAGGAACTGACCGAATGTATCAAACATTTTTATCTCTGCTGTCATTTTAAAACTGCTTATCTTGAAAAATCCAATTTGGCTGCCGCTACAAAATGGCTGATTCCATATCATCTCAAAAAAAAAAAGGTTGGTTGAGATATGTCTATCAAACGAACGAACTTGACTTGGAGAACACTATGTATTGTCTGCAATCCACTCAATATCGGTATCAAATGAAATTATTTGATTGATAGAATAGAATGGTTTTTTTTGTAGAGAAATATTCTAATGAAACAGATAATGTACAGGGTTTTCCATTTCGGGCTTCCGAAAGTATACAGCCCTGCGCTGACAACCGTTTGACATAGCTGTCAACCAAAGCGTCATATCGTTAGTTGAATGTCTGCCATTTTACAATATTGATCGTTTTAGCATCGTACAACGTGTTAATTTTGTTAAATTATGCTATAAAAATGATGAAAAACCGGCAAATGTTTTTCGAGCATTACGGACGGATTTTGGTCGTCATGGACGGCCTACAGAGCACACAATCGCTAATGTAGTGCGTAAATTCGAACAAACTGGATCCGTAGCGGATATTGTGAAACCTGTGCATCATCGTAATGTGCGTTCGGCCGCTGTTGCTGCCAGTGTGGAAAATGACCCGAATGTTTCGATTCCACGGCGTGCTCAGCAATTGGGCTTGTCAAACACATCATTGTGGCGAATTTTGCATTTGGACTTGCACCTACATCCATATAAAGTCCAACTGGTACAAAAATTAGAGCGTGGTGACCATGGAATGCGTCGGGCATACGTCGATTGGGTGAACGAACAACAGCAGCAAAATGCTGAATTTTCGCATCAAATTTTCTTCAGCGATGAGGCACATTTCGGGCTCGGTGGCTATGTGAACACCCAAAATTTCCGTATATGGGGCTCAGAAAATCCACACGTGATTGTTGAGAGGCCATTGCATCCGCCAAAAGTCACTGTTTGGTGCGCATTATGGTCTGGTGGAGTCATCGGGCCGTATTTCTTTGAAAATGAGGACGGCGAGACGGTAGGTGTGAATGGTGAGCGCTATGGCCGCATGTTAACCGATTTTTTTTGCCACAAATTGAAGATATGGATACGGATGACATGTGGTTTCAGCAGGACGGCGCCATGTGCCACACAACACGACCGAACATGGCCATATTGCGAACGAAATTTGAAGGACGCATAATTTCGCGTTTTGGTGATGCCAATTGGCCGTCCAGATCATGCGATTTGAACCCGCTAGACTTTGTTTTGTGGGGTTATGGGAAAGACCGTGTCTATGCCAACTCTCCGCAAACTCTAGAATATTTGAAAGTCAACATTCGTGAAGTTATGACCGAGATACCGCCCCATATGTGCCGAAAAGTAATCGAAAATTACCTGTTCCGGATTAAGGTGTGCGAGGAAGCCCTAGATGGACATTTGAATGATGTTGTATTTCACACATAATGGCATAAACCAAACTTTAATTTGAAATAAAAGTTTCATCGACATTCGAATTCTAAGTGTGTTTTATTTCAATTTATTTTCGGAATTTAAAGTTGGAAAACCCTGTACTAAAAACTAGAAAATTAAATAAGTAAAAAAACATTTTAATCTAAACGGCTTAATTGTGATTAAACATAATAATGTACTAAAAGCTAGAAAATAATTAGGCAAGTAGCAGTTTGCAGTTATCACACCTCTCCTTCATTAGTCTAGGGCATTGATAGGGCAATTTATTTCAATGGCACGCAAAATAAGAATGGAAAACAAGTTCAAGAAACAATAAAACACACAATAAAAATAATCTTTCGGAAAAACACAAAAAAAAATTATAGTTCGTTCCCAGTATACCAAACAAAAACATCAAGTTCAATTGTCCCATGTTAATGTTCTAGGCATATCAGTCCTACCATGAATTTTTAAACCCGTAATCAAGCTTGAATGATTCAGTGAGGGGATCTCATCACATTTCATTAAACAATACTATAGTGCTTATAAAAAAACTCGATGTATTGCTAAATTGAAATGCTTAAAGCTTTTGGTAGACAAATATGCGAGAAAACTTTGATTGCGTTTTTCTCAGTTGCTGATTTTGGAACATGGGACAACTAAGCGTAGAACGGCAGTATAGGTGTTGTCTTTTCTTTAAGCGTGGAATAAACATTTCACATTTCTATTCAAACATCAATGGAATTTCAGTTCGATTCTCAAAATGACGGTCACAGAAAAAAAACTTGAAAGTTCAGAATGTAAGGAATGGAATCATTTAATCAAATAAATTAATTGAATATTATTATTAGAGATTTAACAACTGATATTCATTCAGAGCTCCGCCGACAATGATCCCGATGAATCCAATTGTATTATAGGCAAGGATGGAAAACAAGGGAACATGATGTGATTTACGATTAATCGCAAACTGCGACTAACTATTAATCCTCACCCATCATTACCAAATGATTTTCTCTTGGTAACTCTGAGTTGACCAAAGCATTGCTAGACTGAAACTAGTTCGAATAATTGAGTTACTCTCCTTCCTCGTTTTGTTTTCAACTCCTAACAAGAATTTGCTCCATGGGAATGAGTGTCTCTATGACGTACGTTTTACGATTCTCGCTCTCTCGTCCGGGCGTTCAATTTTCCTTTCCGAGTGCGTTTACTTCGATGAAACTGGGTAAAATAAAAAAATGCGCTACAGCAGATAGGACGACTTTAATGTTTCATGTTTCACAGAGGATTTCTCAGATGGTGTTTAAATTAATCAAGAGACTACAAACAATAATCCCCCTCAAATCACTAATTTTATGAGTTAATGTAAGGCTATTACGACATCGAACACGTGGTCTTGCGAGATATATTTTTCCGCCAGCCCAAATAGAGACCACTTTTTTCGGGGCCGAGTAAACTGGTGTCTAAAAAAGACCCTGATTACCTTGAATTAATCAAAAAACATAAATTAGCGCAAATATGTCAACATGTGTTTTTTTGTGTAAGCACGTAAATATTTGCTCTTTTTTTTTTTTTTGGATTGTGGAACTCTACATAATTTGTATGCAGATAGACTATCCACAGTTTTTGGGGGGATGGAATACTCATACAACTCAAATGGATAATGATTATCTGTTATCACAAAGGTGAGAAATTTTTTGACGTTTTGTTTTACTATTGATTCATTCAAAAAAAAAAGCTTTATTTTTAAATGTGTTCTTATCCTGAGACTGGCTCACCATATTGCACTGCTACTACAACCGTAGGCTAACTTCAAGGATATTTTTTATTCATTTTCGGCGAATAATCAATAGAGTGCCGTGTTATGAAACATCAAAATAATAGCAAAAACAATATTACGATCATAAGGTGTTGGACAGGTTAGTCCAGACGACATTGGAATATATTCCATCTGATCATCTTTAGAAAGGTTAATGACCTTCAAAATCAATCAATCAATCAATCAATGTTTATTTCAGTAATTGTGGTTTTTACAGAGTTTACACAATGATTTTTCTTGTTTTGAGACCAGCTACAGCTATACAACAAACAATTGATACTAATAAAGTCGAAGCAAATTATGAATCATATAATACAATGAAAATTTTCTAAGGGAAAAACGAATTAACAAAAAACCCTAAACTATTGAGCAAAAAAAAAGAGCTTTTACTGACTTACGAACTAAAGACAAACACAACAATAATTAATCATAAAGCTCACGAATGAGCTCATGGTCGGATGCTACACATTTCCTCAAGAAATTTTGATTTAATTTGTTACAGAATGTATCTAGGGTATCGATATTTGCTATCTCATGTAAATTTTCAGTACCAAACCAGTATGGGAGGTCGTATATCAATTTTAAACATTTGTTCTGAATAATTTGCAACATTCTTTTGTGTGTTCTGGCACAATCCTTCCATGCCGGATAAGCATATGTCAATATCGGTCGAAATATGGCTTTATACAATAATAACTTATTAATAGTGTTAAGTTTCGATCTTCTATTTATGAAGCTGTATAGCATTTTGATAAGCTTCTCGCTTTTCTCACGGATATATTGAGTGTTTTTCTGGAACGTAAGTCGTTTATCCAAGACCATACCTAGATATTTTACTTCATCTTTCCATGCAACTTCAGTACCGTCTACTGATAGACATCTACTTGGGAGTTTTCTAGACGCTGTGAACCTCGTGAAGTAGATGCATTCTGTCTTGTTCGCATTCACTTTGATTTTCCATTTATTGCAATAATCAATATAATGAGCAGTTGCTTGATTCAATCGGCTAATTACGTCCCTCGGTCTTTTTGCAGACGATGTTAAAGCGAAATCGTCGGCAAAGTGATATCTAACACAGTTTTGAAAGTTAGGAATATCACAAGTTAACAGATTATACAGAACTGGTGATAAAACACTACCCTGAGGAACACCTGCATGGATAGGATAGATGTCGGATAATGTGTTGTTGCGGAGTTGAAACGTACGATTTTCCAAAAATTAAGCACAAAGCTTTACTAAGTATGAAGGGAAGCTCTTATTAATCATTTTGTAAATTAAACCTTTGTGAAATACTGTGTCAAAAGCTTTTTCTGTGTCTAGAAGAACCATGCCAGTGGATAAACGATTATTTCTATGAGCTTTTATGTTTCGTACAATTCTACAAAGTTGGTGTACTGTGGAATGTTCACTTCGGAATCCGAACTGTTTGTACAATCCTTTCGAAAATTTTACTCAAGGAACTTAAAAGGCTGATAGGTCTATAATTAGAAGGGTTGCTTATGTCCTTATTGGGTTTAGGTATAGCAATCACATTGGCATGTTTCCATGCCAATGGATGATATCCTAATTTAAAGCAACAGTTGAAAATATAAGCTATGTAAACAAGCTTCTACTTTTTCTTGATCAGTGAGCAATATTTTGTCATCTGTTTTCAAGGGAGGCAAAAAACGCTGTTTATTTCTTAGTAATTTTGTAAACTTCCAAAGCCTTTGACGATTATTCGAATTTCGATTCATTTCGAGTAAGTTCTTTGACCAAATTTTATTTCTTAAAGTTTCAATTTCTGTGTTTACTAGTTTAGCTAGCGAGGCGTAAACAGCTTTCCATAGAAAGTTACGACGATTTCTTTGCCATTGTCTTCTGCAATGATTACGAAGTCTGATTAGTGATTTTATATCCGGTGTCAGACTAAGTTTATATCTATGTGGCACAGATTTGGGGATGAATAAATTGTTCGCTTCCAATATGATTGACTCTATGTTTTGTAGTAAAGCGTCGACTTCTGAAGTTTCGTTTATTCTACTCAGGTCTAGATTGGTCAAATTGATTCTATCATGAATATACGATTTGAAGCCATTCCAATCTGCCCTGCTATAATCAGGTATAGCATGCGGAGGGATGAAGATCGGGGTACCAACATTTATTTGCATGAATACTGGCAAATGATCCGAGGTCAATTTACTTAAAGCTGAGATGTCTTCAACATTATGAAGACCGTTACTTAGGGCAATATCAATAGTAGAAGGTGAACGATTAGGGTCGCTGGGTGTATACGTTGATGTGGGAGGATTGTGTAAAATGAATGAACCTGTCCCCAATTCATCAAATAACAAATTACCAGCTGAATTTGCACGAGAGCAGTTCCAAAAACGGTGTCTGGCGTTCATGTCGCCGCATATGAAAAAACTTTCTCTCATCCTGGTCAGTTTTCGTACATCGCTAATGAAAGATTGAGTATCGTTGTTACTGCCGGGATTGTATACTGAGACAAAATTGATTTTTCCAGTCAACTGACACGCCAACTGATTCTATGATGGCAGTTTCGAAACTTGGAAGGGGAGAATGAGAGATATCTTTACGAATGACTATAGCGACTCCTCCCTTTGGTCCTTCGACCCGGTCAAAACGGTATATAGTGAAATCAGCATGAGAAAATGTCGTACTCGGTTTTAAAAATGTTTCAGATAATAAAGCTATTTGAATGTCTTTTTCAATCAATAAATTGAAAAATTCATGGCTCTTTGAGATAACGCTATTCGCGTTCCAGAACAACACTTTCAGTAGATTGTAATTATCCATCATGTGGGAAACAGTAAAATGATATTATTTCAAGTATGACTTTAACTTGATCTTGTTTAGTTCTACAGACCGACAGTTTTGCGAATGAATCATTGATAATTTGGACTACCTCGGAATGCGAGAAGAGATCTGAACCAATGTTAGTCCTAAAACTATGGTTAGTATTAGTGTATGCCATACCCGCTTGCTGAACACGGTTCAAAGGACTCAACCCGGAACGCACTTTACTGGCGTAAGAACACTCGGGCTGTTGGGCATCATGTATCTTAGTGGACAGTTTAGCTTCGAGGGAAGGGAACTGATCTTGGCGAAGCATGAAGGTGTTCTTTGTCGAGACTTTCCGTTGGTTGATGGAACTTCTTGCTTTGATGAATTCAATACGTTTAGCGCACTCTGAATAATTCGCCGTGTGGTTGAGTTTACAGTTGGCACACTTCAGTACTTCTTGGGATAGTTTATCTTCCTTGCTGGAGCGATTGGCTGTTAGAGGACATTTCTCTGTTGAATGAGTTTCACCACACTTTACACATCTTGGAGGTCTGAAACAATGTGTTGAACCATGCCCAAACATTTGGCAGTTGTGGCACTGGATAGGTACGTTATTTTTTCTGGAGTAATATTCCCAATTGACGATGCTGTGGTGAACGGACTTGATTTTCCTGAGGTCGTTGATTTGGATTGATCCTTTACGAAAGTAAAGTAGGTACAGTGCATGATCAGTGTACTTCTGTTTTTTGAGCATCATCTTGCGAATCTGGAACGGTTTAACCTCCACTTTAACTAATGCTGAGGCAACATCATCGACTTCCATGTCATGTAATCCTGATAGTACGATTTTGGTCGTTTTCTCCTCGTCAAGGACATATGTGAAAAAGTGAACTTTTTGCTTTTTCAGATGATCAATTAGCATCTTGTAGTCTCCTGTCGAATAGACATACACGTTGATTCCGGACGAAGTTCGTTTGGTGTTGAATATTGAAACACCAGAATGCAGGATCTTTCCATGTGCATCAGGAAGACTAACCTCCGTCAATGTAATAAGCGGAATCTTAACCTTTTTGATCGAACTCGGCTTGGGAGAATGGTTATTGGGAACTTCTTTGTCACCAATGTCTTGAAGCGGCGAATATCCATTGTTCACACTCACCGAAGAGAGGTTATGTGAACTTTTGCTCACCTCGTGGCGTGGTGATACTGTGTCGTTATAGTCCATTTCGGAGTCTCGTGATGGATCACAATATTTCTGCTTCGGCATTCTGTCTAGAACATCGGATTCTGAATTGTTGGCGGGTTGAACCCGCTTTTTGGACTTTCTCAGTGTATTTTCACTATCCGTTTTTCGTAACACACGAGGAAATGTTAAGTCGAAAAACAATAGAGTGCTATATAATAAACCACACAATAGAGCTCAGCACAACGAACTGTTCACTACAGCAGTCACGAGAGGAGTGTGATGATGACCTTCAAAAGATAAATTTATCTTGGGCACATTGAATTGATGTTCATGACTTCCAGTCGGACGTTTATTCGCTCTGATAATGATTGTGTGGTCCTCACAAAGCATATATTCCAATGCCGTCAGTTCACTGAAATTATTCGCAAACCGTTTGATGATAAGGTAGGAAGTTGATAATCATTTGTTCCAACAGTATTCATTCGACAATATGAAGACAGAATACCTGAAATTAACCAGATTCAACCATGCAAATCTGCGGTCAAAGCAGTATGTACACTTGAGAGATGCAACAAGTTTGAAGGAATATAAAAAAACATTAGTCGTTCGATAAATCTACTGCCACATATGTCGGAAGTCCACGATACGTGAATATCATACGTCCATACTATTTCATTACATTTATTCGCAACGAAGAACGTAACCACACAGAATTGAATTAATCAAATATGTGATCCGTTTTATCTACAAAATAAAAAAGGGTCTGAAATTCAATCGAATTCGAAAGGTGTTTCGTGAAGTCACTAATTGAATTACTATTGGAAAAATTATTTGAAGAGAAATGTGAATGTTCAAAATTATTGGAATCTAAAAACGATTTTGGGCGGGATGAGATTCGCCCAAATCTGCTGGTAATAAAATTAATCAATTACATCCATTACCCGTCTGCTGTTTATCGGGCGGGAGACGACAGCAAAATAAAATCGACACGAGACTGAGTCAGCCACTCACTGCGGTCAGTGCAATAGAGAATTAAAAATCCCTCGACGAGTGTCGTAAGATTTCAGTTGATCGTCTCTTGTTACACTTTCCGATCAAGAACTCATCATCCGCTCTATGGAATGGGATTAATCGTTTGTGGCTTGCACTCACGATAAAACTTGAGTAGTAGAAGTAATGCTTCGAGTGTGCAAGCAGTGGGGATTCCGTTTTCATATTGCTTTTTTGAGATCTTGGTAGCTCACCGTTCCAAGTATTCTCTCTGTGTACATATGAGGAATAAAAGAGCCTTGCCTGCTGGGGGTGATTTAAAAATATCCGACTAGAGGGATATACTTATTCATTGATCGTTGAATGTGATTTTTTACCATCCCTGATTATAGGTCTGGCATTTAAGTTCTAGAAAAGAACGCTTCAACTGGACCTGACCTCACCATTCCATCTCGTCACAATTTTCACTATCAGCCTAGTGAATGTGATGGTGTAAATATAATTTGTGACCACTTGTCCGAAGTGTAGCGGAAATACGAAAAAAAGAGAACCCAACAACAGAACCTGTATGTTCTGGCAACACGGCATAAGACGTTACAGTCGAGTCTAAATTAGCGGTGGTCAAAACGTCGTTATGACAGGAGCCAGGAAGAATGGAATAAGGCTGATGTCACATTAGGCGGATTCGTCGTCGCGGATATTGCACCGTTTTTTTTTCTCGATATGAATTCGCTTCCAAAACCGCTCCGCTCTGTGTGACATGGCTAATTCACAATACACTCTAGATCCTCCGCTGCGGTTTTACTCGCGGAATCCGCGGTGGCGAATCCGCCTAATGTGACATCAGCCTAACACGAGCAGTCATTGTCTATAGACTCGTCATTATTCCTACATAGAGCGTGAAATTAAAAGGTTGTGTGAACTAAACAGTTGGAGTACATTTTCTCAAAATTATATTCTTTGAAATTATTCCTACAGTCTATCTAAAGTTATTTTTCTAAAGTTAAACCTAATCTATACATTGCAAGTTCCTTGGATAAAATTACTTATTTACTAAATCACACGAAACTTATCCTTATCTTTATCCTAGAATTAAATAGAACGTGGAATTGAATAGTTTGCTGTTTGCTGAAAATTTGTCTTATACTACACCGGCAAACTGAATTTTGTAAGTTAAATGTAATACTTATGAGCTATTGTAAAACTAAACTAAATAAACTTACACATAGCTACGTTACGACGAGAAACGAGATTTATGTCTGTCTCGAAGAAATCGGTCCGAAAGAAAATTTCGGAAAACATCACCCAACAGAACCCATGAGAACTGCTGATACGAACGCTTTCGTTCGACGACAGGAAAACATACCAAAACAAATCTTTGACAAGTAGAGATGTCTAAGTTTTTCATTCGATTATCGATTGGGTCATTTTTCAATATTCGATTCATTCGAATAATTGTCTTTTAGTATTCGATTATTCGAGCGAATATTTTTCTTGTAATAATAGTAAACAGACATTGATAATAAAAAAATGTTATGAGGTCGTAATTTCAAAAGTTAAGTTAAATATTTTTTTTAAATAATAATTCTAAAATAAACATCCAATTCAGAAAAATGGTCTCTGAATGAAATGGTATGTCAGTAAGATAAGCAAGATCTAATAGGAGTACCGGTAAGTTTCTTCGCTTTTTTCAAAAATTTATGCTTTATTCTGCAAAAATGGTTACAAATTTAATATTCAAACTATTGCCCATCGCTAATCATAACTTTTTCCCATCTTTCTGGCAATTCGAGGATCCCTTTGCGGAAATAATCGGCCTGTTTGTCGGCTAACCGCGAATCGATCTAATTTTTGACTTCATCAAAATTGGAGAAGTGCTGGTCAACCAGGCCATGTTGCATCGATCGAAAAAGGTAGTAATCGGAAGGAGCAATGTCTGGAGAATACGGCGGGTGGGATAGGAACTTTTCACCATTTCAGCGTTTCCAAGTATGTTTTGACCGGTTTCGCGACATGCGGCCGAGCATTGTCATGCTGCAGAATAACTTTATCGTGTCTTTGCTCGTATTGTGGCCGTTTTTTCTCCAATGCACGACTCAAACGTAGAGGTCCCCCGTTATGTTTTTTCAGCTCATAGTACACCACACCCAGCTGGTCCCACCAAATAGACAGCATAACCTTCTGGCCGTGAATATTCCGTTCGGCCGTCGATGTTGATGCATGGCCAAGGTATCCATACGTTGCCCGACGTTTAGGATTATCGTAATGGTCCCACTTTTCATCGTCAGTAACAATTCGATGTAAAAAACCCTTTCTTTTATGCCGTTGGAACAGTTTTTCGTACGTGAAAAAACGACGTTCGACGTCTCGTGGCTTCAATTCATACGGCACCCAATGTCCAATCTTTCGGATCATTCCCATTACTTTTAAACGATCGGATATGATTTGCTGAGGTACTCCAAGTGTATCTGCAAGTTCTTGTTGCGTTTGTGGCGGATCTTGATCGAGTAAAGCTTTCAATTCTTCATCATCAAACTTTTTCGGCGGTGCGGAACGTTCTTCGTCTTCCAAGTCAAAATTACCACTATTAAACCGTGCAAACCACTGTCTGACACGTTCGCTCAGTTGCCAAAATGCGATGACTTTTCGCAGCTTTTTTCTTCATATTGAAGTAATGAAGTAACACTCCCCGCAAAATACTCTCGTTGGTACGAAATTCGACATATTCGAAGTGGCAAAAAACTATGTTGTTTACGCTTCAACTTTTTGACATATGCTAAAAAAGACGTGCAATGGCGGTGGCTTTCCAACGAATGTCTGGAAAATGTCTGGAAATGGAAAGTTTGAAAAAAAGTTATATGTTTTAAACATGACTTATTTTCAGAAAAAACTAATATTTTGAGGTTATGGTGAAAGTTAATTGGCTATTATAAGTACAATGGGGTGAAAATCGTTTTTAGAGATTGTAATTGAATGCTCGCCAAGAATTGTTTGAAATGACATTGCAGCGGAATTCGAAAATATAGAATTTGGATGTTGAAGAACAAATTATAGAGAGTTTCAAGAATTCCGTGATATCTTTGTGTGATCAAAACTGCTATACAGCCATTATAGCAGTATACCGTTATAGTGGTTCTCAGATTTTCGTGAAAATTGATAGTTTTGTTCCTTATTGCAAAATATTAGACCCGTATTTTGTGGCAAGTGGCAAGCTCTAGAATACGCGAGACCACAGTGCAAGCCGGAGGAAATTTCTTAGACAAAAAATCCCCCCGACCAGAACGGAAATCGAACCCGAACCCCCGGCATGTTAGGTTTGACGCTTACAACTAGGCCATCTATGATTAAACTCTATTGTATCCAAAAAATAAATCAATCTCGCGAAAAAGTACCATTTTGAGCAATGAGACACTGTTTAATGGTTAACAAATCTTAAGTGTTCGGAATTGGAGACAAAACGGTACTGATGGTTTTATGTAGCTCTACTTCCCCAAATCTAATTGTCTATTCCGTTTTGTCTCTTCCTTTTCACTCTATGGGATCATTTCATTACAGGACCCACACTAACTTCCTAAAGAAGTGGCAGCAATGACCAACAGATAGGGCGAATCAAACTGATATTCGAATTTATATTGAGAGCGTTGGATTGCTGATTAACAATTACCGTTTAATTAATACTAAAATTTCTCCATAATAACACTATGGAGTAATTCCGAATTAAATCGACAAATGACAAAACATGAGTATTTTTGATTCGAATGAAAGTGTGTATTCCGTTTGGGTTAGAGGAAATATGAGTTTTCCACAGCAATTGGGAATTTTTTGACTCAAGCGTAACTTTTGAAAAGGGCGTATCGATTTTTTAAATTTTTTTTTTATTAAATCGTTTATTTTTACAGGCTCAGTTACATAAGTTTAAAGGAGCCAAACTCCTATCTGTATTGTTACAAGTATATATACACATTTTTCATTAATTCTAGTGTTAATGAAGTAGAGAACCGATTGCTCGCGGTTTGCTCGAGTTTAGAAGGGTGACATTTTTTCAGGAAAAGGAAGGGATATAAGGATATGTTGACAATGTTCACACTCACATTTGCACTCACATTCATCATACTCAATTCTTAAGCCTATCTTATATCTAATACGTATTTACATTTCACCTTATTCTATTGTTAGTAAGGAGGGATTTGCTTTCTCGCGAAGGAAAAGGAAAAGGAGAATATAAGGATATAAGGACAATCACACACGAAGATCGATAACTTTTAGGAAGACATATATTTGGGACATGTAATCAAGGTCTAACCGAGCCAACACATCTCTCACCGGCACATTGGGCTGCCTTCCTCTAGCCCGAAGAGAGTTTTCTAAATTCGATCTGGCAACAAGATACTCCTCGCACGACCAAACAACGTGTTCGATGTCGTGGTAACCTTGGCCACAAGCACAGATATTGCCATCGGCAAGATTAAAACGAAAGAGTAGCGCGTCTAACGAACAGTGATTGGACATGAGTCGAGAGAAGGTGCGAATAAAGTCCCGACTCAAGTCCAGACTTTTGAACCATGGTTTGAGGCTAACCTTAGAGATAATCGAGTGAAGCCATCGACCCAATTCATCTTCGCTCCACTTACGTTGCCAGTTAGCGATGGTATTTTTACGGACTAAAGAATAAAATTCATTGAAGGCGATTTGACGCTGATAAATATCGCCTTCAATTGCACCTACCTTTGCCAATGAGTCAGCCCTCTCATTACCCGGAATTGAGCAATGTGAAGGGACCCAGACAAAGGTAATGACATAACAGCGTCTGGTTAAAGCACTCAAAATTTTACGTATTCTCTCAAGGAAGTACGGCGAGTGCTTTTCCGGCCTCACTGAACGGATAGCTTCGACAGAGCTAAGACTATCCGTTACAATGTAATAGTGTTCAACAGGTCGTGAGGCGACGCTGTCCAGCGCCCAGTGTATTGCTGCCAATTCAGCAAATATACACTGAGCAAGGATTCTGAAGACTATGGGAGGTGCTAAAAAATTCGTTGAACACTCCAAATCCTGTGGACTCATTCATAGACGACCCATCAGTAAAGTACATATTATCACAATTGATACGCCCATACTTTGCATTGAAGATCGTAGGAACGATTCCCGATCGATGATAATCTGGAATTCCATGGATTTTATCCTTCATGAACAGATCAAAATGTACAGAGGAATTGATGTAGTCAGGAAAACAAACACGGTTGGGAATATACGAAGAAGGATCAACCTGCATGGAGATGAATTCATGATATGAACTCATGAATCCGGAGTGAAAATTTAGCTCGATCAGCTGCTCAAAATTTCCGATCATCAATGGGTTCATAACCTTACACCGGATGAGGAACCGAAGAGATAATAAATTGAAGCGATCTTTTAGTGGGAGTAGGCCTGCCAAAACCTCGAGACTCATGGTATGCGTTGAGGGCATACATCCCAACGCGATACGGAGACAAAGATACTGAATTCGCTCGAGTTTAATGAGGTGTGTTTTGGCAGCTGATTGAAAACAGAAACTGCCATACTCCATCACTGAGAGAATAGTTGTTCGATACAACATTATAAGATCTTCTGGGTGGGCTCCCCACCAGGTGCCGGTAATTGTACGGAGAAAGTTTATTCTTTGTTGGCATTTTTTACTCAGATACCTAATATGGGCCCCCCAAGTACATTTGGAGTCGAACCAGACCCCAAGATACTTGAATGACATAGCATGAGTGATCGGTTTACCCAAAAGTTGAAGCTTTGGTTTTGCTGGTCTATGCTTCCTAGAAAAAACCACCATCTCTGTTTTCTCCGTGGAGAATTCGATCCCTAGCCCAATGGCCCAGGTTGAAAAATTGTTCAAAGTATCTTGTAAGGGTTCTTGCAGGTCGGATTCGTTTGATCCTACGACAGACACTACTCCATCATCTGCAAGTTGTCTTAGGCTGCAATTTTGTGTAAGGCAATTGTCAATGTCGCTTACATAGAAGTTGTACAAAAGGGGGCTTAAACAGGAGCCCTGAGGGAGGCCCATGTAAGAGACCCGACTCACTGCCGAATCTCCGTGAGAAAAATTCAAATGTTTCTCACAAAGCAAGTTATATAACATATTATTCAATAGAGGCGGCAGACCCCGAGAGTGTAATTTGTCTGACAAAACCTCTATTGAAACAGAATCAAAGGCCCCCTTTATGTCCAAGAATACTGAAGCCATTTGTTTTTTTTCGGCGTAAGCCATTTGAATTTCTGAAGAAAGCAACGCAAGACAATCATTCTTCCCCTTGCCCCTGCGGAACCCATATTGTGTATCTGAGAGTAAGCCATTCGTTTCAACCCAACGATCAAGGCGAAACAAGATCATTTTCTCCAACAATTTCCGTATACAAGACAGCATTGCTATTGGGCGGTACGAATTGAAGTCGGACGCGGGTTTTCCGGGTTTTTGAATAGCTATAACTCTTACTTGTCTCCAATTATCTGGAACAATATTATGCTCCATGAACCGATTGAATAAATTCAACAAGCGATGTTTCGCCACATCAGGGAGGTGTTTCAACAAGTTGAACTTAATTCTATCCATTCCTGGAGTCGAATTGTTACAAGAAAGGAGAGCAAGAGAGAATTCTACCATCGAAAACTCGGAATCAAGATCGCACCTATCTTGTGGTATATCTCGAACAATTTTTTGCACAGGAACGGAATCGTGACAAACCTTCCGTGCAAAATTAAAAATCCATCGATGTGAATATTCTTTGCTTTCATTCGATGAAGAGCGATTTCTCATGTTTCGAGCCACTTTTCATAATTTTTTCATTGACGTTTCTCGTGACAAACCTTCCACGAAATTTCGCCAATAAGCACGTTTTTTCCCTTTGATTAAGTTTTTAAATTGATCTTCAAGGGCTAAATACGTTTGAAAATTTTCAGGGGTTCCACGTTTCCGAAAAGCTTTAAATGCGTTCGATTTTTCTACATAAAGCTTGGAACACTGGCTATCTCACCATGGATTGGGAGGCCTTCGACGAATAGTGGAACTTGGGATGGGTTTCGTTTGAGTGCGAACCGCGCTGTCATAGATCAAACGAGAAATGAAGTTATACTCCTCCAATGGAGGCAAACCATCTCTGGAATTGATGGCTAGAGCAATCGCGTCCGCATATTTTTTCCAGTCAATGTGTCTTGTGAGGTCATATGCCATGTTTATAGATTCAGAAGAATTCGACCCAATGGTGATGGAAATTTTGATTGGCAAGTGATCACTACCGTTGGGGTCCTGGATTACATTCCACTTGCAATCTAACGATAGTGAATTCGAGCAAAGCGAGAGGTCAAGAGCACTTGGTTTAGCAGGAGGTTTAGGAACACGTGTTGTTTCCCCAGTATTCAAAACGGTCATATTGAAGCTGTCACAAAGGTCAACGATGAACGATTGTCGTCGTACTGTTCCCCCCAGGCAGTTCCGTGAGAGTTGCAGTCTGCTAAGATCAATCGTGGCTCAGGAAGGAGTGAGCACATGTCAACAAGTTGTTTGCGGCTAACCGCGGCGTATCGATTTGAGTAGAAGAAATCTTTGATTATTTATATCTCAAAAACTGTGAGTCGTACCGAAATAGTGTTTTAGAAAGAGTTATAGAGTATTGATGGTTGAATATGAGAAAAATGTACACTGAGAATTTTTTTTTTATTTACAAAATAAAAATTTAATTTGCAATATCCAAAATACAAATTTTATAATTTTTTTTAAAATTTTTTCATACGAAATAGAAGTCATGCAGAAAATTTAAAAAAATGGGCCCAAGATGGTAAAACTATTTTTGACCAACATTGTGGAACATCGAATTTTTAGGAATTTCCGAAACGTCGAATTTTTGTATGTTATGTATGTTAACAATTCATATTTAAAAAAATATTTCTCATTTATTGATTGTCTTTTTTATAGTTAACAATCCCTTTTAATTTGTTTGTCGTGTTATACCGTCATGTTCATGAAATTTTATGAATTTGCTTATAATTTCCAACAACTTTTCCAAATACATCATCATGGTTCATTTTTTGATTCAAGCGTAACTTTTGAAAAGGGCGTATCGATTTGAGTAAGATAAATATTTGATAATTTATACCTCAAAAAATATGAGTCATACCGAAATAGTGTCTCTTCTAACTCTTTCTAACACACTATTTCGGTACGACTCATAGTTTTTGAGATATAAATTATCAAAGATTTCTCTTACTCAAATCGATACGCCCTTTTCAAAAGTTACGCTTGAGTCAAAAAATTCCCAATTGGTGTGAAAAACTCATATTTTCTCCAACCCAAACGGAATACACACTTTCATTGGAATCAAAAATACAAGTTTTTAAAATCTGCAGTTTTAGGACGATTTCATTTGGAATTACTGTATGAGCATATGAGTTATTGGTTCTATCGATATGTGGATGTTTGCGATCCTGTAATGTACCGGGTATTTGGATCAGATTACTAACAATAGTGGAGGACTGAACCGCATAACCCTTGCTTGAATATTGTTGGGAAGGTTATCTTGCTTAATCACATTTTGAAGTATTGAATGAGTTGAATTTACGGATTCCTGAACAATTACAAAAAAATAAATCAATAGCAATTGTTCCTAATTATCAATTTCCTATGTCAAGTTTCTGTTCGTGCTTCTTGGCACAAATCTTTTTACATTTATAATTATTATTTTGAAACATTACTTCATTCACATTTTTTGAAACAAGTAGTGAGGAATATAAAACCTCTTTATTCGTATCACAGCTTACTGGTAATTGGGATCATAAATTCAAGTCCGACTTTGATTTCTACATACAAATGAACGAATTTTTTGTTGGATTTCTCTTGTTCGTGTCAACCTATTTACTATCGACAAGTGAAAACGTTCCAAAGCAACATTTTATTCAGTCAATATACCATTGAGAAAGTTTTCCAGAACAATAAAAAAGAAGTACCGCACAGTGGTTTTCTGTCACAACTCTGCGGTAGTTCGCTTAGACTGCACATATCTTGAGCTGCAAAAACAGACATCAGAAGTATGATATGAAAACTGGAAACGCTCAGAAAACTTCGAAAAACCTGAAATGGCTAAAGGAAAATAAAAAAATAAAAAACCTCCATTTTCAATACCCTTCCAAACCGGGGTGTTTGTGTACGCAAACAGCGCACATTTCAAGAACGGATAAAAAGTCCATCTTTCCGTGCCATAAAATTTGCAACGTAGGACACGATAAAAAAGGATCGGCTTTCCCATTCCCGGGGAGGCTAATTTCGACGAAACGCAACTCAACTTAACTCGACACTGCTCAATGAACATCGTCACTATCCAGTTCCGAGAATGAAGCCCCCAAACATTTCCATCCGGGCGGCATTTATTTCTCCCGGTTTGGATGCACCACACTTTCCGAATGCACTGTCGACAGAGTGAGAGATTAGAGTTGATGAACAGTTGCTTGGGGAGCGTGTGTGTGTGCGCAAAAACTAGAAGTACTTTTTGTACCTTTTCACTGCTGCTGCTTCAAACGATGCAAACGATGCTGGATGAAGCAGTCAAATAGTGTGTGTGTGTGTCTATAGTAGAGGATATGCTCTGCACCAAATTTGCATACCATTTGGAAGGACGGGAAGATCAACGACGACAACGCAAGCCTAACCCTGTGTGTAGCTATGTTTCCCGAAATGTTACCGTTGAGAGTGTGGTCCTGCTTTTTTTGCTCTTCAATTTTCTGAATTTGTGGTTCATTTGCAGGATAATTTGTTCGGATGTAGGGTTATCGTGCCTGAAGAAGAGTAACTCTGTTGAGTTGGAGTTGAATGAATTGTAAGCAATCCATATATATATTGTCATTTTGAGCAAGGTTGTCCAATTTCGAAACAAAATTATGCCTAATGAATGACGCATTTCGGTTGCGTTTGAGGCAATAAAAACCCACTTTAAGTCATTCGTATACGAAGTTAAATCTCTCGAACGAGTGGGTTCCGTTTCATAAATAGATTCTAAATATCCATTATTTTCTAACAACTGTCGGAGCAATCCTAAACTGTTGACCAATGTCGGTGAGCTTCCACAATTTTGTTTTAATTCAATTATTTTTAATGGTAGAAAGGGACCAAATGGTTGCTCTTCCGAGAAGCCTATAGTCCCTCTACAGAATTCATGCAATTCATACAGTTTTGGATAATTCATCAACCGAACCATTTCGACTCATCAAACGCCCCCTAAGCGTTCAGTGATCATCGAGTTAAAATAACTAGATTTATCACGAGACGAAAGTTGCTTTACCGAAAGCAATGGCAACAGCAAATTGACTATTTTGATTTACGTTATCACGACCCACCACCCTGTCTAGTAGGACACATTCCACGATCCGATGAAATCGTGTGACTCGCAAACAAACCCATCATAAATCGAAATCAAATAACGCCACCACCCACTCTCGGAAGACGTATTTACTTGACTTGGTGGTGATACGGATAATGGTGGTAATTCTTTCCACACGGAGCTCTGGGAAGGATGACGAAGCATATCGAGCATTAGCTTTTGATAGATCCATTGAACGCACGATTGGAAAGTGGAGGAGGTTAAGCTGGGATGTTATGATATTGACATGCATTGATTCCGAATGTTTGTCGAGTAAAGTTTACTTGTTTGTTTTCCTTTTGATAGATAGTATAAGTATGTATAGTACATGCGCTTATTTAACTCCATGTGAGTGGATATAAGATAGCTACATTTCATTTAGCGGGACCAAATCGGAAGTTTTTCAATATAATATAAATCTAACAACACGTCTTCTTAGAACGAAATAAACGACTGGAAAAAGTATTCAATTTCGGCCTGAAAACGTAACGGTTACGCGAAAACGTTAATTATCGCACGTCAGAAACAGATAAACGAGTTAGCGAGATGTAGATTCTGGGGAGCACGAAACTTTCCGCCTTTTCAACATAAACTTCTGAACATAACGTTTGGTTTAGCAGCAAACTTAATTACGTCGCGCGTAACACGACACCCATTACGGAACCAAAAATGCCAATTTATCGAACGCGAAGTGGATGGGACTGGGGGAAACGGTGTTGTGAAGTATCAAATGTATATCCCACCTCCCCCATCATAGCTCGATAGGAATTAATTCTGAACTTGAGAGCTTTTAATTAGTGCAAATTTTCGATGCCGTGCGTCACCTCTTTAGGGGGAAGTTGTTGGGTGAAGCGTGAGGCTCTTGAATTACCTTTGCCGCAGCAACTATCCTATTCCCCCCAAAAACGGGAGAAAAAGATGGAGCCGCAGGCTCATCAGTGAAGTAATTTTATCCATATTATACGTACACCCATACCTCGCTTTACGGCCTAGATACGTTCCACGAAACTTGGCCGCAAAGCGAAAAGCCGTATGAGGAATCACTTATTATAATACAAATTCATACAAATTCAATCGGTTCAGCTCCAAATTCGTTAAATATGTAACATGATTTATTCAAAATGCATTTTTTTTCATATAAATTTAAAATACATACACAAGAAGTACATTCATTTGAACATAAACTAATAACATAAAACTTCATGTTACATTTAATATGTGTCAAAGCTCAAAGGATGAATTTAGTTTTTTGAAAACCTAAAAATCATCCAAAAACACGTGTTTCTCACAGTCAATTTTCGACAAAAAAAATTTTTTTGTGCAATTTGAGGACATTTGGCATCAATTTTTTTGTAAACCCCGATCATGTAAACCCATGATATTATGCCGTTAATGCGAAACATTTAGGCCGTAAATCGAAAACGTTCCTCAATTGAAGAGGGCAGTTATAGCGAAATGCCGTATAAAGAGCGGCCGTATAGCGAGGTATGGGTGTATAATTTTTATAATAAACGTGCATATCGTTGTATAGCTGTTTGGTATATTTCAATGTTCAATTCAATTCAATTCAAATATTTTTTTTCTATTTCGATTGCACCCTTAGCATTGTAATTAATGATGTGAGCACTCCTTCAAAGGAAAAAAAGCTCACCCCCATGAAAAGATACATTACAGCCAAGCTCCAAGTGAGTTGGGGCTACACAAATGAGTTAATTTTGTCTCAATATAAAAACAGTATTTCAAGTTAAGTTTCATTCTCGTTCAACCAACTTGTATTGAATTAATTACTGCTGTCTATCAGCTACTATGTTGTTGAGGGGGAATTCTTCCAAGACCAATTAAACGGACTCCGTTGCAGACGAATGGAAACATAATATGGCAAGTTGGTGAGTACGAAAGATGTTGAATGTTGAGCAGCGTTCACACATTTCTTGAGGGGTTGACACTTGAAGACCTTTCGACGTCGTTTGCTGTTGATGTCTATAATTTGCTACAATTTATCACATAACATGTGCTACTCTACTTTAAGGAAGTTTGTCTAGCTAGTTGCACTCGAGTTTGTATTTAACTGTAACACAATGTTGCTCCAAACTGGATCTTTTCTTCGTAACGCAATTTGAATATTTTCTCAATAGGTTTAAACCAGGGGCTCTCAAACTGTTTTGGGCGAGAGACCCCTTTTCCAGGATGAAGTGATATCAAAGACCTCCATAGCAAAATTTCTTTAAAAATCTCTAGTTTTTTTCTTATTCATACATAATACTTACCAATTCAAAAACTTTGCGGTTGATGAAATGAGAAAACTTGACTTTATTTTCTTATTAAAATTCAACAAAATAAATATTTTTTTATTTATTTATTTATTTATTTATTGTAATTGTTGTAGAGTAAGGAGAAACCTTTTAATTTACCACAACCAGGTCCTATTTCATTTCCATTAAAATTCATAATCAAAGAGCTACATTATCTATTAACTAATCTTAACTTAACAACTAAAAAAAAAAGAAAATCAAAAGTTTTGCTGATTTCCCCTGCTGAACCAAGCCACACAATCTCGCCGAAATACACTGAAAATATTTTTATTTTTAATGTCATTTTGAAGTAGATTCCAAAGAGCAATGCCCCGCACAAATAAAGTATTGCCGTAATGTGATGTACTGTACTGTGGAATTACGAAATTTCTCATCCGAGAACTTCTAAACGGTGGTAGGTTATCTTTTAAATATTTAGGAGATGGGAAATGGATTACTTTAAATATAGTCAAACATACACGTAGCTTAAGAAATTCATTAAATGGGCACCCGAGTAATTGCTTTTGAAGGTGACTAACATGAGAATATCTATTAAGGTTGAATACATAACGAACGCAGCTGTTTAAAGCAATACGTAGTTTATTCAAAGCTCTAGCTGATGCATTCAAGAGGAACTCTGCGCCATACAGGAAATGAGGTAGAATTAAAGATTTAAATAACTTAACTTTTACTTCGGCTTTAACCATACTGGATGTTAGTCGCAGATGCCGAAGAACATTGTATACCTTCGAACACATAGTAAATAGTTGACAGTCCCAATCAAGATTGGAAGTTAAAATGAAACCAAGGTTGGTATACTTATCAACGTATTCAACAACGTTTTGACCAAGGATAACATCGGGTAACAAGGTACGATTTCTAGTCCTTGAAATAAACATCACCTTAGTTTTATCTACGTTTATAGGCAACAGGTTTTGGAGAGACCAACTATAAACTCCCTTCAAGTCATTATTCATAAGGTTTGCCATCTCTTCAATAGGAATATTGATAGAAGCTATATATATTTGTACATCATCAGCGAACATGTGAATTTTGCAGAATTTCAGTATTGAAGGTAAATCGTTAATGTATAAAGAAAACAGTAACGGGCCCAGGATGGAACCCTGTGGAACTCCTGATACTATATTGATAGGTTGAGAATTAATTCCATCTACTGAAACAACTTGAGATCGGTTAGACAAATATGATTGTATAAGGCGAAACGAACAGTTAGAGAAAAAAAATTGTTCTGACAATTTTCGTAACAATTTACAGTGTGATACACGATCAAATGCTTTTGAGAAGCCTATCAATAAAAGAAGTGCCACCCCCTTTTTATCAATTATCTTACTGACATCATCATGTACTTTAAGTAAAGCAGTAGTTGTACTGTGTCCAGGCCGAAAGCCTGATTGAAATTCATTGAGTAGCTGGTACGTGTGTATGAAGTTTTGAATTTGATTTTTGAGAATAAAAGCTTTCGACAATCCACATAAAATGCTAATTGGTCGCAAATTAGACAAATCTGAATTACGCTGTTTCTTTTTGATTGGTAACACCTTAGCAGCTTTCCATGCTCGTGGAAACTTAGAAGATCTCACACATAAATTAAAAACAAAACAAATTTTCGAAGCAACTAGTGGCAAAATAAGTTTAACGAAACGAAGAGCAATTCCATCCATACCAATCGAATTTGATTTAATAGAGCTTATGGCAGATACAACATCGTGTTCTGCTATATCACAAAATTTGAATCCATTTTCATTAGCAGAAGTTACATGAATGCGATCATCATCTGTAATGAAGTTTGATCCAAAGTAATCATTGATTTCATCACTTGAGTATCCCAACTGTTCATTATTAGAAGCCGATTTTACAACATTCAAATGTTTTAGTTTTTCCCAAAGCTCTTTACTTGAGTTCGAGACGTTTATTTGAGAAGACAAGTAATTCGCCTTAGCAGTGTTGATCAATTGAGTTACTTTATTACGCAAACGTTTATATTGATTGTAATTTGAAGGATTTCTGGTAGAAATCCATAATCCATAAGCAACATTTCGTTCAATCATGGCAATTTGAATCTCATTATTAAACCAAGGATTTTTCTTTGGTTTGAACACTTTGAAAGGTACATATGAATCATACAGTTCAATAATCCGTTGATTGAGAAAATCGAGTGCTACATTGGGGTCGGAAACAGAATATAATAAAGACCAATCGATGGATTCAGAAGCATGACATAGTCCATTCCAGTCAATATTATTATAATCTCTATAATACTGTAACTGGTTCGCAGTACCACTACGAGATATTTATCGAGGAAAAAATAATGTCATGTTTCGAGAACCCAGGTGCAGATACCTGGTTAAAATTTAAGATGAAATCAGTATTATTGGTTAACATCAGGTCAATCAGTGAGGATCCCCCAGGGTAAAAGTGTGTTGGTTCATAACTGACACAATTTAAACCTAAAGCATTCAAAGTGTTATCTAACCCAACCGAATGAGTTGTAGAGTTTCGTAAGTCAGTATTGAAATCTCCAACCACGAGAATATCTGTATAATACAGTGATAAATCATTTAGCTGATTATATAGTATTTCGGAACAATCATTACGTGGAGGATTGTAGACAACGCCTAGTAAAAATTTAGATGTGTTATGCTGAACTTGAAGGAACAAAAATTCGGTTCTATCAACGATTTCAAAGCCACTATGAAAATTAGAATGTGATAACACTTTTACATTTAGACATTTCCTATAATAAACACAGATTCCACCGCCTTGACTATATAAACGATCATTCCTAATCAAATTACAACCTTCAATAGCAATCACGTTATCAGACACGCTATCGGGAAGCCAGGTTTCGGAAATACAAATTATGTCCAATTTACTGTCTTGTATAATAAACTTTAACACATTAAATTTACTTAAATTGCGTGCGCACAAACTTTGGACGTTAATGTGGCAAATATTCAGACTATCAGAACGTAAAGCACAATTCATAACCACTTTAGGTATACAAGCAATACTACCATTTGCGGGAGCATTGACGTCATCGACCGACATCAGGAAGCAGAGTATACAACGAACAACAACGAAACAGCATGACCCAGTCCCACAAGAGAAAATCAGCAAAGAAATCAAATATTGAGTGAAGATTCATATGTAAACTATCAAATAAACTATAGTAACGCATTCCTAACGAATCACTGGTTTCATTATAACTTGTGATTCTACTTGATCTAGTGAGACATTACATTCATTCGTGGAGTAGTAGCATTAAATAAATTCATTACAATTGCGGTTCCACTAGCAGTAGTCATAACCTGAGAGAGAGGAGCCAGCTCGCGTTTGTTGTGATCGCCCTTATGTCAGCGCGAACCAGTCACGGTGAACCAAGGGGAAGTATTGGAATATGTAGAAAATTTTAACATGATATTTTTTCGCAAGACATTTTATAAGAAAATAATGTTGACGTCGGACTACATCTTTCATTTCTATACCGGGGTGTAAGTTCAAAGCTTCGAGAACGAGAGTGTTACATTGGAGAAACAGAATTTTGAGCAATAATACCTGCCGGTTGAAAGAAATGGTATGATAACCGCTTCATTCGAAAGAAAAAATGTCTACGTGTTATATGTGTGTTACTTATTGATCCAAAAATTTGTTTCCAAAGCTCAAAAATTGCTTTGAAAGCAAGCTATTGAAATCACAAAAATCTGTATATAAGCAGGTAGCAGCTCCGAAATCCTGATGAATGGAGTCACCACCAAGAGCATGTTTGTGCAAATGAAGGGCACTGGAGCATCGTGTTCGTTCAAGCAAGGCCAAAAAGGAGTCCACCGAAGAGAAGAATAGTATCGCTAAGAAGGCGACCAAGAAAGCGTCAGCATCGAGCTGGTGTGGCTGCCCGGAAGCAAAAGTCAAACAAATCCTCGAGCATCGCTGCATACAAGCCGAAGCCATAGAAATCAGAAGCAGCTTCGTTAAAAACTACCGTCGCCACACATAACGCACAACACGAGAGTGTTTTCAGCAAATCAAATCCAGTTCTTTTCAGAAAGAGTATATCAAATACTGCGCTCAAATACATTCTTTTCGTAATTTCTTCGATCAAGTGCGATCAACGTAAAATTACATCTTTCGAGAACTTATAAGGGGTACAATGAATCTTGAGAAAAACAAACGGGAAGTGGGTATTGTGAGGAAGGGCAGAGTGCTTATTAAGAATGCAGACACAGCATCATTTTGATGGAACCTATTCTTATTTCCATCGGACACAAACAAAATTCCCTCAAAATGCACCTGGGAGAAATCAATGTTGACTCTTTTCATTGGGAGATTAGCGCTTATTTTGTATATTCCACATACGCTGCATATTCAAATTGTATCGGAGAATATACAATTATGGCTCACATTGCAAAAATCGATTCACCGAGCTTGCAGCAATAAATCAAACTGGAACCAGTTAAAGAATGAAAGAATTCACGAAAATTGAATGAACGATCGGAAAAAGTCACAAATGAGCGCAAAACACCCATTAATTCACACAAGAACTCCACCGGTAAGCAAATCATAAAAATCAGTTTACTTCTTATTTCGGATATTTTTTAGAAATCATCGAAATAGTTGTCTAAAAACTATATCGGAATTATCAAAAGTAAAAAAAAAATTTGTTCGAATGAGCCGATGCTGCTGGAAGTCATGATGTGGGCTGACCTGGTACATATTTTATTATTTCCTGATCATGTAAGTGCTCAAATTTTTATCCCCCATATATTCCTGTTAGGCGTAGTCCTAAGTCAAAAATAAAATCGCGGATAAAAACGCACAAATGATCTCACAAACAAAAGTTCACGTTAAGTTTCAACACTTTTCTTATAAATGAATGACAACAACTTGCTTGATTGAAATTGTCCGATTTGAATTTTCTTGATGAGAATTCGTAAAAAGAATAAGAAGAAAACAAACTATCTGTCATTCAGCTGGCTCCTCTCTCTCAGGTCATAACGACAGCAGCAAAGACGAAGACGCGAAACAGCAACAGCAGCAAAAACAGCAACAGCAGCAGCAGCAGGTAAGAACGGGATTTATACGTCGAGCAGCATTACTTTTAGGAAGGAATAAATCATGGAAAAATATAAGGAATGGAATCACGGAAAGAATCGGGAGGAGCAAACAAAAACTTTTCGGAAAGGTTTGAAAATTTACCTTCAGGAGCGGACTAATCAAAGGATATCGCAGGAAATGATACACGGAAATATGTGGAAGGAAGTATGATGCAACAAGGAAAGGTTTATTTCTCCGCTAATTGATCTAAAGAGTTTATTCGCTGTACAGCAGCATCCGCAGTAGACTTCACGTGAATCACTCCATCTCGTGTGTAAACGGAAAACAGCTTACCAGCTTTCTTGAGTTTAACAGCCAGTGCACTATGGTCCAGGAGGTGCATTTAAGTGGAAATTAGCATCTAGAGCTCGACAGTGATTCGCTAGACAAAAACTGTCTTCGACAAAGTTGTTACATATAATAGAGCGCTCATTTCTATGTTATCAAAAATAGGGTGACCAAAATTTACGATGAAATAAAAAATCTAACTTTATAGATAGAGGTAAATATAGTTCGACAATATTGTAGCTCTGGTTATTTTAAGTAACTTTGTGGAACAATATTTCTTTCTATCTCTTCAAATAACAGATATAACGCTTTTTCTCTAGATTGAGTTAGGGTTACCATGAAAAAAAAGGTTTTTTTTGCTCTAACTTTTATATGTAAAATTCTACATCAAAACTGTCTTTGAATGATCTTTAGAGCTTTCCAATCTACGCATTTTACGGTGCATAACTTGTATGTATCTTAATGCTATTCAAAGTTATTGATGTTTTTTCCCCGAAAACACGACCTTTTCATTTGCTTGTCGTTTTTTTTGGGGCAAACATAATAAAAAATTATTGATAGCATTTTAAAGAGCTAATTTGACTCTACATAAGGTGAAACTTTCAAAAGAGTGTTATTTTTTATATTTGAGTAAATTAAATTTGAAATTATGAGTTTTTGCATATAAATGAACAAGTTGCAATATTTAAATGCATATAGTAGGCGTAGACTTTAAAGCAGCATCACTTCAGTTCAGTCTTATAGCCACTCAACATGGAGGTTCAAAGAAGACACATTGTTGATTTCCTTTTTCGGTGGACGAACTATAGAAGACGTTATACAATTATTACGAGAAAAATTTCTGACTATTTTCTTTTTCTACAATAAAATATATTTATTGTATAAAAAGAAAAGCGGGGACCGACAAATTATCAAATGCTTCCTGAATAGAAACCGTATGAAGAACAACTCGGGGCTCGACGTGTTATTTTTTAGTAATATATTGACATATTTTACTGGCGATGAGTTGATTGATGACATTATTTTACCAAACTTTTGTTGTTCCTATTGTTTTATTAAAATATATTTTTATAATCTTCCTTATGTACATATTAACCTGTTTTAGTTGTTATAATGGAAATTAAATTCATAGTAATAAATAAAAATCATACAAATAAAAAACTACAAAATCAAATGCTTAGCATTTTCCGGAATCAGAAGATCGGAATACTCTGGTGTTTGCCTATTACTGAGATAATACTGTATCCGTAGCTGTTGAGAAGCCCAGTTCTTCAGCAGAAAATTTTTCTGTAATTTCTCGAACACGGTTACGCTTCATCCTTTGGCTCAGCATTTATATCTTGGCATTTTTCTCGTAATAATTATATAACGTCTTCTATATTTCGTCCACCGAAAACAAAAACAAAAATGTGTCTTCTTTGAACATCCATGTTGAGTGGCTATAAGACTGAACTGAAGTGATGCTGCTTTAAAGTCTACGCCTACTATATGCATTTAAATATTGCAACTTGTTCATTTATATGCAAAAACTCAGAATTTAAAATTTAATTTACTCAAATACAAAAAATAACACTCTTTTGGAAGTGACACCTTATGTAGAATCAAATGTGCTCTTTAAAATGCCATCAATAATTTTTTATTATGTTTGCCCCAAAAAGAACGACTAGCAAATGAAAAGGTCGTGCTTTCGGGGAAAAACATCAATAACTTTGAGTAGAATTAAGATACATACAAGTTATGCACCGTAAAATGCGTGGATTGGAAAGCTCTAAAAGTCATTCGAAGACAGTTTTGATGTAGAATTTTACATATAAAAGTTAGAGCAAAAAAACCTTTTTTTTATGGTAACCCTAACTCAACCTAGAGAAAAAGCGCTATATCGGTTATTTGAAGAGATAGAAAGAAATATTGTTCCACAAAGTTACTTAAAATAACCAGAGCTACAATATTGTTGAACTATGTTTACCTCTATCTATAAAGATAAGAAAGTTAGATTTTTCATTTCATCGACAATTTTGGTCACCCTATTTTTGATAACATAAAAATGAGCGCTCTATTATATGTAACAACTTTGTCGAAGACAGTTTTTGTCTAGCGAATCACTGTCGAGCTCTAGATGCTAATTTCCACTTAAATGCACCTCCTGGACCATAGTGCAGTGTCTTGTTACGGCGGGCCCCCTCGGTCAAATTTTCGTTGAGATAAATCCTCTTGTTGACATCAAAACCCAGATGCGACAGAGAAAGGTTGCGTGAAGATAGATACCGGTTGTAAAAATCATCTCGAGCGAATTTGAAACCAAATTGCAGAACGATGTGAGGTGTGGCGCCAACAGCTATCAGAGTTCTAGCAAGACGTTTCGCATAAATTTGTGGAACGTTTTCTTCACAATATCCAAGAGTATATGCAATTTTTACGAAGTAATCCAGTAGATTCTCTGTCGGTTGGAAGGGAACACCAGATAGTAACAAATCGTTTCGCCTCTCCACTACAAAGATATGTTCCTTATTGACCAGCATATCATCTCTTATCGTAGAGACACAGTCATTCAACCGCCTAACTTCGGAAGAAAACTCTGTTTTGATTTGTTGTACTTCCTCTCGCAATATTCCGATCTCCGCCTGTAGCTCACGCTTACTGCTCTCGATGTTGACTTCTATCTTCGTATTAGTATCATCAAACATTTGGCGCATTCGACTTAGAAGTTCGTCTAACGTGTCCACATGATCATTAGCTTTATCGAGATCATCTCTGGAGCGTTTCAAAGCGTTTCCATCGGCAGACACGGAGGTAGACATCAATATTGTAGGTTTATTTTTACCCATTGGTTGCAATGGCTGTGTGAGTGGATGATTTGTTCGGAGTCAATATTGTGTCATATGACTTTTCCGCTCATATCACTCGTGAATCAACAAAACTCCACTTTCACCATAAAGGGAACTTCTCAGCTAAAGTTTCAAACGAAACTACGTGTTGCGTAGATAAGAACGAATCAGGATTTTAGTGGTAGAATCACAGCGCTATCACTTCACTCGCTATTCGCGATCATCCCTTCAGAAACTTGTGAAACTTGAAATATATACATGAAATTCAGTAATTATCAAGTGTAACTAATAATTTTTAAATACACATCACATACAAACACTTAAGTAGGTAATTAATTTTTGAAACTAACTTTAAAACTGCAAAGTAAAAATAAAAATATGTTCCTGAAAACCACAATCCTACGTCAAAAACTATGGGTGGGTTATACCTAAAATACAACCGCAAGGTTGACGTAGGACTACCGTTGGCTTAGTTGACATTTGAGTGTACTGATTAAATTATTGATTAAACCAGTGATTAAATGAAACAATTTCCAAATTCAGATGCGAAAAAATCCCAATTTAGGTCAATTCATGTATTGTTAAAAGATTACTTTCTTTGTTGCAAGTCGTATGACATGATGCCTTGTTCATTTCATTCATTTCTGGTGGACTTCCAAAATATGTGTTAGGCACCAATCAACGTAAAAAAAAACAAAAACCAATAAAACCGAACATTCATAATTTTCGGTGACACGTATCGCTCTTTTAAATTATTTTCAATCACTTCATTTAAGTTCACTTTCACTGTGTAATCACGTCGTAATCTCTTGATTTAAATTAGTCGACGAGTGCATCATCCTTCAGGGTGGAAACTCTACCAGGAAACCCGGTAAAACCAGGAATTTTCATTCAAACCCAGGAAAAATCAGATGGATTAATGTTATCAATTGTTATTTATATGTTGTACTCTTGTATGTTTTATATACATTGATCTTCAATCAGAGAGCCAAAGGAGTTTTCGTCGACACTTGAGTCCCATCTAAGTCATAGTCTTTGGTCGACGCAAGACTGATTTTTCATTTTCCAACAAACACAAACATAAAGAAATTTCCTTTAGGTATCCATTGTTTTAATTTTTGACGTGTGTAGCATAACAAGTCTCACTCTTCACCGTGTGCAATAAAGGGTGTGTCACATCAAATTGCATCACGGAAAAAACGCTGTAGAAATTTAATTTTTAGGAATTATATCTTCAGCTTTCGCTTATAATCAGATAAGAGTGTATAGATCACGTTGACCATGCTTCACTGTAAATTTTTCGTAAATTTGGAAAAATGTCGTCGAACGAAAAAGAGCGTCGTGAATTAATCCTGTGCACTCATTTCGAGAATCCGGAGTTGTCACATCGGGACATCGGTAAGATGCTGGGAATCGTCCAATCCACGGTCAGCAGAGTACTAAAACGATACTTCGAGAACCTAACCATCGACCGGAAGGTGAAGAACGGCAAAAATGGATGCTCCGTCAGTGAAAAAGATCACAAGCGCGTAGTTAAGAAGTTTAGACGTGATCCGAGAAGTTCGGTCCGGGATGTCGCCAATAAGCTGAATTTGTCAAGTTCATTCGTCCAGCGAACCAAGCAGCGGGAGGGCCTGCGTACATACAAGGTTCAGAAGGCTCCTAACCGCGACGAAAGGCAAAACATGGTGGGGAAGACGCGAGCCCGGAAGCTGTACACCGAAATGCTGACGAAGCCGCATTGCCTGGTAATGGACGACGAAACCTACGTCAAAGCGGACTTTCGTCAGCTGCCGGGCCTGTTGTTCTTCTCCGCAGAGGACAAATTCAGCGTTCCGGAGGAGATTCGCAAGCAGAAACTATCCAAGTTTGCCAAAAAGTACATGGTGTGGCAAGCGATCTGCTCTTGCGGAAAGCGGAGCGCCCCCTTCGTGATGACCGGCACGGTAAACGGTTACCTTAAGGTTTACCTTAAGGAGTGCCTACAGAAGCGCTTAATACCACTATTGAAGCAGCACGAGGGTCCGACCATCTTCTGGCCGGATCTCGCTTCGTGCCACTATTCAAAGGACGTGTTGGAGTGGTACGAAGCCAACGGGGTCACCTTCGTGCCAAAGGAAATGAACCCGCTCAACGCGCCGGAGCTTCGCCCAATAGAGAAATATTGGGCGATTATGAAGCAGGCCCTCCGGAAGAACCCAAAAGTTGTCAAATCGGAGGCGGACTTCAAGAGAAAATGGATTTCTGTTCAAAAAAACTACAACCTGACGTTGTACAGAACCTTATGGACGGGGTAAAGAGGATGGTGCGAGCATACGGGCTTGGGCTCGAAGTATGAATAAAAAGAAAATGCCAAAAGTTGTTTAATAGTTTTTATTTTACTGTCTAAAATTTTCAAAAGGATCGGTCTACTGGGCGAATTTCTACAGCGTTTTTTCCGTGATGCAATTTGATGTGACACACCCTTCAATACACGAGTGTGACGAAAAAATGCACCTGCAGAATGCGAAATTCCGAATGAATTTAGGATGTTTTTTTTTTTCAGAAATCGTAACAATTTTTCAGTAATTTTATCCCGTTTTTAGTCTGTTTTTGTACAAAATTTGTGGTGATGTAACGAACTACAAAGTGACTGCAATTTCCGATTTCTAGCTTACTATGCGCGAGATTGTGCCAATCTGATAAAAAGTTTATTTTCTCAAATTTATTTTTCATTTGTAATCACAAACTGCTGCAGAACAAAGTTTCAAAGTTTAAAAATTGTATATATTAGGCTCGAATTTCTGAGTCACTGTATTTCAGCATAAAAGTGATTTAATATCTAACATTCAATATTTCAATGTGAATCGTTTCTCGGGAGTCGTAAATAACTTGTCGTTGATCATAAATCGTAAATGGTAGATCGCAAATCATGAATTGTGGAGTAAATGTTTGATAGTTCTTAATTTTTAAATTCTTCAGTTTTTAATTCTTTAATTTCTTCCCCCGCGTCCCGATTGAAGTTCGATAAAAAGTACGCTCGACGAATAGCGAAATATATCGGTGAGACAATATATCGGCATTGGTTGAAGAAGCATTTTCTGTTACCTTCTAAGTTTTCCCAAAGATAACATTCCATCGTAGTCGTTGTAGTTATGTAAAGGGTACGCGAGGAATAACGGAATATATCACCGATCCAATTGGCTAGAGAGGAGTTCTCTCGGTTATCTTATCAGGTTACCCACTTTCCATGCGATAACTAATGAAGTGTGTAGCCGGTCCTATTAATTTTACTGGATTTCCTTCTCAGGATACCTAAAGATATTTTCTGCCGCGATTCTATACACGATATTTTAGGGTTTTCATTTCGTCGAGTGCTCGATAGTTCGCGTTCACATAATCACATCACCTACCTCAGTGAATCCTGATTATTACCTAACAACTATCCCTTCCATGATAAACGCTAGGGAACCACGCTATAGAGGCGACCCTTCTGGTCTTAGGGCGTTATTGACCATTTAAAGCTCGAATCACCGAAAATTGCACAACGAGAATGATTTGCTAGTCCCAAGCGTCACTCTGTGTGTTCTTTGTGCAATTTGGTTGGTTCAGGTCAATCACAGAGAGCAACTACGAATTGTACAGTCTACCCAAGCGAAGCTCCAACAAACACAAACATAAAAAATTACACCATTTCTTTCGATTGATTTATTATTCAGACTGTTGAAAAAAAAAACCATTCCACTGAAACGCAGAATACATTTTTTTTCAATGAACTCATTTGGGCAATCTTCCTCAGCAAGTGGTAGACATGATCCCATGAAACTCTATTGCTCTAGTGCTAAGCTATTTCCGCATATGTTTCCGGACAGTGGAATGGTACCAATGATGCATCTCTTCGTTTACTCGAAAATTGTAAGGATATCGTTATCGGCTTCGACGAAACGTTATATAAGATTTCACAAAAGCAACAGATGGATGTTAGCGTCCGTTACTGGAATGTAACGAAGGGAACGGAGGAATCCAGATACATTGGCTCAGGTGTTCTAAGCTCAACGCGTGCACTGGACGTTAATTGTTAATTGGAGAGTAGTGAAGCAGTTGAATAAAGAAATTCGTGAAATCAGAAGCAGCCAAAACTACGAGCTCATGAATAAAGGTAGCTGCAGTTTGCAAGTTTTCACAATCCACTCAAGAAGGAAGGAAAAAGGCTGTTTGGAAAATTCATGAATACCTCCAGTGTTTCTACAGTCTGTTTGAGAACGTTCCGTTAAGATGTACGGAGTATTCTTGAATTATTGGATCGGCTGAAGTTTGGGGGAGTAAAATGGATCGAAACCAAACCGAAGGTATAAATGGCGCTGGACATGCTGCCGTACCTTAAAACCTACGTAGCCACGTAGTCTAAGCACAAAAGGAACGTAAATACAAAGATGCACATCCAGATATCCGTAGGAGCTTCGCTGCTGTTTCCACAGCCAGTACCTTTAGAGTAGTTGCAGAGGCTTTCGAAGTTAAATTGTTGGGGTGTTTTTTTTAAGATCAGCAGCTGCAGTTCAACAATATATAACGAGCTTTCAGAGTGACGATAGTGACCACAAGGGGTCGTTAACGACCACTTTGAGAAACCCTGGTTTAAACGAAGTCTTTAGAGATTTTTGGTCCACCAAAGCTCAATGCAATCCATCAGTTTAGTTTTATGTAGACAATGGGTATTCCCAACCAGAGAAATCAAGGAAATTTCCCAGACCGGCTCGGTAAATTAGACTTGAAGCCCTTTGGAAACTTTTCCTCAGAATACTCTAACTCTGTTATGTGCGCACGGGATTGAAACTTTTGTAGACTACCATTTTTTTATTGTAGTACTTTTATATGTGCATCAGGCAGCCAAAACCTTTCACCTAAACAACATTCCGCCCATACCATTTATCATCCATTTCCATTTTTATCACTTCGGGTATTATTTTAGAGCGCATCGAAAATTTTGAAATAACTTTTTAGAAGAAGGTTTTAGTAGTGTAAAAGAGTCTTAGTTTTGCAGAATTAGCTGATGGTTGTGTCATCATTCGCGAGAACAATACGATGAGCACGAGAATAAAGGGTGTGTCACATCAAATATCATCACGGAAAAAACGCTGTAGAAATTCGCCCAGTAGACCGATCCTTTTGAAAATTTTTGGCAGTAAAATAAAAACTATTAAACAACTTTTGGCATTTTCTTTTTATCCATACTTCGAGCCCAAGCCCGTATGCTCGCACCTTCCTCTTTACCCCGTCCATAAGGTTCTGTACAACGTCAGGTTGTAGTTTTTTTTTTTGAACAGAAATCCATTTTCTCTTGAAGTTCGCCTCCGATTTGACAACTTTTGGGTTCTTCCGGAGGGCCTGCTTCATAATCGCCCAATATTTCTCTATTGGGCGAAGCTCCGGCGCGTTGAGCGGGTTCATTTCCTTTGGCACGAAGGTGACCCCGTTGGCTTCGTACCACTCCAACGCGTCCTTTGAATAGTGGCACGAAGCGAGATCCGGCCAGAAGATGGTCGGGCCCTCGTGCTGCTTCAATAGTGGTACTAAGCGCTTCTGTAGGCACTCCTTAAGGTAAACCTTAAGGTAACCGTTTACCGTGCCGGTCATCACGAAGGGGGCGCTCCGCTTTCCGCAAGAGCAGATCGCTTGCCACACCATGTACTTTTTGGCAAACTTGGATAGTTTCTGCTTGCGAATCTCCTCCGGAACGCTGAATTTGTCCTCTGCGGAGAAGAACAACAGGCCCGGCAGCTGACGAAAGTCCGCTTTGACGTAGGTTTCGTCGTCCATTACCATTATTGCGGCTTCGTCAGCATTTCGGTGTACAGCTTCCGGGCTCGCGTCTTCCCCACCATGTTTTGCCTTTCGTCGCGGTTAGGAGCCTTCTGAACCTTGTATGTACGCAGGCCCTCCCGCTGCTTGGTCCGCTGGACGAATGAACTTGACAAATTCAGCTTATTGGCGACATCCCGGACCGAATTTCTTGGATCACGTCTAAACTTCTTAACTACGCGCTTGTGATCTGTTTCACTGACGGAGCATCCATTTTTGCCGTTCTTCACCTTCCGGTCGATGGTTAGGTTTCTACAGCGTTTTTTCCGTGATGCAATTTTATGTGACACACCCTTTAATAAGTAAGCATCGCAAGCGTTGTTCCTGTTCTTGGTATTACAGGGCGGACTCGATATATACAGTCTTCGATTTCTTTTCACTGTATATAATCGAGTCAAAAAAAAAATTTTTTTATTCGTTTTTTTACGTATATATGTTTTTTTTAAATAAAAAAAAGAATTTAATTTTTGATTCATCGCCTTGAAGTCAGAGAACACCTTTCTCACATGAATAAAATAAATTTATCCAAAACCTCTCAAGGGGTGATAGACGATCATATTTGATGAAAAAAATCCGTCTACCCGTATGTTGGAATTTCGACAATGAGAGAGTTCTTCTTCTTTTTCTTAAATGGCACGAACGTTCCTAGAGGAACTTCGCCGTCTCAATGTAGTATTACTTGCGTCATTTTTACTAGTACTTAGTTGAGATTTCTATGCCAAATGACACGTCTTGAATGCAATTTGAATGGCAAGCTCTAGAATACGCGTGATCACATTGCAAGTCGGAGGAAATTTCTTTGACGAAAAATTTCCCTTACCAGAACGGGAATCGAACCCGAATCCCCGGTATGTTGGGTGTGACGCTAACCACTCGCCACGGTAGCACATAATGAGAGAGTTTTAGAACTTTATTTCTGTTTCGGACTCTTTTACCTCAAACTGGCTGTACATTAAAAAGTACGCTGCGGAAAACGATTCTGTTGCTTCCATTTAAAAGATGATAAATTTTAGTACAGGATATAGTAGTGGAACATCTAAATTAGTGGGTTTGAATAATATTTCGGAAGTGAAAACTTTAAAGTAAGTAATTTATAACATGTTATTATTAATTTTATTCTAAAAATTCATATTAAACTTGATTGTTTCTATCAATTAAATTAAAGCTATCTAACCGGTCTACAATTTGTTCTTTGACACTCAACTTCTATCTTTCTTAATTTCGCTGCAATATCGATATAAACAATTCCTGGTAAAAATTCAAGCAAGCAAAATCTTTAAAAATCACGATTTCTACTCACTGTACATAGTTACACTTAAATTTCACTGTAACGTTGAAAGGATATATTTTTGCTTGAAATAAGTCATATTTCAAATGTTAAAAAATATGTATGTAAAAATATGTAAAAATGTGTATAATCGAGTCCAAAGTTGTATATATCGAATCACATATAATCAAGTCTGTATATAATCGAGTTCGACCTGTATAGCTTTACCAGTTATCGTGATGGTCTTTTTTCAATTGACTCACACATACCCACAGGTTATTATATGTTTGTTCCATCACCACCATCCGCGTTGATGACATTGAGCTTTGTTTTCCGAGTTTGAGATGCGACAAAGGCATTGATGGATGCTCAGGTGAAATGAACGCATGTTTAGAATGAAAATAAAAATATGAGCATCGAATTTGTATTCTATGTGAAAGAGTGACACGTTTTTTCTGCAAATTGTGAAAATATATCAGTTGAATAATTTGTATGGTGATGTTTGTATATTATAATGGAGAGTATTTGTGGAAATATGCACAAATGGTTGAGTGGAGGTCAGGACGCCATGCTTCAATCAATTAAATAACATTAACCCTCCTGTACTCGCGTGCAAAATCATAACACGTATACTCGCGCACGGTGTCACCGACCGAAAGTTGAACTTCTCTGTAATTTTGTTATTGTATATTTTAAAGGCTTTTTTGGTATTTATTTGAAGCAGAGGGTATAATTGAATGAAAAAAAAAAATCCAGAAAATATGTTTTCTCCGTCTGCATTCAGTTTTAATAGTCATCTAATTCAGCCTCCTCAAAACAAAGTAATTTTTGATATTCCAACACAAATAACGAAATTCGACTTTTTTCCTGTTATTAATTGAAAGAAAGCAACTGAATATAATTCATGCAAGTATAAAGAGCTATGCAATAACATAAAAGCTTATTAATCGATTTAGATTTCATTGGTGTAAGATTCAGAACATACCATAACTGCATGCTCGAGACAAACATATTTTTTACATTTCATACAGTTGTAGCGTGTTACGAATCGTTCGTTCTGAGAGTTGCGTAGGATTTTGTACTTCTGATACGATTTGCGATTAAAAGCTCCTCCAATTTACTCCAAAGTTTGAAAAATCAGCTAGAAAAAACGACTGAACGTATTAATATGAAACGATCACAGATGTTTAGGGAATACACTAGCCTAAAAATTTTCCTGCAAACATTAGAACTTACTGCAATATTTGCAGAAGTAAAGCACTATAAAAATCCTGTTTTTGGCACTTTTTTGAAATCGGTGCAAAAAATTTTAATAATTTTTTTTTCGTCAATGAAACAAATTATCCTTGTCCAGAATTTATTGCAGTTCTTAAAACTGCCTTTCGGTTTGCGGTGACGATGGAGTAATTTTTCATTCAAACTCAAATATCTCTGTGTGGGAAGGTCCTACAGGAACGTTCTCGGAACCAAATGAGAGCTGGTTGATAAGGTTAATTGGATTTGCTGTTAAGTTGGTTAGCATGAAATTGTGTTAGTCCAGGATCTTCTTGTAAAATTGCGCATTCCATCGATATAGGTTGATTTCTCACGAAGTTACAGTATGTCAAAAATCACTTAAAATTTCCAACTTTGCAATCTGTTCCTCTAATTTTTTTTTGTCGAGAGTATAATGTTTTTAACATTGATAAAATTTCACAATATCTAATGAAAGAGATTTGTTTTGTATAGTTTTTCGAACAACTTTTCTTTTGACGCAAAAGAAATCCAAGCAATCTTTGAAGCTGCCGACAACTGACTCTATTTAAGAGTGATTTACTAATAACCAATATTTTCCGCTTAAAGGGTGTGTCACATCAAATTGCATCACGGAAAAAACGCTGTAGAAATTTAATTTTTAGGAATAATATCTTCAGCTTTCGCTTATAATCAGATAAGAGTGTATAGATCACGTTGGCCATGCTTCACTGTCAATTTTTCGTAAATTTGGAAAAATGTCGTCGAACAAAAAAGAGCGTCGTGAATTAATCCTGCGCACTCATTTTGAGAATCCGGAGTTGTCACATCGGGACATCGGTAAGATGCTGGGAATCGTCCAATCCACGGTCAGCAGAGTACTAAAATGATACTTCGAGAACCTAACCATCGACCGGAAGGTGAAGAACGGCAAAAATGGATGCTCCGTCAGTGAAAAAGATCACAAGCGCGTAGTTAAGCAGTTTAGACGTGATCCGAGAAGTTCGGTCCGGGATGTCGCCAATAAGCTGAATTTGTCAAGTTCATTCGTCCAGCGGACCAAGCAGCGGGAGGGCCTGCGTACATACAAGGTTCAGAAGGCTCCTAACCGCGACGAAAGGCAAAACATGGTGGGGAAGACGCGAGCCCGGAAGCTGTACACCGAAATGCTGACGAAGCCGCACTGCCTGGTAATGGACGACGAAACCTACGTCAAAGCGGACTTTCGTCAGCTGCCGGGCCTGTTGTTCTTCTCCGCAGAGGACAAATTCAGCGTTCCGGAGGAGATTCGCAAGCAGAAACTATCCAAGTTTGCCAAAAAGTACATGGTGTGGCAAGCGATCTGCTCTTGCGGAAAGCGGAGCGCCCCCTTCGTGATGACCGGCACGGTAAACGGGCAGGTTTACCTTAAGGAGTGCCTACAGAAGCGTTTACTACCACTATTGAAGCAGCACGAGGGCCCGACCAGCTTCTGGCCGGATCTCGCTTCGTGCCACTATTCAAAGGACGTGTTGGAGTGGTACGAAGCCAACGGGGTCTCCTTCGTGCCAAAGGAAATGAACCCGCCCAACGCGCCGGAGCTTCGCCCAATAGAGAAATATTGGGCGATTATGAAGCAGGCCCTCCGGAAGAACCCAAAAGTTGTGAAATCGGAGGCGGACTTCAAGAGAAAATGGATTTCTGTTAAAAAAAACTACAACCTGACGATGTACAGAACCTTATGGACGGGGTAAAGAGGAAGGTGCGAGCATACGGGCTTGGGCTCGAAGTATGAATAAAAAGAAAATGCCAAAAGTTGTTTAATAGTTTTTATTTTACTGCCAAAAATTTTCAAAAGGATCGGTCTACTGGGCGAATTTCTACAGCGTTTTTTCCGTGATGCAATTTGATGTGACACACCCTTTATTTCAATATCGTTTAAGAATTCACACAAAAACGTGCTTCTACGAAGCAGAAGTTCCAAACGTAGCATTATTTCAAAATTATATTATGAAACTAACAATCGGTCTACCGGACAGCAGCAAAAGTTGCTACAGCTCCAGAAGAGAGACCGACAGGAACATGAGCAGCTTTATTTGAGCACATATTTAAGCAGAACAACGAAGCGGGATAACAGAATTATTGCATACATTACGTACGGGATTTTGCTTCTCCGGTCGCCAACCAACTGACTTCTGAATATGGTAACCAATGTAATGGTAAATCTATTGGGGAGATATGAATGGCGTTAAAACACGATAATGCAGCACATAGCAGAGCTGGGAAAAGGGCATCCGTTGTTTTATTATAAATAATTGAAATTTATCTCCCTAACGTAATTTAGTTAAACATTTACAAACCCGACCATGTAACTCCGGTGAACGTAATAAGTAAGGTCAAACCAGTTTCATGATGGAGATGGTGGCAGATGTGTTTTGAAGGTGGTATCCTGGCGTGGGAGATTTCGTTAGTGCTTGGTAACAACTGCATGTTTGACTAGCCGTATGTCTTCTCCGTATCTGGTTGGTTAACACCAAACCATTCGACCGAAACACTTATTTGCAATAGAGGAAAATATCTGAGGTGCTTTCGTATGTTCCATTACGACACCTAACGCGCTGAATTAGTATCAAAAATTCAATTTAAACTTCGCTTCCGTGCAGTTTACATTATTATTCATCATGGTAATCAAGCGAATTCTTCCAGCTGTGGCTGTTTGACCTGGCAGCGAATCAACAGAAGACAAAATTCCAACCAGTCACACCTAAAGCTTAAATTTCCATTTTAGATGAGCTGCATAATTGGCTTTTGGTGTTTAATGACCACGCCGTGAGGGCAGCAGCGTGGTTTACCAATGATGGCCATATTAAACACACACAAACACTCTCTGCTATGGTGGAGCTGCAACCGGAAACGTCCGCCCCAGTCCTTCGATCCTTTCGATCATTCGACACGTGCACTCCAGACGGATAGTGGCCGGGAAGAGTCGAATTTATTCTCCCAACAAATTACGAGAACATAAAATTCGCATAATCGTAAAACCAATCGTGAAAACGAAAACACCATCAAACGGCAGTAAAATCGAATTATCTTCAGCTTCAGCCCCAAGCAAGCGTGAATCCTAGTGGGAACCGAGGATACTCCCCTGTCGAGAGAGGGCAGAATACTTTACAACAATGTGTATAAAACATTGCCTCAAAACTTACCCCGAATCGGATTTCCGTTCGTAACATTGTGATTATTCGTCTCTCGCTCGTTAACACCCTCTGCCCCACATTGATGATGACGCTATCGAGGAGGGAAAGCATTTTTTGTATTCTGCGAATGCTGCGCTTCCTCATCCGGAGCCTTATTAATAAAAACTACTCTTTGATGCATAATTGTTGACGCTGACTGTAATCAGTTGAATGTTTTGTAGTGTAATGGATAGAAAGAGGATCAAATGATAAATTTTCAAATATTCGAATCGAGAACATCTTCATTCCACTGACACGATGGATGACCATTGCATTTTAGGAACATGCCCATATCCATTGCATTGCGAACGAAATGAGGGGACGCCAATGAATTATATGCCCTAGTACATCCACACATAAACATATATTCTCAGCCAAATTTATGCATGGAGAAGGTTAGATATAAAGTTTGAGGCTTAATTTTCTCGCTAGATGCGTAGCAATAAATTTTAACTTCAACTACCTGCAGTCTGTTTACAGCTAAGAGTTATTTCTGTATGGTTTTGGCGCTTTATATCATCAGCGAAAACAACTCGTGTCAGCTCTAAATGCTCTGGAAGCTTCCGGATTCTACCACGTTAACCCCTCCAATTCTTTTGAACGATACTTAAAAAAAAGATAACAAAACACTCAATTTAAATGCAATTACTCCTACCAATCACAGTACTACGTTCCTTTCCGTGCCCCTAGACCCAGACCAATCAATTTTTTTTCAGATTTTTCTGATTCGTTTATAGATATTTTTTTTTCTAACGATATAATTATTCTAACAATAATTTATTTTAATTATTCCAATTTATTCATTTAATTCTATTTATGCTAATGTTTCAATTTTTTTCCTCAAATGTTTTTGTGTTCAATTTTTCAAAAAATTTTTTTCGTTTTTGTTTAATTTTTTCTGATTATCCTGACTTTTTATAATCATTCTTAATTTCTTCTGTTTTCGAGTTCGAATTGAGCGTTTGTGTTGACTAGACGTGCGGTTTGTTTTCGTTTCGAGTATTCGTGTTTTTCTGTTGTTTCGGTGATAAAAATCATATCCATTCCATGAGAAAGTGTGCATTATGGACCGAGAAACCTCAATGCGAAGGATATTGTTCTGATAAAGCTAATTGTAATGTCCGGTGACATTTTGGTACAGTTCGTTCGGTTGATTTCAATATTCCCGCATTCGTTAACCGCTCGCTTTCGTGTGGGGATGTGTTTTCATCGTTGTGTGTGTAGGGGGGAAAGAAATAAAGCCTAGCACACATCATCAGTGTTATGAGAAAAAGCATATCAGATTGATTGTTTTCATGAGCATAGTTGCTCAGTATGATGAGTTCACCATTATTGAAATATGTTAATGTGCAAAATGTGTGTGAGTGCCAATAGCGCATCGTGTGATTTAAGTTGTGTTACTATCACCACAGCAGTATGTGCTACTAATCGAGTGTGTAGGTTACTGTCTTTCGTATCTCGAGCGTGAGTGCGACGCTGGTGTGCGTGCATATTTGCGTTGCGCGAAACTGGTGTATATTAGTAGTAACCAAAGTGGTGTAGAATTCACCATAGGTGTGCTAGATTTTTTGTATCGAACAACAATTTTGCGAATTGAATTATTTTCATTGGATAAATTAGACAAGATGTTCCTGCTACGAAGAAACCGTGCGTGCCCGTTAATTCTTTAATTCTTTAATTTATTTCTTTATTTTTTTAATTCTATAAAAAGTACGCACGGTGATTAACAGAATATATCGCCGAATTAATTGGTTTTAGAGGAGTTCTCTCGGTTACCTTCTGAAGATTCCCACAGTTAACACACCTCCATCACGATTGGATTTATATAAAAATACGTGCTATAAATAATAGAATATTCAAATGTCGCAATAAATTTTCCGGGTTTTCCTTTTCAGGATACCTAAAGATAATCTACGCAGTAGTGACACATGAGATATTCGGATTTTCGTTTCGTCGAGTGTTCCATAATTCGTGTTTAGGAAATCACATCACTTACCTCAGTGAATTCTGATTTTTACCCTCCCTACTAAAAATTGTCCCTCCCATGATAAACGCTAGGGAACCACGCTATAGAGGCGACCCTTCTGGCCTTTGGGCGGCGAATATCATACTAACATTCCTTCCCTTCCCCTGGTGACTGTAAGGACGTGGCCGGCTTCGTTATTGACCATTTAAAGCTCGAATCACCGAAAATTGCACAACGAGAATGATTTGCTAGTCCCAAGCGTCATTCTGTGTGTTCTTTGTGCAATTTGGTTGGTTCAGGTCAATCACGGAGAGCAACTACGAATTGTACAGTCTACCCAAGCTCAAGCTCAAGCTCATTCTTAATTTCTTCTGATTTAATTTTTTTAAATTTCACCTATTTTTTCAAATTTTCTTAATCATTTTTCTTATTTTTCTAAAATATTGTTGACTAATTAAATTTTTGTAATCAATCTATTGATTGATTTTTTGGTTTTTTTTCGGTTTCTATTTTTTTTTTGATTTTTTTTCCTAATTTTTGCAGATTTCTCAATGTTTTTTATTGTTTATTTGTTTCAATTTTCATATATTTTCATTTTCTTATTAAAAAAATTATAAAATAAATTATAATATAAATTTTTCTAAGAATTTTCTAATTTATTTGGATTTTATTTGGATTTTCCTGATTATTTTTCTAGGAGTTTTATGTTATAATTATTCTAATAAAAAATTGTTTTCACTTTTAAATTTTTAATTCTATTTTGGCTAATCTTTAATTTTTTTCGCCATTTTTTTTTTTTTTTTTTTTTTTTTTTTATCTTCGCTTATTTTTCGTCGGCCTATTTCCGCCACTTTAGTGCCAATCACCGACATCAGGGAGGCGACTCCACCTGTTCCTACCTATCAGACTCAACAACTCATGAGCCGGGCCAACTTCTTTTACTTCCGCTCCGAAGGAAGACGTAACCAGAGATTTTTCGCCTCAGAAAATCCCAACGACGCCAGCTGGGATTGAACCCAGGCCGATCGGATTGTGAGGCTGTTACGCTAACCATACAACCACTGGCGCCGTCTCCATTTTTTTTTATTTTTTATGATTATCCAGACTCTCTCTGATCATTGCTATTTTTTTATTTTTGTTTTTTTCCTGATTTATATATATATTTTAATTTTTTTATTTTTGGATACTCCCAATTTTTGTGATATTTAACATATTTTTAATTTTTTAAATTTTCTCATTTCTCTTTTGTTTCTAACTTTCCTAATTATTAAAATTTTTGTAATTTATTCAATTACTTTATTTTTTATTACTCTAATTTTTTCAAATATCTCAAATTTTGTTGTGTTTGATTTTTTGGTTTTATTCTAATTTTTCGAACTTTTTCTCCAATTTCTGGATTTTTTTTATTTATTTCAACTTTCAAATATTTTCTTTTTTTTAACTTCCACAAAAAAAAATATTTGTTTTTAAATTATTCCAAGAATTTTCTACTTTTTTTTAATTTAATTTTGATTTTCCAGATTCTGTTTTTTAGGAGTTTTCTGATTTTTTTGTGAATTAATTTTATAATTATTCTAATAAATATTTGTTTTTACTTTTAATTTTTTTGAGTCTATTTTGGCTAATGTTTAAATTTTTTTGCTCAAATGATTTTTGTTTATTCTTCCAATTTTTTTTGTCATCTTTGTTTACTTTTTTATGACTATCCATACTTTTTCTGATTATTCTTGTATTTTTTCCTGATTTAGATTTTTTTTTTATTTTTTTTTATTTTCGAATATTTACAATGTTTCTGATTTTAGCAATTTTTTATTTTTCTTGTTTTCCCATTTGTGAGGTTTTTCTAATCTTCCAAATTATTCAAATTTTTGTAATTAACATAATTATTGTATTTTTTACTAGCTGACCCGACGAACTTCGTTCCGCCCAAAATAGATTTTTTGGTTTGAATACTTACAAACATCCACGTTTTCTTACTAAGTGAACGTTAGTGAGTCCAATCACTGAACTCTTCATTGATTGATTACCCTTTGACCCTTTACAATTTCCTTTTACTATAAATTGTCTAGTACTTCTACAAAAATTCGTCCTTATAATATAAAATTATTTTCAGACATAATTCTCGTTCAAGATTCTTCAAGCATTTGGAAGTAACATGTTTCTCCGTTGCATGGAATACATGTTTGATACAGAGACAGCTCAAATCGGACCACTCCTTCCTCGGGTTTAGGGCACACCAACACGTTTGGCCTTCTATTTTTGTTTATATAGATAGAAGATATAGGAATGCGTTATTTCGTCTGAAAATCCTTTTCCACTTTCGAGCAAAAATCAATTTCGTTAGCGCCAACATCAAATGGACTAACAACGCTTAGCGAATTGTAGAACATCTTCTTCTTCTTCTTCTTCTTCAATGGCACTAACGTTCCTAGAGGAACTTCGCCGTCTCAACGTAGTATTACTTGCGTCATTTTTATTAGTACTTAGTTGAGATTTCTATGCCAAATAACACGCCTTGAATGCATTCTGAGTGGCAAGCTCTAGAATACGCGTGATCACAGTGCAAGTCGGAGGAAATTTCTTTGACGAAAAATTCCTCTGACCAGAACGGGAATCGAACACGAACACCCGGCATGTTAGTTATGACATATGGGAATTCAATTTTCCGATTTTTTCGATTTTTCTCTCCACTATATTGAACTACGGGAAGAGACGAATACAACAAAATACAGGAGGCTAAAATCAGATCATCCCTTCTTCGGGTTTTCCGCTTACCAACAGATTTTTTTTTATGGAAATGCGTTATTTCACCTGAAAATACATTTCCACTTACGACCAAAGATCAATTTCGATAGCGCAAACATCGAATGGACTAACAACGCAATAAGCTGTATTTTACGAACATGTGGGAATTCAATTTTCAGAATTTTCCGACCTTCCTTCAGGATTTTCCGAAAATTTTCCGATTTTTCTCCCCACTATATTGATCTACGGGAAGAGACGAATACAACAAAATACAGAAGGCTTAAATCGGACCATCCCTTCTTCGAATTTTCAGCTTACCAACAGATTTTCCCTTACATTTTTATTTATATAGATATAAGATATGGAAATGCGTTATTTCGCCTGAAAATCCATTTCCACTTACGAACAAAGATCAATTTCGATAGCACAACTATCGAATGGATTATTATGATGTAATTTTCGATCATGTGGGAATTTAATTTTACGAATTTTCCGACCTTCCTTCAGAGTTTTCCGAAAAATTTCCGATTTTTCTATATTGAACTACGGGAAGAGACGAATACAACAATATAAAGAAGGTTAAAACCGGACCATCCCTTCTTCGGGTTTTCCGCTTACCAACAGATTTTGCCTTACATTTTTATTTATATAGATTTTTCCCATTTTATCAAAGTTTTAAAATTTTGTTTTGTTTGTTATTTTGGGTTTCTATTATTTTTTCAGATTTTTTTCCTAATTCTGATTTTTTCATATCTTTCCTATTTTTTTATTCTTTCAAGTTTTACAATTTTCAATTATTTTCTTTTTTTTTTACTCTCCATAAAAGGATATATTCTAGTTTCAAAATTTTTCGAATAATTTCCTACTTCTTAAGGATTATTTTTAAATTCTCCTGAATTTTTCACTTTTCTTAGGAGTTTTCTGTTTTTGTCGTTTCATAGTTTTTTTTCACTTTTCCAGTTATTTTATATTTCTTCTGTTTTTTTCTGATTTATCTGGTTATATTTTATATTTTCTAATTTTTACTTCTATAGTTAAAACCTTCTTTAACTCTTTAATTCTTTAGTTCTTTGATTCTTTAATTCTTTAATTCTTTAATTCTTTAATTCTTTAATTCTTTAATTCTTTAATTCTTTAATTCTTTAATTCTTTAATTCTTTAATTCTTTAATTCTTTAATTCTTTAATTCTTTAATTCTTTAATTCTTTAATTCTTTAATTCTTTAATTCTTTAATTCTTTAATTCTTTAATTCTTTAATTCTTTAATTCTTTAATTCTTTAATTCTTTAATTCTTTAATTCTTTAATTCTTTAATTCTTTAATTCTTTAATTCTTTAATTCTTTAATTCTTTAATTCTTTAATTCTTTAATTCTTTAATTCTTTAATTCTTTAATTCTTTAATTCTTTAATTCTTTAATTCTTTAATTCTTTAATTCTTTAATTCTTTAATTCTTTAATTCTTTAATTCTTTAATTCTTTAATTCTTTAATTCTTTAATTCTTTAATTCTTTAATTCTTTAATTCTTTAATTCTTTAATTCTTTAATTCTTTAATTCTTTAATTCTTTAATTCTTTAATTCTTTAATTCTTTAATTCTTTAATTCTTTAATTCTTTAATTCTTTAATTCTTTAATTCTTTAATTCTTTAATTCTTTAATTCTTTAATTCTTTAATTCTTTAATTCTTTAATTCTTTAATTCTTTAATTCTTTAATTCTTTAATTCTTTAATTCTTTTATTCTTTTATTCTTTAATTCTTTAATTCTTTAATTCTTTAATTCTTTAATTCTTTAATTCTTTAATTCTTTAATTCTTTAATTCTTTAATTCTTTAATTCTTTAATTCTTTAATTCTTTAATTCTTTAATTCTTTAATTCTTTAATTCTTTAATTCTTTAATTCTTTAATTCTTTAATTCTTTAATTCTTTAATTCTTTAATTCTTTAATTCTTTAATTCTTTAATTCTTTAATTCTTTAATTCTTTAATTCTTTAATTCTTTAATTCTTTAATTCTTTAATTCTTTAATTCTTTAATTCTTTAATTCTTTAATTCTTTAATTCTTTAATTCTTTAATTCTTTAATTCTTTAATTCTTTAATTCTTTAATTCTTTAATTCTTTAATTCTTTAATTCTTTAATTCTTTAATTCTTTAATTCTTTAATTCTTTAATTCTTTAATTCTTTAATTCTTTAATTCTTTAATTCTTTAATTCTTTAATTCTTTAATTCTTTAATTCTTTAATTCTTTAATTCTTTAATTCTTTAATTCTTTAATTCTTTAATTCTTTAATTCTTTAATTCTTTAATTCTTTAATTCTTTAATTCTTTAATTCTTTAATTCTTTAATTCTTTAATTCTTTAATTCTTTAATTCTTTAATTCTTTAATTCTTTAATTCTTTAATTCTTTAATTCTTTAATTCTTTAATTCTTTAATTCTTTAATTCTTTAATTCTTTAATTCTTTAATTCTTTAATTCTTTAATTCTTTAATTCTTTAATTCTTTAATTCTTTAATTCTTTAATTCTTTAATTCTTTAATTCTTTAATTCTTTAATTCTTTAATTCTTTAATTCTTTAATTCTTTAATTCTTTAATTCTTTAATTCTTTAATTCTTTAATTCTTTAATTCTTTAATTCTTTAATTCTTTAATTCTTTAATTCTTTAATTCTTTAATTCTTTAATTCTTTAATTCTTTAATTCTTAAATTCTTTAATTCTTTAGTTCTTTAATTCTTTAATTCTTTAATTCTTTAATTCTTTAATTCTTTAATTCTTTAATTCTTTAATTCTTTAATTCTTTAATTTTTTAATTCTTCAATTACTCATTCTTTCAATTTTCCATTAAATCGTTTCTTATCTAAGCAAAGACACTATATTTTTGGGAAGTTGGTAGAGTTTAATGACTTTTTTTTACAAACAGGTGCCCCCCAATAATTTAAATTTTTGAAATTTATATTTTTTGGATATATTTGATGTGCATTCAAACACATTTTCGAGTGAAAACTCACAGAAAGAGACAACTAGGCTAGGTCTACGGAGCATGCTTCACTCCGTATTCACTTGTAACGACACTTCCCCTTCCTCATCACCAACATTTTTGTCTCCTTCCCAAAAAAGAAAGAAAAAAAGCCGTTAGCATCTATTTTAATGTCCTGAGTGAAATTCACACGGACGCGATTGTGGTTAGTATTCATGGTCGAATTTAATTCGATTCAATTAGTACTGAAAGCAGCTTGCAGCCATTCTTTTGGAATGGCCATCGCTACCTGAAAACGAGTGGAGGAAAGGGATGAACATTTTCAACTATCATCAAAGATAATGAACCAGATCTTTGGGTAAGAAGTTCAGACACATTTGCGAATAGGAAAAAGCCAACCGCCGGAAACAGAATGGTTCCAGGTTGTTTCGTTTTGATGGGAATTTTGATGTGGTGAGCTCAGCTCCGCATTCATGTCATTCTATGAGAATTTTAATATTGATTATGAAGGTTTTTCCTAACATTCTCAAATCACTATTGGTTTTAGCACTATTCAGCAAACTTTGAAGGCCTGTATTCAAACAGCTGCTTGATAAGTACACAATTTCCGGGAAACTCTTCGGAAGCGTTTCAACCTCAAACAATCTATCATCCGAGAATTGGGTGGAAACAACGCTTTTGAGGTAAAAGTTTGTCGGGCAGTATTTGAATTTCGCAAAGCAAATGTAAAGTTCCCACCCGAGTTCGCACATTTCATTTCTCACACGAATGTGTCAGTTTCGACGAGATTTCATCTATTTTTCATTTGCTCCACTCAACCAGAGAGGATTTCTAACTAATTTCCAACTCATCCTAACTTTATGTTCTTGATCCGTAGCCATACACCTGCTCCTAGCTTTCGCCAGTTTACATCCGGAGCCGCTGAAAGAGTACAGAAACAGAAAGCGAAGAAACGCTGCTCCCAGGTTCTGGGGGAAAAGAAGGATTATTCCGCTCCCTTTAGTGCCGGGAAGCTGGGAAGGCTCTTGGCGTATGGTATAGTTTCAAATTAAGACGGTTGGATAAAATATGTGAACTACCGCTGCTGCTGCTGCTGCTGCTGGCACTGCTCTCCGGCTATTCTTCTTGGTCAGGTCAGTACCGCACCTGCAACCTCGGGGCGCGCTCGAGCCAAATCTTTCCCAGGAAGCTTAATTATTTCATCCCTTTGCTCTTATGGCGCGCCGAAACTACAGACACACGTAGAATCTCGGCTGACGATCATGGGAGTGGAAAGTTTCTTTTATTTTTTTGCTAGCCCTTCGTAATGCATGGCTTTTTTCTCCAGTATAGTGGAAATTGAGCTTATGTCGGATTGAGAAGTGTGAATGCCCTTCGCGTAGAATATTATGGGGAAAATCGAAGGTGTATCATATGTGAGAGAGCTGGAGAAATAAAAATTTAAAAAAATCTAAAGAGAAATATGGATAATTTGTTTAAGTAGTAAGTAAGTAAATATGCAGTTTTTTCTGACGCTTTTACTTTGCGTTGCTTTCAGTTGAAATATATTTTCCATTTGCATAAACATATATATATTCATACAGCAATTCCACTGAAAAAATTTATACGAAAAATTTTATATGATTATAAGAAACATTATGCATATCTCTCAGAGATACATAATGTTTCTTATAATCATTCCTCATTGAAATAATTATACCCTTTTTTTATTTCGTCATTAGACGTACCAAAAATCGTTTTGGAATTCATCGCGCAAATTAATTTTTTTTTACTGTACTGTGGAATCTGTTTACGATGACATTGAAGGGAATTGAAAAACGCGTCATCATAAGCGGTTGATCAATGTAAACGGATTCATAATAAACGGATTCCACTGAGTTATAATTTTTATTTATTTATTTATTTATTACACCGTCTTCGATCACTCGCACAGACTAAACTAAATTACATACAATCTTTTTATGAATAATTATCCTAAAGCCTGCCCACGTTAAATTTCGGACACCAAGATGATGCCAGTAAAACAAAAATTCACGTAATACAACAAAACCGATTATTTATTTCAGTAAAATAGATTTATATCTAAAACAAGGAAAGCTTACTTCGACGTTAAATACGTTGTCTGTAAAATTCACGAACTTTCTTGGGAACATCTGCCATTAGGTTCCGTACAGTATCCTCAGATATGCTGGCGGCGGCGCTTCTCCATCTCCTCTTGAAATCATTAATGCAATTCGCTTTCTTCTTAGTTTCGAATAGTTTTCGCTTCATCAGAGCCCAGTACTTTTCCAATGGGCGAAGTTTTGGACAGTTCGGTGGATTTGCTGTTCTTGGCACATATTTGACCTTGTTGACGGTACCGTCGAGCTGGCCACCCTGTCTCAACCGGTTCTACCGTTCCAATGATAAGCTGTCAGCAGCGATGATGTGACGTATAGAAGCTGTAGGAAAAATGAACATAACAAACCAAAACAACAGGAGAACTAACGTGTAGTGAAATAGTCAGAAAAATAAAGTATAGTAGCATTCAGGTGAAATTTGATAAAAACTTATAATTTAGTTCTAAACCTACTTACGAACTAGATAAGGTAAAATTACTTATATTAATATATTACGCTAGAGCCTAATTATACTATTAAACCTACGAATTACTTAGGATCTAGATTTAACCTAAAATTCGACGGTGAATTGAAAGGCCAACCTATTGAACGGGCCACTGAAATGTAAGGAAATGAATTGATAATGCTATCTGAAATTAATGCCAAATTAATTTGCAGTTTGAAGCAGTTGAATAAAACTCGCTACAGGAATCAGTGCGTTGCCTTTCTTTGCTGTCGTAACAAACTTCAAAATTTCATGATGAGCAACCCATCAAATTCCGGACCAAAGGTTGGATGTGCTGGATGCACCAGACCAGAAGATGCGGAAAATATGATCCAATGTGACGCATGCGATACTTGGTGGCACTTCAGCTGTGCTGGAGTCGCCGATTCGATCGCCGATTGTGCATGGATATGCATTCGATGTAAACCTCACTCCCGTGCATCGTCGAGAGCCAGTGTTGCTAGTCGGTCATCATCGTACTTAACGGATAGCATGGCCAGATTGCAGCCAGGAACGCCAGGAGTTGGAGAAACAACGAGCGGAGATTGGACTGGAAAAGAAGTTCCTGAAGGAGCAAAAGGAACTACTGGAAGTTTCGATCGCCGCTGAGGAAGAGAGAAGGAGCCGAGTGAGTCGAGTGAGTCGAGCGGACAGCATCGGAAGAGTGAACGATTGGATTGAAAACAGCGCGAATCCACAATCTAGCGCGGCAGGTGGAAATCAAATGCCAGCAGCTTCGGAGATCCAGCAGCATAATCTTCAATCCACTGATTTGAATTCCGATGCGACAGTAGGAGGTATTGTCGAGGAATTTCCCTTAGCTGCGCCGTCCGACGTTAACATCCCTCACCATAGTTCCCCTCTTCGAGATCGAACCATCCCAACATTCGACACTACCGAAGATCTAAGCCACCTACTAGTACCTACGATAGAAGATAACGTGGATCGGCGAGAGACTATGAATCTGGTCCGTGACTTGCGAGCCAGATTGGAGCAGTGTTTAGCGCAGTCGGAACCAACCGTCCCTCACATGACTCACTTACAGCGACAATTGGAATTGTGCCGGATGGCAATGGAAGCGATGCATTCAACCGTACATCGTTTGTCAATAATGCCTCCAACAGGAGGACTGACTACCGAAGGTACAACTGGCGAAGACGGACTGCCGCGATAGAGCGCAAAATCACTTGGTGTGCCGTCTCCTAGCGTATTACCTTCAAACCCTAATCCTAACGTATCACCTGGTAAGTGTCATGCCTCTGAAAATCAAACCGATCAAGCAAAAGAAAGCAATATCTCTCAATCAATACTATGTCCAACTATGCAAACTTCCCGAAACGAGCAGCAGCGTTTAGCCCACGCGCACTCAAATATAATAAAGAATCATACTATCTTGCAAAAACAGACTAGTCAATGTACACCTTCCTCCTTCGTATCAACTCAATTGCCCCCCATACCAGAGTCGTCAGAAAAACAGCTTGCAATGCAGCAGCCTACGATGCAACCATCAATGACTCCGCCTTCGGTTCAGTCTTCAGTGATGCAGCCATCAGTGCAGCAACCTACGCTGCCAAGGCAGCCTGCTTCGGTGCAGAAGATTCCAGCGCAGCAGCTTCCGGTACAGTCCACTCCGTGGCAACCTTATCAGGTACAACGATCTCCAGTGCAGTATCCACATGTGCAGCAACCACCAGCGCAGTATCCACAGGTGCAGTGTCATCCGATGATGCAGTATTCAGTTCAGGATTTACCTATGCGACAATCCCATATACAGCAACCTCCGATGCAGCAGCATCCACTGTACTATCTCCCTATACAGCAGCCCCCAGTGCAGTACCCGCAAACGCAGCAGTCGACGATCCAGCCTGAAGCACAATTTGCACCGATGCAGCAGTCAACGTATCAGTCTCCTTTACAGCCGCTTCAAGCGCAAACTCCACCCACGCAGCAGTTTCTGATGCAGCAGCCTTCGACTAATAATCCTCCGAGCTCTTGGGAAGAACCATCACCAGATTGGAACCAGGACGAGGGAGAGTCGATACCTACTCCACGACAACTTACATCACGTCAATCTTTGGCGCGCGATCTTCCGACGTTCTCAGGCGATCCAGCCGAATGGCCGATATTTATCTCCAATTTTGAGTATACGACGACGACATGCGGTTACACTCACGGGGAGAACATGGTTCGGTTCCAAAGATGCCTGAGAGGCCGTGCACTGGAGAGCGTTCGAAGTCGTCTTGTATTTCCGGCAGCAGTACCGCAGGTGATAGAGACTCTACGCATGAGATATGGGCGACCAGAGTTGCTTATCAACGCTTTGCTGCAGAAAGTTAGAGCTATGCCCGCCCCTCGAGGAGATAAGCTGGAGGCTCTTATCGAATACGGGATGGTCGTTCAAGAGCTGTGCGATCATATTGAAGCAGCTAACGAGAGAGCGCATTTGGCGAATCCTACCCTACTACAGGAACTCGTCGGAAAGTTGCCTGCGGATCAGAAATTGATGTGGGCCGGCTACAAGCGAGGACGTGCTGTAGTTGATTTGAAAACCTTCAGTGACTATATGACTGGGGTGATGCAAGACGCTTCAAGCGTAGTGCTGTATGAATCGGACCCACGAAAGAACACCGCAAGAGAGAAATCGAAAGTGTACGTCAATTCACATAAGGCCGACGAGACAGCCACTACAACGACAACCCAGCTTAAGACCAGTAGGTGTTTACATTGCGAGAAAGAAGGTCACAAGCTTCGCGAGTGCCAAGCGTTTAGAGCGCTCTCAATCGATGATCGATGGCGACGGGTTAGGGCACTAACCTTGTGTCAAATTTGTCTGTATGGACACGGCAGAAGAGCATGCCGTATTAGCAGCAAATGCAACGTAAACGGTTGTCAGTTCAAACACCATCCATTGCTGCACGGGAAAGCAACGACACCAGTAACGCAATTAGCGAATATCAATACCCATCGGCCCCAGGATTCCGGTGTTTTGTTCCGGATCTTACCCGTGACGTTGTACGGGAAGTCGGGCCAGGTCAACACCTTTGCTTTTTTGGACGAGGGGTCATCATTAACCCTGGTCGAGGGCGGTCTGGTAGCGCAGCTTGGCATAGCAGGAGACTCGCAACCACTTTGTCTGAGGTGGACCGGAAATAGGTCAAGAGTAGAGAAGAATTCAAAGACGGTGACGATTACTGTTTCGGGATTGGAACCACAGCGTCGTTACCAATTAGTGAATGCCCGCACGGTACAGAATTTGGACTTACCGATGCAATCCTTCGATGTAGAGAGGGCAACAAAGAGGTTTGCTCACCTGAGGCAGTTGCCGATTCAAAGCTACCATAACGCTAGACCAGCAATTCTGATCGGGTTAGACAACCTGAACTTGGCAGTGCCGTTGAAGACGAGAGAGGGAGATGGATCCGGACCGATCGCTGCCAAAACGCGATTAGGATGGTGTGTCTACGGACGTCAAGGTTCACAGGTCAACGAAGGATTCAGCTTCCATATCTGCGGCTGCAACAGGGACGACGAGCTACACGAAGCTGTTAAACAGTTCTTTGCTGTGGAGGAGAGTGGAGTAAGGCAGCTTGGGGACTGTCTCAGCGCGAAATGCTGGAAAAAACGACGAAGCGTATCGGCCGACACTACGAAACAGGTTTACTGTGGACGGAAGGAGAAATAGAGTTACCTGACAGCTACGGTATGGCATTGCAAAGGCATCAGTGTCTACAACGAAGGATGGACCGCAACCCAGCTCTACGTGAGAATATCAGTCGTCAAATAAAATAGTACGTAGAAAAGGGTTATGCACATAGAGCGACGCCGGCCGAATTGGAGAATGCGAACCCCAGGAAAGCTTGGTTTTTACCATTGGGAGCAGTTACGAACCCAAACAAACCTGGAAAGGTGCGACTCATCTGGGATGCAGCGGCGAAGGCCTCCGGTGTATCACTGAAGTTTCCGGAAAATCCAAGGTAGCTCCGCTAAAACCGATGTCCATCCCGAGGCTCGAGCTGCAAGCATGCGTCCTTGGGGCGCGTCTTCTTAAATTCGTGCAAGACAATCATCCGGTTGTGTTCTCCAAGAGATTCCTTTGGACAGACTCTTCGACAGCAAGATCTTTGATACGGTCGGACCCGCGACGCTACAAACCCTTCGTAGCTCATCGGGTAGGCGAGATATTGGAGATCACGGATGTCAGTGAATGGCGGTGGGTACCGTCCAAACTTAACCCTGCAGATGAAGCTACCAAGTGGGGCCGAGGACCTTATTTCCACTCAGATAGCCAATGGTTTAACGGGCCGGATATCCTGCGACTTCCCGAGGAGAAATGGCCGCAAATGACTGGAACGGTGGAGGTGACAACCGAAGATGCTAGACCTTCGGTGTTGTTTCATTTCGCGATGGAACCAGTGCTGGATTTCGAACGATTTTCGACCTGGAAGAGGATGTTACGCACTACGGCTTACGTTCTACGTTTCTTCTTCAACATCTCTAAACCAGAACAGAAGCGGTGCGGATCCCTTACACAAGCTGAACTGCTCGACGCTGAACGGACGATAATGAAGCTGGTCCAAGGAGAAAGCTATCCAGACGAAACGGCGGTTCTTGAACAGAGAGATTCTCAACAAAAAGGTCATGGGTCCATTGATCGAAACAGCAAGCTGTACCAATTAATGCCCGCAGTAGATGAAAATGGTTTGCTGAGGCAACAAAGTCGTGTAGCTGCGGCAAAAGAATTGGAATTCGATGCCCGGTTTCCATTCATCCTGCCACCAAAGCACCGAGCAGTGAGACTTCTGGTGGAAGATTATCATCGTCGCTATCGACATGCGAACAACGAAACCGTCGTTAACGAACTGCGCCAGCGCTTTACCATCTCGAGTCTACGTCAGCTTGTTAAGTCAGTGGTCTATAAGTGTCAGCTGTGCAAGATCCGCAAGGCACGTCCCAGCAATCCACCGATGGCGGCACTTCCTCCAGCCCGCCTAGCGATGCATTACCGTCCGTTCACCTACGTAGGCCTGGATTATTTTGGCCCGTTCCTGACGAAAGTTGGAAGGTCGAACGTGAAGAGATGGATCGCCCTCTTTACGTGTCTCACCGTTCGGGCTGTTCATCTTGAAGTTGCCTATAGTCTGTCAACGGCTTCCTGTATCTCCTGTGTACGACGATTCGTCGGTCGTCGAGGGTCGCCAATGGAAATTTTTAGCGACAACGGTACGAACTTCCAAGGTGCGGAACGTATACTTCGTGAGCAGATCGACAAAGAGTTGTCTGTGACATTCACCAGCACAACGACGAAGTGGAGTTTCATACCTCCCGGGGCTCCACACATGGGGGGCGCTTGGGAAAGGTTGGTACGGTCTGTCAAGTCAGCTATGAAGGATGCATACATGGAGGGGAAATTAAACGATGAAGAACTTTTAACGCTGGTTGTAGAAGCGGAGAGAACGGTTAATTCGAGGCCTCTGACACACTTCCTTTTGGGAAATTCTAGTGGAGCGAAGCAGACTGGTGTGGGGATTAGCGAATCCCAAAATAATTTGCGGGAAACCTGGGGTGGAATTCAACGGCAACTGGACAAGTTCTGGCAGCGTTTTCTGATCGAATATCTACCGGTCATCCGTAGGCAACCAAAATGGTTCGCCGAAACCAAACCTTTGCAGGTCGGCGATCTAGTGCTGGTTGCAGACGGAGGAAAGCACAACGAATGGGCCCGAGGCAAAGTGACCCAGGTCTTCCAAGGCTGTGACGACAAGATTCGGCAAGCCTTAGTGCGAACGCAACAGGGAACCTTCAGGCGGCCGACATCAAAACTCGCCGTGCTCGACGTGGATGCTCGTGCTGTCCCAGAAGACGGTGGGAAGCACCGGGGGGAGGATGTTGACGGTACCGTCGAGCTTGCCACCCTGTCTCAACCGGTTCTACCGTTCCAATGATAAGCTGTCAGCAGCGATGATGTGACGTATAGAAGCTGTAGGAAAAATGAACATAACAAACCAAAACAACAGGAGAACTAACGTGTAGTGAAATAGTCAGAAAAATAAAGTATAGTAGCATTCAGGTGAAATTTGATAAAAACTTATAATCTAGTTCTAAACCTACTTACGAACTAGATAAGGTAAAATTACTTATATAAATATATTACTCTAGAGCCTAATTATACTATTAAACCTACGAATTACTTAGGATCTAGATTTAACCTAAAATTCGACGGTGAATTGAAAGGCCAACCTATTGAACGGGCCACTGAAATGTAAGGAAATGAAATGATAATGCTATCTGAAATTAATGCCAAATTAATTTGCAGTTTGAAGCAGTTGAATAAAACTCGCTACAGGAATCAGTGCGTTGCCTTTCTTTGCTGTCGAAACAGACCTCATGTGCATTATACGATTCCAGAATGGATTTTGCATAGTGACAAGAGGCCAAATCTGGCCAAAACAACGCTGGAGAGTCGTGGCTTCTTATGAACAGTAGCAACCGCTTCTGGAGACATTCCTTCTCGTAGAAATCTTTGTTGATTGTACCGGTAGAGACGAAAGATTTGGATTTTCGGCCACAATTGCATATTGGCAGGCCAGACCAAGTACTTTTTGGGGAATTTAGACTGCTTCTTGGTCCGGAAACACTCGGCTACGGCATTCCTTCGCATTGCATTATAGAAAGCGAGACTCGGAAGCTGTTTGAAGTCTTCGAGAACATAAGTTTCATCGTCCATTATGGTGCATGAACATTTTTGCAAAAACTGGGTGTAGAACACCTTAGCACGGCTTTTGTAGTGAAATTTTACTTATCATCACGAGGCACCTTTTTCACTTTGTACGCCTTCAGTCCATGCCTCTGCTTCACTTTTGGTACATATGATTTTGATTTTCCAACCTTTCGAGCCACATTGGGATGTTTTTCAATAATGGCAATCGGTCATTATTTCGGTCCATCTGTCGGGAGCATACTTTTCGATTTGTTCCGCTTCCAATCTCCCGATCCACAGTTAAGCGCTGGTCAAACGATTTGCACACACTAAACACGGTACTATTCGGCAGTTTTAGCTTTTTGGCGAGATCGCGTACCGACAGTGTTGGATTTTGCTGCCGTTCGCGCAAAATGCGTTTGCGTACTTCCATTTGATTCGACGCCATTTTACCGAACTGAAGAAGAATGTAAACATGTTGGACATCGAAACAAAGAGGAGGGTTTCAGCTGTCAATTATTTCATTGATTAGTGAAATATTTCATAAACTACACTGAAAGAATTTAACGTGGACAAGCTTTATTCCTAAACATATTTTTACTCACATTGAAGTCAAATTCATCACAAACATAATCAAAAAGACAGAGACATGAATCAAACGGTATATTGTAGCCGTAGTTGGCTCTATGATATGGAACTGCTAAAAGTGGCGAATTTCGAAAACGGCGAGAAGGGATGTATAACGGAACCTGTGCGAGAAGTTCAGGACAGTCAATGGATCCTTGCATTAGGTCGAAGATATGAATATAAAACTTTCGAAAATACTTCGTTTTGTGTAGAAGAAAATAGCCGTATCGGAGATGCATTTAAAAAAAAACTAAGGATGGGTTATACCTGTGATATAACCGCAAGGTTAACGTAGGACTGCCGTTGGCTTAGTAATCATTTGTGTGTTTTCAATTAGCATCAATCGCTCCCCGGATGTTCCTCATTGGGTACAATATCGTCGCTGCGCAGAACTATCTTTTGTATGTATTGATTAAACTAGTGAATGAATGAAACAATTTACGATTTCAATTGCAATCAAATCCCAATTTAGGTCAATTCATGCATTATGGTAGTGGTTATCGCTGCAAATAGTTATCAACATTTTGCCTAATCATCAAACGGTATACGTAGAAGTTCAGTGAGCTGGCGACATGAAGGGATATGCAGTCTTGAATAACCGAGCCAAAGCGTTGCATTTCAACCCGCTTTTATAGACGGTGTTAGCAAAATGAATTCCGGAGTGTAAAAATGCATGGGGGGTATAAAAGTACTGCCGAGATCTGCAATGCCGATTTTCGCGACTCGGAATCTGTGTTGGGAGAACATATTCTGGTTTGCAAAAATGTAAGTGAGTATAAAAGTACTCGCGGTATGCATCTCATTTGCAATGCCAATTTCGCCACGCACCATAGTTTTGAAATCTGTGTTAGGGAAACATTCTGATTTGTAGTAACGCAAGCGAGTACAAAAGTACCCACAACTTGCATCGATTTTGCAATGCCGATTTCCCCTGACTCCATGGTTGTGAAGTCTGTGTTAGGGAAACATCCATTCATTCCAGCGATGGTACCTCAACCGTTGCGCAATCATAACTGAGTGGATTCCCGAGCGACACTCGCTTTTATACCGTTTGATGTGATTTCAATAGTCTGTTTTGAAAACAATGTTAAGGCTATTGAAACAAGTTTTTGGATCAAAAAGTAACAAGCATAGAACGCGTAGACATTTTATCTTTTGAATGAAGTGTTTATCATACCATTTCGTTCAGTTGTTTAGAAGCTATTAACGCTCAAAATCTCGTTTTTTTTTTTTTCTGTATTATAGTGACTTTCAACGCTTCTGGCTGGTTCGTCACTTTTCCTTCCATTTTGGAAGAGTGTCGGGAGTGAGAATTGAACTCGTGATCTTGAGCGTGAGAAGTATGGATGTTACCTCCACGCCAGATCGGCTCCACCAAAATCTCGTTCTCCTGCGTAACGCTTTCGCAGGGTCCCAACATTTTCGAAGACACACAGTGTTTGGGAATCTGTCAAAATTCAACGAACCAACAAGTGTCATGCTACTAACAATTCAATTATATATAACCGGAAACGAGTTGAAGACCCATTGAATTCAACGAATAACAGTACTCACTTTTGTTGCACCAAGCGAGTATGAAGCGATGACTAAATCATGTTGATTGCATATCCGAGCTGTACCTAATGTCGGACACCACACTCGATGTCTGCATACAAGTTTGAACCGCATACATCGTCTCATTCTAATGCAAAAAATACATACATTTCTGAAAGAATTTGGCAGTAGAGGAGCTGCTCGTAGTAGATGGCACCCTGGTTTTTATTTTTTTAATGGATTTCAATATCTCATTCTACATATTTTATGGTGACGACTTGAGAGTCCACCAACTATACAAAATTAATAACCTTATAAATATGGAAGGGAAACTATATATCTTCTTCATAAAATTTAAAAATATAGTACGCAACGTTGCATTTTTCTCAGGTTCTTGGATACCAGTTAATTTGTAAATGTGATCATTTTAAAAACGCGTATCAGGATCGAATATAAAAATATCTTCTAATCCAATATAGCTGTAAATAATACATTCGGGTAGATTTTCCATTCGGGCGATTGAAAGGAAAGGACAATCATGAAAGCACACCGCACGAATAGCTTTAGGAAGCTATCATCCGAAACGGGAGGATGGTCCTATGTGAAGATGATAAAGAGTATTGGTTCAACAATATGTTTTTAGGGTACTCTAGCATTGATATATATTATCCTTTGTTCGTTTCATTAAGAATATTCTGTCGGAATGATAATTTTTGAATAACTTTGCTAAAAAATTGGGAAAAATTTATCGCTACAACTTGTACACTAGACCATCATGCCATACATTGCCGCTTCAGCCTGGTCCATAACAGATGTTTTTGCCACCAATATGTTCCGTCTGATGATGTTAAAGACTCTCGTCAGCTGATGGACAGTGGATCGTCCTTTTCCGGTAATGTTGCATACAAATTGTTCCTCGAAGAAGGACGTTGTTCTCCCCAGCAATATTGAGCAGTTTAGAAAGAATAGCCTTTTCAAAAAGCTTAGAAACAGCTGAGGGGAAACTAATAGGACGATAGCTAGAAAGCCTAGAAGGATACTTCCTTGGTTTTATGTTATGACTATCTTTGACGAAGTACTGTCCAATCTCATTAGCCTTCTCTGCAGGTGTCACCAAACAGCCTAAGAAACAGCAAACCAGTGGGAATACGATTAAAGTGATCATCGGTTAAAATCGAAATTTAGGATGATTGTGTATCAACTCATAAGACTTTTATAGTTGAGAGGGGGTAAAATCCATTCAATTAATTTTGAATTTCCATGCTTATTTTTGCATTAGTTTGAAAAAAGGGATGTAGCAGAAGATGCGATTTTTAATCAATATTTGGAGGAATGGCACCGGAAATTCACAATCAAATATTATTCTTTTCACATTAAAATAAAATTCAATCAATGACAACCGTAACGTCTTTCATTACTGCCTGGAGACAGCATCCAGTTCATTTGAAACATTTAAGTGCTACATTATGCGCTTATGAAATCATTACCATAAGTCCTACAGGAAAGTGAAACGTTCCCTGCTAAGTTTACTGTATCAGAGCAGTGATTAAATTCTTGCGGTTGACAATGACTTTATGCACTTTTCCTGGTCAAACAAACCGACCTGCAGTTCCTCTCCGCCCTAATGAATCACAAACCATCAAACCAAAACCTTCCTGCGGATGAAGCCATTCCGGGGTCAGTTAAAGCCGGACGACTCAAGCGTGCGGATGAAATATGACTCTTGGGTGGTAAACCTCGCCAACCGCTCAAGTTTGCATTTTATGCAGAGGCTTACGACAGGATTATTTACATACGCGAACAAAAAACCATATCCCTGCCTCAGCAACTCTATAAATATGGTGGTGTCCGCTGACCACTCGCTTCGAACACACACACACAGGCACACATACAAAGTTGCACAAACGTCAGTGTCGAGTTCTGAAGTTGAACTCGTTCCATCCTCACGTTTTGGATCCCTCTGGGGGCACTGCAAACAATCAAATTTTCCGGCAATGCTGGGAAATCCTTCGCCCGGCTGTCGGACGTTTTACGATATTTTATAAAAATTAATGAAATTTCATAACCCTCTTCCAGTCGCTTTGTCTCGCTTCATCCGCAAGGGCACACATACAAATACGGCGCTTTTAGTTTTGCGGACAGGAAATGCTGGGCTGTAGCACAAAGTGTAGCGGTGGCTGCAAAGTGAACAAGAAGTGCAAGACCTAAATGAATCTTTCCACCCGCCGGACGCCGGTCCATTGGGATTGTGAGCGGCACACGAAACGAACGGGATGATGGTGGTTGCTAGTGAAAAATCACTTGCTTCCGCCACCGGAGAATATACAGGGTGGGCCATTTAAAGTGGAAGGATTTGTTTTTGCAATAGCAAAGTAAAGAAGTGGAATTTTAATTTTTTTTTTGAAATTCATTTATTTTGGTCCAAGGAGATTTATTCTAACTACTTTTTGATTATGATATCTCGTAAATAACCGCCTCTGGCCTTGACCGCAAAGTGTGCCCTTTTTTCGGCATTTTCCATCACTTTGCCCAATGTTTCGGCCGATATGGCAGCAATTTCTTGTCGGATATTGTCTTTCAGCGCAGCCAGGGTCCTTGGTTTACCAGTGTATACCTTGGATTTTAAATATCCCCATAAAAAAAAGTCAGGAGGCGTCAAATCTGGTGATCTCGGTGGCCAGTCATAATCGCCGTTTTTCGATATTAATCTTCCGGGGAACATTTCGCGCAATAATTTGGTCGTGGCAGCCGCTGCATGGCATGTAGCGCCGTCCTGTTGGAACCAGTAATTGTCCAATTCATTTTCACGAACAAATGGCAATAAAAAATCGGTTATCATTGTCCGATAACGCTCCCCATTCACGGTTACCGTTGCTCCATTTTCGTTTTCAAAGAAGTACGGGCCGATGACTTTATCGGCATAAATGCCACACCACACAGTAACTTTTTGGTCGTAAAGAGGTTGCGTTTCGATGAATTGAGGGTTTTCAGTAGCATAAAACCGACAATTTTGTTTATTCACTCCTCCATTCAAGTTGAAATGCGCCTCATCAGACATTATGATTTTTTGCCAAAAGCCACAATTGAGAAGTTATTTTGAATGTACAGCTGAACAATTTCAGCGCGTTGTTTAGGTGTGTATTGTTCCATGGTTAAAATTGTACGGAAATGACGCATCCAACGCGGTATGACATTTGTTAATCTGACATCTCTGTCAAAAGTTATGGGGTTGCCAGATGCTTCCACTTTAAATGGCCCACCCTGTATATGATGGCTGGAAGCAAGTGGCGGCGAGAATGATGAACACTAAAAAAAGGAGCATGTATTTGACCACTAAGGATCAGAGAGTTCTCACGGCAAGGAAAAACGGCCAGTCCGTTTGTAGTTGAGTGTATGCTATGGCACGAAAAATAGAAGCTACATCGAACATTGCAAATGTATCTTAATTAAACACATTATTCACAAAAAAGGCCTCTATATCTAAGACCATTGTGCAATTCCAAACGAAATCGTCCAAAAAATGCAGATTTTAAAAACATGTATTTTTGATTCGAATGAAAATTTGTATTCCGTTTGGGTTGGAGGAAATATGAGTTTTCCACACCATTTGGTAATTTTTTGACTCAAGCGTAACTTTTGAAAAGGGCGTATCGATTTTAGTAGGAGAAATCTTTGATCATTTATATCTAAAAAACTATGAGTCGTACCGAAACAGTGTCTTAAACATGAAAAAATATACACTGAGAAAAAAAATTAGTACTTTTTTTTTATTTACAAAAAAAAAACTTTAATTTGCAATATCCAAAATATATATTTTTTAATTTTTTTAAAACTTTTTCATATAAATAGAAGTCATGTAGAAAATTAAAAAAATGGGTCCAAGATGGTAAAACTATTTTTGACGAACTTTGTGGAACATCGATTTTTTATGAATTTCCGAAACTTCGAATTTTTGTATGTTAATAATCATTTTTAGCCACAAATTATGATTTCTGATGTGATTTAAAACAAAAAAAGCTCATTATAAATCTCCTTCTAAATGTAACCATTCTCGAGATATTTTAAATTTTTTTTTTAATTTATTGTCTTTTTTATAGTAAATAATCCCTTTTAATATGTTTATCATTCTTCGCCGATTGCCCGAAGTAATCAGACGAAGGAAAGTCGCGTCCAAGTTCCGTTATCGGTTACCGCGTGATTGTTGTTTTTTTTGCCGCTGAAGAGTTCATTTCGCTATCTGGATAGTGAGTGAAGTGCCCTGCCTGCAAGTGGATAGAGGCTTTCATCCTCGGAAAGCCAAGCATTGGTTTTTGTTTTGTCGCTGCTTCGCCGACATTGGAGATTTCGCCGAGTCATCGTGCCAACAGTGACAGTACGGGTAAGCTTTCACCGACGACTGTGTGTAGTGGTGTCGTAGGCACATTCCCACCACCAACGAGCTTTCAGCACGCTCCCGTTCATCTGCACTGGAGTGCGTTCATAGGTGAATAACATTAAATATACTGAGAGAAAATATTTAATAATTATAAGTTTTTGTTTTTGTTTTTGTGAATTATTTTATTGTGAAATATTGTTTAAAAAAATACTTAGAATATAAGTGAAAATTTAAAATGGCAGAGAGTGGGGGACCTTCGGATATGGAGGTCTCTGACTCTAGTTCCCTCCTAACGGATAAAAAAAAGTCACTCAAACGTGTTCCAAATACGGAAGATACTTTTCTGGGGACGAGTCAGCTAACCCTACCAAGCCTCCCTCCAAAAAACTAGCAAATCTCCCATCTGCCCTTAACGATCACACTCTACCTTAAACCTCGTCTTCTCCCTCTGTTCTTCCCGCTCCTTCTCAACCTTCGCCTTCCCACTCTCAATCCCCGTCCTCGCCTTCCCCCCTGTTATTCCCACTCCCCGTGTAAAGGTCTATCCAGAAGATGCGCCCGGAACTGGTCCCTGGGTTGTTTTCTTCAGGCCTAAGCCAAATGGAAAGGCGTTGAGAGTCATGCAGATCGCGGAAGATCTGGCAAGGTATACCTCCGTTTCGGAAATTTCGAAGGTTAGACCAAACAAATTGCGAGTTGTCGTGAATGATCGAAAAGACGCAAACAAGATTGTTGTCGATCAGCATTTTACAATTGAGTATCGGGTCTACATTCCCTCTCACATAGTCGAAATTGAGGGTGTGATAACCGAAACGGGCTTGACGTGCGAATACATTACGAGTGAAGGTACCGGCCGTTTTAAAAAACTGCCCTCGACGACTGTTAAGATCTTGGGTTGCCGCCAGCTCGGAACAGTCTCCCATGAAGGAGAAGAAAAGAAATTTACGCCGTCCAACTCGTTTCGAGTCACCTTCGCTGGTTCAGCTCTCCCTGACTACGTGATGGTAGATAAATTGAGGTTAGCCGTGCGACTTTTTATTCCAAAGCCAATGACTTGTCTAAAGTGCAAGTCAGTTGGTCACACGGCTGCTTATTGTGCCAATAAAGAACGATGTGCCGCTTGCGGAGAACAACATGAGGGGAAATCCTGCAGTGCGACTGAGCATAAGTGTCCATATTGCGGGGGATCCCCACACGTGCTCTCAGCTTGTGAAACATACAAGGCTGGCTGGGAGAAACAGAAGCGCTCTTTGAGGGAACGCTCTAAACGCACTTTCGCAGAAATTTTGAAGGGCGCTTCTCCACTGGCTCAAGAACAACAACCAATCAATACACACAATGTCTTCGCTACGTTGCCAGTTGACGAAATGGAAGCCGATACAGCTAACGGGGCCACGCCGTTTATTTCTCAAGGGAATCCCCGGCGCAAAAATGTGACCACTCCCAAAGTTCAAGGACAAGTCCCTCCGGTGATACCCCCTGTTAGCTTGCCCAAAAAATCGAGTGCAGCGGATAAGCAAAATCAGGTCCCTCCTGGCCTCCGTGGTAATAGTTCACCTTCGAACGACCCAGCACTCGAGGGGACATCAAAAACCCCAACTGTCCCTGTTTTTCCGTCAAGTTCAACTTCCCAATCGGGATTTATAAAGTTGTCTGGCCTTGTGGATCAAATCTTTACGTGTTTTAATGTTTCCGACTCCATCAGAACCATTGTCACCGCAATGCTTCCAGTACTAAAGACAATTTTGCAGCAATTGATGCAAACATGGCCCCTCCTTGCAATGATTATCTCTCTTGATGTCTAATTTAAATAGAGAGGTCGGAGATATCACTGTTTTACAGTGGAATTGTCGTAGTCTTATGCCTAAATTGGATACATTCAAATTTCTAATTCATAAACTCAATTGTGATGTTTTTGCTCTATCCGAAACCTGGCTCTCTTCTCAAAATGATCTCTCGTTCCACGATTTTAATATAATACGCTTGGACCGCGATGACAGATACGGAGGGGTGCTATTGGGGATCAATAAGTGTCACTCATTTTTTAGAATTGACCTTCCACCTATTGGAGGGATCGAAGCTGTTGCTTGTCATGCAAACATCAGAGGCAAAGACCTCTGTATAGTCAGCTTGTATTGGCCTCCGAGAGCTGCGGTTAGCCGCAAACAACTTGTTGACATGTGCTCACTCCTTCCTGAGCCACGATTAATCTTGGGAGACTTCAACTCTCACGGAACTGCCTGGGGGGAACAGTACGACGACAATCGTTCATCGTTGATATATGACCTTTGTAACAGCTTCAATATGACCGTTTTGAACACTGGGGAAACAACACGTGTACCTAAACCTCCTGCTAACCCAAGTGCTCTTGACCTCTCGCTTTGCTCGAATTCACTATCGTTAGATTGCAAGTGGAATGTAATCCAGGATCCCGACGGTAGTGACCACTTGTCAATCAAAATTTCTATCACCAATGGGTTGAATTCTTCTGAATCACTAAACATGGTATACGACCTCACAAGACACATTGACTGCAAAAATATGCGGACGCGATTGCTCTAGCCATCAATTCCAGAGATGGTTTGCCTCCATTGGAGGAGTATAACTTCATTTCTCGTTTGATATATGACAGCGCGGTTCGCGCTCAAACGAAACCCACCCCAGGCTCCACTTTTCGTCAAAGGCCTTCCAATCCATGGTGGGATAGCCAATGTTCCAAGATTTATCAGGATAAATCGAACGCATTTAAAGCTTTTCGGAAACGTGGAACCATTGAGAATTTTCAAACGTATTTGGACCTTGAAAATCAATTTAAAAACTTGATCAAAGGGAAAAAACGTGCTTATTGGCGAAATTTCGTGGGAGGTTTATCACGAGAAACGTCAATGAAAAAATTATGGAAAGTGGCTCGAAACATGCGAAATCGCTCTTCAACGAATGAAAGCGAAGAATATTCACATCGATGGATTTTTAATTTTGCACGAAAGGTTTGTCCCGATTCCGCTCCAGTGCAAAGAATTATTCGAGATATACCACAAGATAGGTGCGATCTTGATTCCGAGTTTTCGATGGTAGAATTCTCTCTTGCTCTCCTTTCATGTAACAATTCTGCTCCGGGATCGGATAGAATTAAGTTCAACTTGCTGAAAAATCTCCCTGATGTGGCGAAACATCGCTTGTTGAACTTATTCAATCGGTTTCTGGAGCATAATATTGTTCCAGATGATTGGAGACAAGTACGAGTTATAGCTATTCAAAAACCCGGAAAACCCGCGTCCGACTTCAATTCGTACCGCCCAATAGCAATGCTGTCTTGTATACGGAAATTGTTGGAGAAAATTATCTTGTTTCGCCTTGATCGATGGGTTGAAACGAATGGCCTACTCTCAGATACACAATATGGGTTCCGCAGGGGCAAGGGGACGAATGATTGTCTTGCGTTGCTTTCTTCAGAAATTCAAATGGCTTACGCCGGAAAAAAAACAAATGGCTTCAGTATTCTTGGACATAAAGGGGGCTTTCGATTCTGTTTCAATAGAGGTTTTGTCGGACAAATTACACTCTCGGGGTCTGCCGCCTCTATTGAATAATATGTTATATAACTTGCTTTGTGAGAAACATTTGAACTTTTCTCACGGAGATTCGGCAGTAAGTCGGGTCTCTTACATGGGCCTCCCCCAGGGCTCATGTTTAAGCCCCCTTTTGTACAACTTCTATGTAAGCGACATCGACAATTGCCTTACACAAAATTGCAGCCAAAGACAACTTGCAGATGATGGAGTGGTGTCTGTCGTAGGATCAAACGAATCCGACCTGCAAGGACCCTTACAAGATACTTTGAACAATTTTTCAACCTGGGCCATTGGGCTAGGGATCGAATTCTCCACGGAGAAAACAGAGATGGTGGTTTTTTCTAGGAAGCATAAACCAGCAAAACCAAAGCTTCAACTTTTGGGTAATCCGATCACTCATGCTATGTCATTCAAGTATCTTGGGGTCTGGTTCGACTCTAAATGTACTTGGGGGGCCCATATTAGGTATCTGAGTAAAAAATGTCAACAAAGAATAAACTTTCTCCGTACAATTACCGGCACCTGGTGGGGAGCCCATCCCGAAGATCTTATAATGTTGTATCGAACAACTATTCTCTCAGTGATGGAGTATGGCAGTTTCTGTTTTCAATCAGCTGCCAAAACACACCTCATTAAACTCGAGCGAATTCAGTATCTTTGTCTCCGTATCGCGTTGGGATGTATGCCCTCAACGCATACCATGAGTCTCGAGGTTTTGGCAGGCCTACTCCCACTAAAAGATCGCTTCAATTTATTATCTCTTCGGTTCCTCATCCGGTGTAAGGTTATGAACCCATTGGTGATCGGAAATTTTGAGCAGCTGATCGAGCTAAATTTCAATTCTGGATTCATGATCTCATATCATGAATTCGTCTCCATGCAGGTTAATCCTTCTTCGTATATTCCCAACCGTGTTTGTTTTCCTGACTACATCAATTCCTCTGTACATTTTGATCTGTCCATGAAGTAGGATATCCATGGAACATCAGATTATCTTCGATCGAGGATCGTTCCAACGATCTTCGATGCAAAGTATGGGGATATCAATTGTGATAATATGTACTTTACTGATGGGTCCTCTATGAATGAGTCCACAGGATTTGGAGTGTTCAACGAATTTTTTAGCACCTCACACAGTCTTCAGAATCCTTGCTCAGTGTATATTGCTGAATTGGCAGCGATACACTGGGCGCTGGACAGCGTCGCCTCACGACCTGTTGAACACTATTACATTGTAACGGATAGTCTTAGCTCTGTCGAAGCTATCCGTTCAGTGAGGCCGGAAAAGCACTCGCCGTACTTCCTTGAGAGAATACGAGAAATTTTGAATGCTTTATCCAGACGCTCAATTCTGGGTAATGAGAGGGCTGACTCATTAGCAAAGGTAGGTGCAGTTGAAGGCGATATTTATCAGCGTCAAATCGTCTTCAATGAATTTTATTCTTTAGTCCGCAAAAATACCATAGTTAACTGGCAACGCAAATGGAACGAAGATGAATTGGGCCAGTGGCTCCACTCGATTATCCCTAAGGTTAGCCTCAAACCATGGTTCAAAAGTCTGGACTTGAGTCGGGACTTTATTCGCACCTTCTCCCGACTCATGTCCAATCACTGTTCGTTAGATGCGCTACTCTTTCGTATTAATCTTGCCGACAATAATCTTTGTGTTTGTGGCCAAGGTTACCACGACATCGAGCACGTTGTTTGGTCGTGCGAGCTGTATCTTGTCGCCAGATCGAATTTAGTAGTCACCCTTCGGGCCCGAGGAAGGCAGCCCATGATGCCGGTGAGAGACGTGTTGGCTCGGTTAGACCTTGATTACATGTCCCAAATATATGTATTCCTTAAAGCTATCGATCTTCGTGTTAGTTTTTCCTTTTCCTTTGTGAGAGATCGGATTCCTTCTTAAGAATAAGATGAAATGTAAATACATATTAGATATAAGATAGGTTTAAGAATTGAGTGTGATGAGTGTGATTGAGAGTGTGAGTGTGATCATTGTCAACATATCCTCATATCCCCTCCTTTTCCTGAAGAAAATATGTCACCCTTCTAAACTCGAGTTGAGCGCGAGTAATCGGTTTCCTATATTTTTAACATTAGAATTAAGGAAAAATGTATATATATACTAGTAACAATACAGTAAGGAGTTCGGCTCCTTTAAACCTATGTAACTGAGCCTGTAAAAATAAACGATTTAAATAACAATATGTTTGTCGTGTTATACCGTCATGTCCATGAAATTTTATAAATTTGCTTATCATTTCCTACAACTTTTCCAATTACATCATTATGGTAAAAATATATGTTTAGAAGTTACGTTACACAATGTTACACAATCAAAACACGAACAGTAGAATTGAAATCCCTGCAACAAATACACCTTGTTGATTCAACCGGACGTTATGGGTACAAATATAATTAACTTGTTTACGTTATGCCTAGATTATACCTGAAGTCAGGTATCTCTAAGCTATCTCTGTATAGGTATATAAAGTCAGGTATCTTTAAGCTACCTCTGTACAGGTATATAAAGTCAGGTACCTTTAAGGGACCTCTATAATGTATATGAAGTTACTCATATTCAAACATCGTTCATCAGTCGAACAATCTTCCTTATAGAGTGAATAACAGTATGCCACAATGGACAATATTTTTTTTCGTGTTGTAGACAGTTTCCGAAAAACGGTAAGAAATGTTCATCTGAAAAACGTTTCTTAACCGAGTCAATGATTGAGAAACTTAAGTCAATGGGATGCAATATCCTTTTAGATACCTCTTTACAAATTTGCGGATCATGCCGTTTATCTGTATACTTCTCCAAACCAAAGTAGTGTAATACTGAGGAGCAGATCAGATCAAGATTCTCAAAACAGCAATATACCAGAGTATTCCCGAGCGTACAACATTGAGCTATTCAACAAGGGAATCGCCGGTATTAACGTTTCACCAATGATGACGAAAAGACTTGGACAGGCTAGTTACTCCAAACATAAATTCAAAGAAATTTCTAAAGGTATTGAATCTATTTTCCTTTTCACATGAAGAAGACGAAGAGTCGAACTTTAAACAAGAGGTAAAAGAGTTTGATGAGATTATCAATCAGCTCAAAGAGAAATTTGATCACACAGAGACAACAAGATCAGAAAAAGTTAGAATTTTAACAGTTTTGCCTAAGTCTTGGTCCGTGTAAAAAATGGAAGAAGAATTTGGCGGTTATAAATATATGACAATTCAAGCCAAAAAACTGGCAAATGAAAAAGGTGTATTGGCGACACCACATAGCAAATATGGACCAAGTTTAAGTGAAGATGTTAAAAATCATGTCTCGGAATTTTATAATGACGACGATATCAGTCGATCATTACCTGGAGAAAGAGACTATGTTTCTGTAGCCAAAGATGGGAAGCGTCTATAAAATGTCAACACATCTATAAAATGTTATTAGTAACATCATTACGGGAAACTTTCAACAGATTTAAGGAACTTAATCCAAATTGCAAAATTGGATTTAGCTCTTTTGCTTCAATGCGTCCGAAACATTGCAAATTGCTGAGTAGTTCAGGAATTCATAAAGTTTGTGTTTGTACATTCCATGAAAATGTAAATATTATGCTTCATAGTCTCAAAAAATATTCCTTTAACATTGAATGCAAAGAATATATGGAAAAAAAAAACTATTTCACATATCAAATAGATAAAAAAGCTGTTACCTTCGTGAATGTAAAAAATGTCCATTAATGGACGAGTTTGGAAACTGGTTCCTAGATGAGCTTCCGGAACGCAATTTAATTGAAATCACTTATGCACAATGGATTTCTACTGATCGATGGGACATAGAAACTCTTGTAAAACCGGTGGAAGAATTTGTATCGTATTTTTGCGAAAAAATAGAAAAAATTACTTACTCATGATTACATTAAAACACAACAGTCCACATTTCTTAACAATATAAAAGCTAATTTGCAAGAAAATGAGGTTGTTGTGATTTGCGATTTTTCCGAAAATTATTCATTTGTGCTGTTTGCTGGCTCAATGAAGTTGATGTTCAATGTCATCACTAGAACAATGATCAAGCAACAATCCATCCATTCGTTGTTTATTATAGAGATGAAAAAGGTTCTCTGGCAAATTTAAGCTTTGTAGTTATATCCGAAGTTTTAAGTCATGACACAATAGCAAGTATTTATTTCTAAATTGGTAACATTTTTGAAACAACAAATGCAGGTAAAAAGAATGAAATTCATGTCGGATGGTGCTGCATCCCAGTATAAAAAAATAGAAAAATTTGTCAGTTTTAATCGAATTGACGCTTTGAATGGCATTTTTTTGCAACATCACACGGCAAAGGACCTTGTGATGCAATTGGTGGTACATTAAAACGGATCGCAACAAGAGCTAGTTTGGCTAGGCAGCATGAACATCAGATTACGAGTGCAAAACGTTATTTGACCCGGCTAGCGAAAAGAAGACTATCTCACAAAATTGTCATTTTAATATATGTCACAAGAAGAATATGATCAGGGTGTGGAAGAGTTGAGTAGCATGTATGATAACATCAAACAAATTCCAGGTACCCAAAAGTATCATTCCTTGTACCTGTATCCGAGAATAAAGTAGCAGCAAAGTTGTACTCTAACGACAATGCAGCAAGTTTTCATAATGTGTATAGAAATATAAGAAAATAATGAAAAAAATAAATTATATACAACAAAATTGTTAGGTGATAAAAATAAATGCTAAAAATTCTAGTATTATTACAGTTCGGACTCGATTATATATAGCGGACAATTTTTTCAACAATTATTTTCAAATCCTATACATAATCGAATCTCAAGAAAACAATTTTTTCATTAATGTTTGAATGTCAAACATTAATAGAAAAATAGCTTTTTTGTGATTCGATTATGTATTGGATTCGAAAATCAACGTTGAAAGTAAAATTGCGATTATATATAATCGAGTCCGACCTGTATCTCTTAAGGTGAAGGTGGAAGCTAGCCATAAATGGCTGCTACAATGGCGCTCATTTCTTTCATCATCCTCCCTCACCTCTCGCCCGAAAATCAATAATTTTGCGAAACAGTGTGAAGAAAATGATCGTTTTCGCACACTTCCCATCAAGTAATATCAATCAAACTCTAATCGATTACTCACAAGATATTAAATTTTCATCTGCTTTCGCACCGTATAGTGAAGAACGTCGGAAAACTCGAGCAAGTGCTCTGAAAGTTAAATTTTCGTTTTTCAATCTTCTGCAATGGTTTTGTTTGTATTGGTGGAAGCATCGTTATTTTTTCGACACTGATGCCAAACAACATCATCGAAACAGCTATAAAAACCACTCAATAAAATGTTATTCCGGAGTCATAGCGTCCCATGTCATGAAAATCAATAGAATAAAATTGTGTTGATATCAATACAATTATTATTTTTACGTTTAATGGGTCTATAATGTAAGTTTTAGCAACTTTAACATTGGGTAAGAAAATTGTATTGCAGAGCTCGGAACACTGCCACGGCTGCCTATGCTTTCAAAAACAGTAAACGGAAAAGTATTAAATTCAATCTAAATGCCTCGGCCAACGAAGAGAAGGGTTAAGGCTTTCCAACGTGAATATGTGAAAACAATACGATCAACGAAGGAAAATATTAAGGAATTATCAACATCGAGTTACTATGCGGAAGAACTTGTTAATACCAAAAGTGCCCCAATTCGCATGTGTTATAAATTTGCTCATGTTACGCTCGCGTATAATCAGAATCATATGCAAATGCACCTTCTATATATATTTATATTTGCAATTGTTTATCGGAACATATCGTTCATACATTTTACTTTAGTATTGAATTGTTATTTGTTTTTTTTTTTCAAATGTATTCAAAGACTCGTGTCAATGAAGCGCCACACAGTCTGATAAGTGAATTGATCTATTTACGTGTGCTTTGCTCTTCTCTCACAAACACTATTACCCCATTTTTACACGAGGGTTTACCTATACTACTACAATGGCTAGCTTCCACCTTCACCTTAAACTCCGATAAATATAGGAATTATTTGACCAAATTGTAGAGAATTATATTTTTTCCTTTTATAAATGTTGTGTTCTGTTGGCGCAACATGTATAACATGTAGAAAGTTTGTGTTAAGATAAAAAAACATTTTTTAATATTGCTACGTTTTATAATAACATACATGTGTTCAAATGATTTTCAACGTAACTCCTAAACACATATTTTTACCATGATGATGTATTTGGAAAAGTTGTTGGAAATTATAAGCAAATTCATAAAATTTCATGAACATGACGATATAACACGACAAACATATTAAAAGGGAATATTTACTATTAAAAAAGACAATAAATTAGAAATATGTTTCAAAATATCTCGAGAATGGCTGCATTTAGAAGGAGATTTACAATGATCTTTTTTGTTTTAAATCACATCAGAAATCATAATTTGTGGCTAAAAATGATTATTAACATACAAAAATTCGATGTTTCGAAAATTCATAAAAATTCGATGTTCCAAACACAAAGTTCGTCAAAAATAGTTTGACCATCTTGGACCCATTTTTTAAATTTTCTACATGACTTCTATTTTATATGAAATTTTTTTAAAAAAATAAAAAATATGTGTTTAGGATATTGCAAATTAAAGTTTTTTTTGTAAATAAAAAAAAGAGTACTAATTTTTTTTCTCAGTGTATATTTTTTTCATGTTTAGACATCAATACTCTATAACTCTTTCTAAGACACTATTTCGGTACGACTCATAGTTTTTGAGATATAAATTATCAAAGATTTCTCCTACTAAAATCGATACGCCCTTTTCAAAAGTTACGCTTGAGTCAAAAAAATTCCAATTGCTGTGGAAAACTCATATTTCCTTCAACCCAAACGGAATACAAACTTTCATTCGAATCAAAAATTCTCATTTCATTTAGAATTGCTCAGGATTTTCAAAGAAATTTGGCTGTGGGGGTCTAAGGTATGACTTAATTCTGGAAAAGGGGTCTATTGCCCGAAATAGTTTGAGAATCTACACAATGAGCAATCCCAACAGAAACTCCGCCGATTTTTTTTTCTGCAAACCCGTTCTGTTCTATAACGTAGGAATTAAAAAAAAACTTAAATTATTATAATTATTCATTATTCAGCTCTTTTTCAAGAGCACGGAAGTGGTTCAAAAAAAAATAAACCCACGGTCATTGATCACCAATGACCGTGGGAAGCGGCGCAACCGTTGGGGGCTTTTGTCTCCTTTGCGGAAACAAGTCCCACTTCGTATACCGAACCCGATAACTGCCAGCAACTGCTAACTGCCAAGTGAACCCAAGTGATTCTTCTCGAGCGCGAAATAGGATTGCAAACGCATTTGTGAAGACAAGCAAACCAAAGTAAAGCGTAAATGTTTATTACGCCTTGCCCTTCTTGGCTTTGGTGTTCCCGACAGGAAATCGGACCGATCCGGACCCGATACGCCAGCGGAGCAAAATGCTTTTCATTCACCAGCCAGCTACTCGGACGGAACGGATTGTGTCGGTTTAGGGCGCAATCTCACCTCACGGAATGACAACGTTACGTCGGACATCCTTCGATCAAAAATCACCCTTCTTTTCAGTTATGTTGACGTGAGAACTAACCTTCAAAAAGCAAGGTGGGATGCGGAAAAAAAACAATCACGAAGAATATGTTTGAAATGGAATCGGTAAGCTGATAAAGTGTTTGGTTTGGGAGATGCTTTCTTTTTTTTGGATTTCTGTAAAATTTCGAGTCAAGAGGAGAGCAAATAAACTGTGGAGGATATTTTTTCTCTCCTTACGTTAGACGGCACTGTTTAGGACATAATGATCCCTTTTTCTGAATGAACGATTTGCCTTTCCAATTTGTTTTCCTCAACTCACATTTCCGCTAGGGGACAGACCTTGCAAACTAGTTTTCATATTATCACTCAATTTTCGATTTACATCAACATAAGCGAAGCCTTGGCATCAGTTATCGTAAATCAGCACACTATTTGACGGTTCGTCGTTACCAAATTGAATGAAAACATTCAAACATAGTTCGGTGCAACCGAACTAAGCTCACTTGAGTAACTTTTTGGATCCTGTGACACAAAAATGGGACTCGAAATGATGCTCCCACAAAACCTTATACGCTAACGCACTTAAAGCGGATTTGCTCGGCATTATCAGAGCGGTGAAAGCAACTGGAAGAAAGATCTCAATAAAGATAATCTGTTTATCCGACCAACTTGAAGCATTTTTGTGATGAAATGGTTTGCATGGTTGCAAAAGAATTTCATATGCGAGATGAAATTGAAAATAGTAAATGTAATGTTTGCAGAATTCTGGTCCATCTTTTAGGTGAACACTCCTGGTAGATGCAGACATAATTCTTTTGTTGTAACACTTTCAGTTCCGAGATTGTGAATCAAATCCCTGCACATTCGGTCTTTTCATCGCATTATTTGAGCATCTGTCCGAAGACATTCATATTCACAAAAGCATTCCATCAAATAACTGAAAATCAAAAACCCTAAAAACGGAAAAACGTTCCTGCCGAAATTCTTCTGACTTATAACGAAACCATTTCATGATGGAGAAGAATAATCCATTCCTACAAAGTGCATAACGAAAACATATTATCTTGCCTCGTTGCTTGCAGTCGAATTTGGGTACCTCCCCTAAACACACCAACACGCACACATACACCTGCAGCAGAATCAGAATGTAACGCCAGGATTTAAATTGTTGCATAAATCCCTTGTAATCCACTTTTCCATCCGATTGACATTCCAATGGGCAAACTTACCGTACCGACACCGGTGGACCACTTTCGAGCCCGGCCGGATGGGCTGTACAAAAGTGCTAATTGTTCGAATGGCACTGCAAATAATATTCCAAGTGGCGCGCTTTGGAGTGGCCGGAGATGGCATTTTCATTGGTAGGACGGTTTCCTAACTGTGGAAACGAAACATAAAATAAAATTGAAATATCATCTTCTGTGGAAAGTTGGCATGTTTTTGAGTTGTTGCATCCCCGTTCGAACAATTAAACTTTTAATTGGTTTGTGTCACATGGGAGAAGAGTTTGTTGACTGTCACTTTTCCGACACGACCTAATTAGTGACCGCTTGTTGCACTCGGGTTTGCTTTTTCTCGCTTTTTTCACCATTGAAGAGTTATTGTGAAATTTTTATCGAAAAAAATATCATTAAAAGCTGGATTATTTTCAATTCTTTTATGCATCAATTAATAATTTTAGCTTTGAATATTCCTTGAACTGTAAATCATTATTATTAACAGTTTCTTTCGATACAATCCCATTTCCATTGGCTGCACTTTTTAATGAGCTCATACTTTTCAAGGCAGAAAATGGTAAGTTAATTGACTGACAGGGCACTTATTTTTATGCTCGGAGGAGAGCCAAATTTTGAACATTGACAAAAACTATGAATTCTTACAACCTAGCTTGTTGTTCTTTTTATAAAATGGGACAAACTTTCAAAGTCTTCCACTCATCGGAGTTGTTCTGTGTCCGGAATACACTGGATTCTTTTTTTGTGCGATTTCTTTTCCGAAATAGTTTTACGCGATTCTCTCGAAATTAGCCGATTTTCTTGAAATTTCGCGATTTTCTTTAAATTACACGATCTGCCTATCGTCGCCTCATTGGGAAATGAAATTCTGCGAGTGTGGTTGTGACGAGCAGGCGCCGATTAAGAAATCTTTTTCACGTGATTCTCTCGAATCAACTTCGTTTCTGTTCGAATCCTTATATTATCATCACTTTCTCATTCAATTTTGCTAACTGCTCCAGCAATATTCAAGAGGTTGTTTCTTCTGTCCCCGGTAACACACAGATAACGTGTATTGAACGAAACGTGACCTGCATATGCGATCAGACTCGAGGTCGGTATTTTATCAAAATGGGAACGCTGGAGCTCTTGTTGTTATACTGGTTTCGAAGAAACTGGAGAAGAGCAGAGGGGGAATTTCGCCTGAAATTTCATAAGGCCGCTGAACAAAGAGATGTCCCCAGCACATTCAAATTTGTTTTCGATGATAAATTTTCCAGGAAGTTCTTGATTTGTCAAGCAGTGGACAGAAAACCACCATAGCCGAGAGGTGTTTTAGTTGTATCGTGACCATGGGGTCGATCACATTGAAAATGATCCCAATCCTCCCAATTGCTCCCAATTCCACCCATTCCAAAACTATTGGGCAATTATCAAGCGGAAACTTCAGAAGGGTACCAAAGTAGCTTGTGATGCAGCATACATGAATATGTATCCTCCAAGCACCTTTACAGAATGTTTCAAGATTAGAGGCGCTTCACGCTGGCGATACGGTTCCGATTATAAAGAAATATCAATGACAGTGATGAATATTTGGTTGATCTCACAATTCCTCTACAAAGTAAGCAACAGCCATGGCGACGATAGTTTATTTAACACTAGCTGACCCGGCAAACTTCGTCCCGTCCAAAATTTATTCACATAATTCACACATTCACGATTTCTTACCAATCGCAGAATTGTTCATTGATTGATCTTCTAACAATTGAATTTACCTTTTACTAAAAAGTTCCTAGTACTTCAGTACTTCAGCTTACAGAGATTTTGTGTTTGGAATTTAGTATCGCATCAGTTGAAACATTTTTCTACGATGACAGAATTTGGACAACAGGACAGTCATGACAAAAACGCTATGATAATTTACAAACAGAACTTTGATCTGGAATGACAAATCTTATGATACAATTTTCAAAATCATGAACTCTGCCCAAATTTTGTCATCGTCGTCAACCAGTGTTGCCACACTTACAGATTCATCTGGTAAGATACAGATATTTCGTTATTTTTGGTACAGATTCTGTACGGTACAGAGTACAGATTTTCGTCGGTACAGATTTTTGGACGAAAAAGTACAGATGAGAAAGATTTTGAACCCCTCTGGTACAGATTAAAATATGGCAACACTGCATAATGGTCCAGGAGATGCATTTAAGTGGAAATTAGCATATGGATATAAACTGTCCTCGGCAGGCTTTTAGAACTCTTTTACAAACATTTTGCGATGCAGAACTTGTCAATGTCTCAACTTCACTCAAAGTTATTGATATTTCTTCCCAAAAATACGCTCTTTTCATTTGTTTTTCATTGTTTCTGGGGCAAACATAACAAATGTTTGTTGACGGAATTTGAAGAACAATTTTTTTTATAATTCGTTTATTTGTACAGGCTCAGTTACATAGGTTTAAAGAAGCCAAACTCTCAACTATACTTTTACTATTAACATGTTTTCTTAATTATACGGTTAATGAAATAGGAAACCGATTACTCGCGGTCGACTCGAGTTTAGAAGGGTGACACATTTTCTTTAGGAAAAGGATGGGATGTAAGGAGATTGTAACCATGTTCACACTCACACTCACACTCACTTTCACATTCATACTCACACATTACACTGAATTCTTAAACTATCCTCACATCTAATATGTATTAACAATTTAACTTATTCTAATGTTAGGGAACCGATAGCTCGCGAAGGACGAAAAGGAGGAGAAAATGGGGGGGAAAGGATGTAAGAACAATCACACTCGAAGATCGATATCTTTAAGGAAAACATATATTTGGGACATGTAATCAAGGTCTAACCGAGCCAACACATCTCTCACCGGCACATTGGGCTGCCTTCCTCTAGCCCGAAGGGAGTTTTCTAAATTCGATCTGGCGACAAGATATAGCTCGCACGACCAAACAACGTGTTCGATGTCGTGGAAACCATGGCCACAAACGCAGAGATTGCTGTCGGCAAGCTTGAAACGAAAAAGCAGCGCATCTAAAGAACAGTGATTGGACATGAGTCGGGAGAAGGTCCGAATAAGGTCCCGACTCAAATCCAGACTTTTGAACCATGGTTTGAGGCTAACCTTAGGGATAATCGAGTGGAACCACCGGCCCAATTCATCTTCGTTCCACTTGCGTTGCCAGTTAGCGATGGTATTTTTGCGAACTAAAGAATAAAATTCATTGAAGGCGATTTGACGCTGATTTATATCGCCTTCAATTGCACCTACCTTTGCCAATGAGTCAGCCCTCTCATTACCCGGAATTGAGCAATGTGAAGGGACCCAGACAAAGGTAATGACATAACAGCGTCTGGATAAAGCACTCAAAATTTCTCGTATTCTCTCAAGGAAGTACGGCGAGTGCTTTTCCGGCCTCACTGAACGGATAGCTTCGACAGAGCTAAGACTATCCGTTACAATGTAATAGTGTTCAACAGGTCGTGAGGCGACGCTGTCCAGCGCCCAGTGAATTGCTGCCAACTCAGCAATATACACTGAGCAAGGATTATGAAGACTGTGGGAGGTGCTGAAAATTTCGTTGAACACTCCAAATCCTGTGGACTCATTCATTGAGGACCCATCTGTATAGTACATATTATCACAATTGACACGCCCATACTTTGCTTTGAAGATCGTAGGAGCGATCCTCGATCGAAGATAATCTGGAATTTCATGGATTTTCTCCTTCATGAACAGATCAAAATGTACAGAGGAATTGATGTAGTCAGAAAAACAAACACGGTTGGGAATATACGAAGAAGGATCAACCTGCATGGAGATGAATTCATGATATGAGCTCATGAATCCAGAATGAAAATTTAGCTCGATAAGCTGCTCAAAATTTCCGATCACCAATGGGTTCATAACCTTACACCGGATGAGGAACCGAAGAGATAATAAATTGAAGCGATCTTTTAGTGGGAGTACGTCTGCCAAAACCTCGAGACTCATGGTATGCGTTGAGGGCATACATCCCAACGCAATACGGAGACAAAGATACTGAATTCGCTCGAGTTTAATGAGATGTGTTTTGGCAGCTGATTGAAAACAGAAACTGCCATACTCCATCACTGAGAGAATAGTTGTTCGATACAACATTATAAGATCTTCGGGATGGGCTCCCCACCAGGTGCCGGTAATTGTACGGAGAAAGTTTATTCTTTGTTGACATTTTTTACTCAGATACCTAATATGGGCCCCCCAATTACATTTGGAGTCGAACCAGACCCCAAGATACTTGAATGACATAGCATGAGTGATCGGTTTACCCAAAAGTTGAAGCTTTGGTTTTGCTGGTCTATGCTTCCTAGAAAAAACCACCATCTCTGTTTTCTCCGTGGAGAATTCGATCCCTAGCCCAATGGCCCAGGTTGACAAATTGTTCAAAGTATCTTGTAAGGGTTCTTGCAGGTCGGATTCATTTGATCCTACGACAGACACCACTCCATCATCTGCAAGTTGTCTTAGGCTGCAATTTTGTGTAAGGCAATTGTCGATGTCGCTTACATATAAGTAAGGGGGCTTAAACATGAGCCCTGAGGGAGGCCCATGTAAGAGATCCGACTCACTGCCGAATCTACATGAGAAAAATTCAAATGTTTCTCACAAAGCAAGTTATATAACATATTATTCAATAGAGGCGGCAGACCCCGAGAGTGTAATTTGTCTGACAGGACCTCTATTGAAACTGAATCAAACGCCCCCTTTATGTCCAAGAATACTGAAGCCATTTGTTTTTTTTCGGCGTAAGCCATTTGAATTTCTGAAGAAAGCAACGCAAGACAATCATTCGTCCCCTTGCCCCTGCGGAACCCATATTGTGTATCTGAGAGTAAGCCATTCATTTCAACCCATCGATCAAGGCGAAACAAGATCATTTTCTCCAACAATTTCCGTATACAAGACAGCATTGCTATTGGGCGGTACGAATTGAAGTCGGACGCGGGTTTTCCGGGTTTTTGAATAGCTATAACTCGTACTTGTCTCCAATCATCTGGAACAATATTATGTTCCAGAAACCGATTGAATAAATTCAACAAGCGATGTTTCGCCACACCAGGGAGGTTTTTCAACAAGTTGAACTTAATTCTATCCGATCCTGGAGCCGAATTGTTACAAGAAAAGAGAGCAAGAGAGAATTCTACCATCGAAAACTCGGAATCAAGATCGCACCTATCTTGTGGTATGTCTCGAACAATTTTTTGCACAGGAGCGGAATCAGGACAAACCTTCCGTGCAAAATTGAAAATCCATCGATGTGACACACAGTCGTCGGTGAAAGCTTACCCGCACTGTCACTGTTGGCACGATGACTCGGCGAAATCTCCAATGTCGGCGAAGCAGCGACAAAACAAAAACCAATGCTTGACTTTCCGAGGATGAAAGCCTCTATCCACTTGCAGGCAGGGCACTTCACTCACTATCCAGATAGCGAAATGAACTCTTCAGCGGCAAAAAAACAACAATCACGCGGTAACCGATAGCGGAACTTGGACGCGACTTTCCTTCGTCTGGTTACTTCGGGCAATCGGCCAACTGTTACAAACATTTTGCGATGCAGAACTTGTCAATGTCTCAACTTCACTCAAAGTTATTGATATTTCTTCCCAAAAAATACGCTCTTTTCATTTGTTTCTCATTCTTTCTGGGGCAAACATAACAAATGTTTGTTGACGGAATTTGAAAGAACAAATTTCACTCTATATAAAATGTTATTTTCAAAACCATGTTATTTTTGTGTTTGAGTAAATTAAAATTGAAATCATCAATTTTTGGATGAAAACCCATCAATAACTTTGAGCAGGATTAAGATATTGACAAATTCTGCATCGCAAAATGTTGGTATTGATAAGCTCTGAAAGTCGTACGAAGACAATTTTGAAGTAGAATTTTAAATATAAAAGTTAAAGTAAAAAAACCGTTTTTTCATGGCTATCCTAATGCAACTTAGATATAAAGCGCTAAAAACAACTTTGTGGGAGATATTTATTCTTTTCACAAAAACTGTCTTCGACAAAGTTGTAACATATGATAGAGCGCTCATTTTCATGTTATTAAAAATAGGGTGATGAAATAAAAAATTTAACATTCGTATGATTATAGATATAGATAAGAATAGTTCGAAAATGTTGTAGCACCAGTTATTTTAAACAACTTTGTAGAATAAAGCTTCTTTCTATCATTTAATATAATCAATTTAGCACTTTTTTCTAAGTTGCAGTAGGGTGACCATGAAAAAACGTGTTTTTTTGCTTTAATTTCTATATTTCAAATTCTACATCAAAACTATATTTGTACGACTTTTAGACCTTATCAATTCCAATATTTTGCGAGGCAGAACTTGTCAATATCTTAATCCTACTCAAAGTTATTGATTGTTTTTTACCCAAAAACCCATGATTTAAATTTAAATTTACTCACACACGAAAAATAATATAGTTTTGAAAATCACATCATTCAGAGTGAAATGTGCTCTTTCAATTGCCCTCAATGAACTTTGTTTATGTTTGCCCCAGAAAGAATGACAAACGATTAAAGAGAGCATATTTTTTGGGAATACATATCAATAACTTTGAGTGGAGTGAAGATATTGACAAGTTCTGCATCGAAAAATGTTGGTATTGATAAGCTCTAAAAGTCTTACGAAGTTTTGGTGTAGAATTTGAAATATAAAAGTTAAAGCAAAAAAACCCGTTTTGTCATGGTTACCCTAATGCAACTTAGATAGAAAGCGCCAAAAACAACTTAGTGGGAGATATTTGTTCTTTAGACAAAAACTGTCTTAAACAAAGTTGTTAAATATGATAGAGCGCTCATTTTTATGTTGACAAAAATAGGGTGACCAAAATTGTCGATGAAATGAAAAAATCTAACTTTCTTATCTTAATAGATGGAGATAAACATAGTTCGACAATATTGTAGTCCCAGTTATTTGAAACAACTTTGTAGAACAAAGCTATTTTCTATCTTTTAATATAATCGATTCAGCGCTTTTTTTCTTGCATTAGGGTGACCATGAAAAAACGGGTTTTTTGCTTTAACTTTTATATTTCAAATTCTACATCAAAGCTGTCTTTGTACGACTTTTAGACCTTATCAATTCCAATATTTTGCGATGCAGAACTTGTTAGTGTCTTAATCCTACTCAAAGTTATTGATGTTTTTTACCCAAAAATTCATGATTTCAATTTTAATTTACTCAAATACAAAAAATAACATATTGTTGAAAATCACACACCATGTAGAGTGAAATATGCTCTTTCAAATGCCGCTAATAAACTTTATTTATGTTTGCCCCAGAAAGAATGACAATCAAATGACAAGAGCGTGTTTTGACGTAGGACTACGTCTAACCTTTCAATATAGGGGCCCATTTCAATATTTCGGTGTGAAAAAGTGTTCAGTTTTTGAACGCTAATACTTCCTCAATTAATGAATGGATTTTGGTTCCAAATACACACACATAGGAAATATCCTCAGCAATTGTTTATATGCTACACGTTACGGTTTTTCAGCTCATATAAAGTTCAAATTGATGAAAAATTGGAAGAAACAGTTCCCTACTTTCCTATACATTCTGTCTGCGCTCCCGTAGCAAACAGCTATTCATTACAAGCAACCACGGGTACGGGCGAAACGTATGGACAAGGTGAAGGAGGGAGACAAAAAAGAGATTATAAATAAATATAGGCGGTCGCTATAACATTAACAATATGGCTATGTAAAGTGAGCGATGGTGGGGCTTGGCCACAATCTATCATCGGACGCCAAGCAGGAAAGACGCTATCTTGAAATTGATTTACAGCATAAGAGATATCGCTGCATTTGCCGGGGATGTATGTGGTGCGATACGGCAAGAGTGAGAGACAGGAGTTTCAATGGGATGTGGAGCAGAAGAGCCTATCGAAGTTGAGAGCGGTGGGAGCGTCGCGCCGGGTGAATGAGTGGCTAATCGCGCTCGATTTGATAGAATGCTGGAGTTTTTAAACGGTTTTGTTTAGCTGTGACATATTTGTATGTTTGTATGTAACATGTATTTCTATGGTGCTGTACCACATTAATTAAAATTTGAACCCTTTCCTGTTGACCGGTTGGAATACACCTTTATCTCTGCAGTCATTATAAAACTGCGTATTTCATGATCTTGAAAATCCAAGATGGCGACCGCTACAAAATGGCGGATTACATATTTTCTCAAAGCCCCTCAAAGCAATATGGGTATATGAAAGGGATTGACTTTATGAAAAATGCAAATCCAAAATGGCGGATTACATATTTTCTCTAAACCCCATCAATATGGGTATCAAATGAAGGACTTGACTAGTAGAACACAGTTATTCATGAGGAGTGCAAAGCCCAATTATATCACGATACAAGACGGTAAATTCCTATTACGATATGCTTGCCATCAAGTGTGTGTTCGTTGCCGATTGAACAATAACCCCTACAACATTTTTTCACGACATTTGCACGACAAATTTAGATTTTTTCGTATTTGAATCTAAACGTTTGAGTTGGTCATTCTGGGATCTGTGCTCCATGATATTCTAATAATGGACACCCCTTGGTGTAGTCCTACGTCTCTCCGGTTATGTCCCCGACATTACCCACCCGTCTTTTTTGGGGAAGAAATATCAATTACTTCGAGTGAAGTTGAGATATTGACAAGTTCTGCATCGCAAAATGTTTGAATCAGTGTGTTCTAGAAGCCTTTCCAAGATAGTTTGTATGTAGAATTTGAAATATAAAAGTTAGATCAGAAAAATAGTTTTCTTCATGGTGACCCTAACGTAACTTAGAAAAAGGCGCCATATTAGTTATTTCAAGAGATAGAAAAAAAACTTTGTTGTACAAAGATGATCAATGCTATTTGTCTCGAGACCGTCCAAAATGGAAATAGTCGGCACCCGTGGATCATACAGACAGAAGAGGCTGCTTGAGAAAAAAAACCTTTAAATATACACTGTCCTCCATTTGACATCATTCGTTGAATGAAATATCAGGTCTGTCTAAGCTGGGCCCTATAGCCTGGAGAAACAACCGTCCAACGCTTCTTCAAAAAATTAAAAACACGACACGTAGACACGTCTTGTAGTGTATCCCCATAAAAAAGAATAAATTAGACTTCTAAGATTAAGTAGAAACAATCGATAAATATTTTTCGGCTACAAAATACAAAAAGGATATGTTCAGGGTCACCAAATTGTTATCGAAGAATTTATGAATCAAATTATTCAAAAGTATTTGAAATCAACAAGCAAATTGCTTTACGTAATCCTACGCGAACTGTGCGGTTTCAAAAAAAAAAAAAAACATTACAAGTTTTCGTAATGAAATAAAGGGTGTGTCACATCAAATTGCATCACGGAAAAAACGCTGTAGAAATTTAATTTTTAGGAATTATATCTTCAGCTTTCGCGTATAATCAGATAAGAGTGTATAGATCACGTTGGCCATGCTTCACTGTCAATTTTTCGTAAATTAGGAAAAATGTCGTCGAACGAAAAAGAGCGTCGTGAATTAATCCTGTGCACTCATTTCGAGAATCCGGAGTTGTCACATCGGGACATCGGTAAGATGCTGGGAATCGTCCAATCCACGGTCTGCAGAGTACTAAAACGATACTTCGAGAACCTAACCATCGACCGGAAGGTGAAGAACGGCAAAAATGGATGCTCCGTCAGTGAAAAGGATCACAAGCGCGTAGTTAAGCAGTTTAGACGTGATCTGAGAAGTTCAGTCCGGGATGTCGCCAATAAGCTGAAATTGTCAAGTTCCTTCGTCCAGCGGACCAAGCAGCGGGAGGGCCTGCGTACATACAAGGTTCAGAAGGCTCCTAACCGCGACGAAAGGCAAAACATGGTGGGGAAGACGCGAGCCCGGAAGCTGTACACCGAAATGCTGACGAAGCCGCATTGCCTGGTAATGGACGACGAAACCTACGTCAAAGCGGACTTTCGTCAGCTGCCGGGCCTGTTGTTCTTCTCCGCAGAGGACAAATTAAGCGTTCCGGAGGAGATTCGCATACAGAAACTATCCAAGTTTGCCAAAAAGTACATGGTGTGGCAAGCGATCTGCTCTTGCGGAAAGCGGAGCGCCCCCTTCGTGATGATCGGCACGGTAAATGGACAGGTTTACCTTAAGACGTGCCTACAGAAGCGCTTACTACCACTATTGAAGCAGCACGAGGGCCCGACCATCTTCTGGCCGGATCTTGCTTCGTGCCACTATTCAAAGGACGTGTTGGAGTGGTACGAAGCCAACGGGGTCACCTTCGTGCCAAAGGAAATGAACCCGCCCAACGCGCCGGAGCTTCGTCCAATAGAGAAATATTGGGCGATTATGAAGCAGGCCCTCCGGAAGAACCCAAAAGTTGTCAAATCGGAGGCGGAGGCGAGAAAATGGATTTCTGTTCAAAAAAAACTACAACCTGACGTTGTATAGAACCTTATGGACGGGGTAAAGAGGAAGGTACGAGCATACGGGCTTGGGCTCAAAGTATGAAAAATGGAAAATGCCAAAAGTTGTTTAATAGTTTTTATTTTACTGTCTAAAATTTTCAAAAGGATCGGTTTACTGGGCGAATTTCTACAGCGTTTTTTCCGTGATGCAATTTGATGTGACACACCCTTTATTCTTTATGGTTTTGAAACTTTTGATACAGAATATTCCATTCTATGGAATTATTGTTCTAAACAGAAGTATTAACGGGTGTTAACTAAAAAATGAGAATTTGTTCAATCACATATAAAAAAAATTTTTTTTTTCATCGATTTCAGTATTTTTTATTAATATCATAATGTATTTTCTTCAAAAAACATGTCAGTGAATGTTTGAATAAGGGCCGTGGTCTGCTGTTCGACGCAACTTTGTCGCGATGCTCTCACAAGAACGTTGTACGGTTCTACGAAACGCATTTCCAGCAAGGAAAAAAGTTCACGGTGGCACATTTTAGGGAAGAAAATGTACCTGTCAGTACGGTATATCGTATCCTGAGTTCCCTGAACGTAGAGCGGAAGGTCGGAAGTGGTCGTCCGGTGACGATAATGACGAAGCAGAGGAAGACATCGTTAAAGAAGCTGTTTGACCACAAGGACGCAACCAGCCTGCGTGACGCCGGTCGGAAATATGGCTGCTCTCACGTATTGATCCATCGGACCCTCAAGATGGAAGGAATCGTCTGCAGGAAGAAGACGAGGTCGCCGGAGTACACGGAGGAGCAGATTGAGACGGTTAAATCACAGTGTCGGTGGATGACCAAAAAATATTGGGACGTTATTCGTTCTGGACGACGAAAGCTATTTTCCGCTGTCCAAAACGCATATTCTAGGAAATGATAATTACTACTCCAGCGACAAGTCATCCACACCGCCTGAAGTGAAATACAAGTTCAAGCACAAGTTTGAAAAAAAGGTTATGTTGTACATCGCCATTTTCGACCTGGGCATTTCAAAGCCTTGGTTTAAGCCGAGCGGTCTGGTAATCAACCAACAAATCTATCGAGAAGAGTGCCTCGATAAAATCCTGCTGCCGTTCCTGAACACGCGGATGGGAAGTACGTCTTCTGGCCGGACAAGGCGTCTTCCCATTACGCCAAGAAGACGCTGGCGTATCTTGAGGAGAAAAAGATACCGTTCGTGCCGAAAGATCGTAACCCAACAAACTTGCCCCAGTGCCGCCCAATAGAGAATTTCTTTGGCTCACTCAGTGCCCTAGTGTATAAAAACAATTGGAGGGCCAAGGACACGAAGTAACTGACTACAAGAATCCGGAATTGTATCCGGAAAGTGGACGTAAGTGCCGTACAACGTTCTTGTGAGAGCATCGCGACAAAGTTGCGTCGAACAGCAGACCACGGCCCTTACTCAAAAATTCACTGACATTTTTTTGAAGAAAATACATTATGTTATTAATAAAAAATACTGAAATCGATGAAAAAAAAATAAAAAAAAATTTTTATATGTGATTGAAAAAATTCTCATTTTTTATTTAACACCCGTTATATGACTAAGGACAGCCTGATAGTCTTAGTAATGGTGTTACGTAAGATAATAATATTGACCAGCTCAATTACAAGAAAAAATCGCTTTCATTGACGATAACACAAAAAAAAAATGAAAGTCACAATAAACTGCATTGATTGTAAACAACATATGTCTTTCAATCCTGTAACTGTGTTCAGCGGGGTTGCCACATATACAGAATATTCTGTATTCTACAGATTTTTGGCCAAATTTCAGATACAGAATCTGTATATACAGAATTACGGATTTTCGGCAAAGACACATAATTTACAGATTATTTTAAATTCAATTTGAAATATTCTATTTATTACAACGCATATATTGATAGCTTGGTTTGGGTTGGTATCGATGCAGAGATAGCTGAAAAAGGATTGGATGCATCTAGGAATCTATTGAACTCGTGAAACAGATTTCAAGGCAAGTTGATTTCAGCGATCCGGTTATCAAAACGGCAGCCTTGATAAACCCCTCAAAATTTCGTCAAGCTACCACACCATAATGATTTGATGCGCCAATTTTCTCGTTTCATTGAAGTAGGTGATAGACAAGGCTTGGATGAGCTTTAGGATGTCAAAAGGCGTGATGAGAAATTTTTGTATCCATTGCTGAGGTCGTTTGTAAGACACTGTTTTCGTCCAGACGGTTTTCTGAACAGAATTCCAGATATTTTTTTTTTTTTTTATATCTGTATTATAGTGATTTTCAACTCATTTGGCTGGTTCGTCACTTTTACTTCCATTTTTGAAAGAATGTCGGGAGTGAGATTTGAACTCGTGACCTTCAGCGTGAGAGGCATGGATGTTACCACTACGCCAGATCGCCTCCGCAATTCCAGATATGATTGGACTTGTTACATCGATGATGCCAAAGCTGGTAGGTCTATACCGAAACGTGGGTGGTCATTGCGCCTGGAATTAAACTGTGCGGAATTTCGCTTTCCGATTAGAGGAAACGTTTCTTTACACTTTCGGTTCTACAAGAGTTTTAGAACACTTGAGAGTTTCACTATTTCACTACGATGGTTTGTTTTCGACTGAACGAAAGACTGAACTCATTAATTGCCCATAAATAAGAGAAATAAATTCAGAATGAAAATAAATATTTATTTTGATTTTTGTCCCTTAATTTTTCGATACAGTTTTTTTATACAGATATCTTTGTCATCGATCGTCACGAGGCTTGCAATGGTACCATGAAGTAATTCATGGACAGTTGTATTTTTTGAATACAGAACACCAAATCAACTGTATCTGAACACCAGGGTTGCCACATTTAATTCCGAAAAAAATCTTGTATGCTTTTTTTTTGGAAACGTGAGAAATTATAATTTTTATTTATGGCATTCAAAAGTACTTTGATTTTTTTTTATCCCATTTATTTATTTATTAGGCTCATTAGCATTTTAGCTGTAACAGAGCCGGGTTTTAATCGTGTACATGTACATATGTTTATGTTTCTATAAACTGTAAATTACACAGTAGTTAGTAGAAGCCATTTAGGCGTTAAGTTTTTCTGTTCCATTACATTATGGTAAATTACACAGTAGTAGCCATTTCGGCGTAAGGGTATTCTTTCTGTTCTTCCATTGTTCAGCAGACCGGACAGCGGAGACAGTTGATATTGATCATTGTTGAGTTATTTATAGAAAAGCAGCCCGATGTTTCTTGCAGAGCAGAGCAGTTGTATGGATGAATCGATCCTATTTCGACCGTGGATCGATTTCCATCGCTGATGATGTTTGCGTGGACGTAGTTATTCTATAACAACACAAAGATGGTCAATTGAGGGCCCTGAGTTTGAACTCACGACCGATCGCTTAGTAAGCGAACGCGTAACCAAGTGGCTACGAAGACCCCCAAAGTACTTTGATGGTAATTGGCAATCGTGAGACACATGTATCGAGCAGTACTGAACGATCGAACACCCATTTGTATTTCTATCTATGATGACGAATGAGTTTATGCGTCACACAACTCTAGCATATTTAATACTGTTAACCCATCGAACCGGTTCTCACTGCACAACAGGAAATATTTCTGCAATCAATGCAAATCAATCAGAGAAACCGGGGATCATGTTGTGCTACTATTTCGAGTTTCCAATTTCCCCGCACGTCACCCGTGGTGTACCGGATATCCCGCCAAGGCTGAGGAGAAATTGCCACTCCAAGTCTGTCTTGCTGTTTTATTGCAACTGCAAAGAAACTATTTCCTCCCGCCGTCCCATGAAATGAGCATGATGGCAATCAAAAAAACCCGGTATCCCGATAATCTACACTAAATAAGTTTTCCACCAACCGACCCACCGACCCACCGTTCGTCCTGCCGCATTTGCTACATTGGTGCAGTATATTTGCGCAATGAACCATCGTTGTTGATCAGCGGCGATGTATGATGCTTTCAGTTTTTTTATATTTCCAATTGATACGCTATTTTCCGCCTCGAAAAGGAAATAAAATGACTGCTGCTGTGTATATCATTTGCGTTGATATCGGGGCGAATTTTCTACCATTGCTACTAACGGCGGAACTCGCGGGGAGAAAGCTAGCTGCTAGCAGCCTTCCTCGGTCAACATATGGCATTGGGCACGCCAACAAATCTTCCGCCTTTTGCATACATATACCTCACTTTGGGGACCCAGTATTCGTGCAATTTTATTGACAAAGCCTTCACGGTTGAGTCTTGTTTAGTTTCATTTTTTTTTCTTCCGCTGTCAGCGACCGTTTCACGTGACGGTTATTTCGGAATACATGCACGTAAAATTAAATCAATATTAACACTACGGCAGTGAGCCACAGCCGGTGTGACTTGTTGGGCTCTGGAAACGAATCGCACAACTAAAATTGCACTTTTGCATGTGCGACTCGATAAAACGCGGTGTGTGTCGTCTGCTGCCCTTGTTTGTGATATGAGTTCCAAACACATATGCTTTTCAAATTCAGGAGTTCTGGACCATGGTGCGAGGGAAAGGTTGGAGCACGACGAACCCACTACAGAATGGCCAGAAAATCAACAGCACATCCACCGCATCGCGACAACAAAACACAAAGCTCCCGTGTGATGGAGTTATGGCTCCAGAGGGCTGTTAGGGCTGTTCCTCCGCACCAAAAACATATGTTTGGCTGACTATTTAGATCAATAATGCGGAGCACGCGACCTGCTCTGTGTGGCAACCAAACCAAACAAACAAACAAATTGCTCTGCGTATATGTGATCAACTGGAGCTCAGTTTTCGGAGAATGATGGACTGTTACGCGTGGTACACGTTACACATTTTGACGCAGATCAATGACAATTTTCGGAAAGGAAAAAATGTTCATATCACAGAGCAGAATTGCCTTTGAGTGGTCCGACTCTGTTCAATTTGTCAGATCCTTTTTAACGACAGAATTCCGATTGCAAAAATGCATTTATTCCTATTCCATTTGCCCTCTTAAGCGCCATAACTGAAATGTCTGAAATTCCCATCTTCCCGTGAATGGTACTGCAGAGGCGGAGTTAAGTGTTGAATTTCTCGATTATTGGAAGTGTGTGGCTTCCGAAAAAAAGGTACAGATAATGCTATCTATTGGAAGAATGTCTGCGGGTAGATGGCCTTTTCCATTTCCTTCTATATAAAACGTGAGGTATTGTTTGGGGTGTATTTTGCATCTTATCCATAATGCCATACCGCCTGTTGACTGCGTGCGGAAAGACTTAAATTTATAATATACGAATGTCACTTTATGAATTGTTCTGGAGTTATTCACATGTTTACGGCTATGATTGAAACGATGGATTGCAGGAAGATATAAAGATCAATGGGGATTTGACGCAAATAGTTAAAGGTCAGTATAAAGGTTTAGTTTTCATTCTTTACAATAACGGATACAATCCAACCTCAATAACATCCCATAGACCAGCGATGAAACGGCATCGATGAACACATATCATATCTGTCTGAAGTAGCCAAAGTGTCGATTGCGATTACAGTTACCGCCTGTCTGGTTTTCTTGAACTCCTCGTGTACAACGAGAGCTCAGAAAACATTGCCCATTGCGCAGTTTGTGAGATTTCGTCCTTTTACGTTACAAATCGTGGAATACTCTGGCTTCCATTGAATCGACAAGGCAGCTCAAACTGCATGCACCATGATACCGTTGGAAATGTCTTCAATATCGTAGGCAGTTAAAAGTCACAACTTTTGGTCCTGGAGCAGCCGTTTGTGAAACTGCCGATTGACATTCTGTCATAGCAGATCCTCAGTTCAGTGTTGCTAGACATTTCTAGCAACAATAGACACACGGTCATCGGCAACTTCACACGAACAGGAAAATGTGTCCCATCGGCTCCGGTCTATTACGCCGAATAAAGTTGTTTTATGAGCTGTATGTCTCTTAACGTGCGATTCGTCCGTGCGTCTATCGAGAGTTGAAGATGCTTCAACTCGGGTTATCAAAATTTTTCGCAGACAGACGCTTCTTGAGCTTCTTTTTAGGATTGGATTTTTCCACCAATCCTGCATATGCTCGTCTTCTGAAACTGTGATTTCCTTACGGAGTAACTACACCTTTAGGGTACGGAATCAATTATCCCCATTGTAGAACTCTGGAAACGTCCCTAACACAACGTTAATTTTTTGTCATTTTGAAAATGTTTCTGGAATTTAGAATTGCCGCAGACTTGAGCGTCGGATCATTCAAATCGAATCTTTTTCTCATTTAATTGATCAGCTTCATGAAAAAACTGGGACAAATCTCCTTAACAAATTATCTGTTTTTTGTTGTCCATTGTTCTGATAGTTTCTTCTGCTGCCTTTCCAACCTAAAAATTCTTGCCGTTTTTCAAATTTATTAGCATTGGATATTGAAACAACGAAAGATTCCTCGCAGATATTAGAGAGAATGGTTAGATGAAAATCTTTCTGCTCTTCATGTAGCAATTCAGGGTTTTCAGCCTGGAACACACGATTCAATCTAAAACATACTCCAAAAAACAACAACAGAGGTTTTGTCATTAAATCTATGAGTGCAGTCAATATTCCGGGAGCAGTCTGATTTCATACTAAATACTAAAAAACAAAATTAACTCTGAATATCGTGTCATGCCTCTTTTCACCATCACCGCTACAAAAAGCCAATGGGTGGGCGAAGGGTGTAGGATTTTAAGCGGCTTGAGTTCCAAAACTTCTTGTATTACCTTGAAATCGTTAATCCTTTCTGGGCTATTGAATATATAGGTTAGCGTGGCAGCGAAAATGGTCATGTCAAATTTCAAAAACCGATCATGTACATTTTGTTTTTTGGGCCAAAAAAATGACTTGTGCAAAGTTTCAGCTCAATCGGACATGATTTGAGGGTGCTTCAAAGCGCTCAATGTTTTGATTTGTTGATCCTAGAAAATCTCCCAAGGCGGGAGTAAAAGAAATTTGGAAATAGATTTTTTTTCAATGCCAAATGACTTAAAAATGCATAAAACGTCGAGATTTGGTGTTATCTCAAAAAAAATTTTTTTTTCCGAAAATAGACTTTTTGGGACTTGGCCTAAGTGGCAAAAAAATCAAAACTTTGAGTATTTTGAGGCACCCCTAAATTATGTCCGATTGAGCAGAAATTTTGCACAAATCCTTTTTTAGTGCCAATAAACAAATTATACATGATCGGTTTTTGAAATTTGATGATGATTTTTTTTCCGTACATCCATTGCTACCCTAGTATAGGTAAATATGTCCCTCAATAAATGCTCAAGATAGTCAGGGATTCTCTCACATGCATAATTAGCACACAAAGCCAGCGAATGACATGTACATTCGATAACTACTCTGCAATCCATTTTTATCGAGCGCGTTCCGGAATTCGAAACCTCCATCATCACGGTTCGACGCGAATCTTTTTAGATGATCCTTGAAAGGGATTCCGTTCTTATGAAACTGATCAATTATTGCATTGTAAAAGCTTTCATGATCAGCAGCAACAACCGATACTGCGGCGTAAAAGTGTACCTTAATATTGCTTTGTTCAAATGTAAGAAATTTTAAATGCGAAAAAAATCTGTACCAATCTCAAAATCAAAATTTTACACCCTGTACCATACAGAATCTGTACAAAAAAAACGAAAAAATCTGTACCTTTCCAATTAAATCTGTACGTGTGGCAACGCTGCTTGCAAGCCGCGTTGTATTTCGGGTTTCGCTGTTGGTTGTGGTTGAGTAATGCACACTGCATTTAGAATAGGGCTCTTTCTACAAATAAATGCAGAGCATCTGTTGGGCAAACATCATTTGCTTACATTCGTAGCTTCCATGCAGCAGAAGCGGATTCATTACCGATCGGCGTTCTTGTAGATGATTTAAATATAGTTGCGATCTTTCTATTAGCGCGAAATATTTCATAGAACTAACATGAACTTTGTGAAACAGTTTGGCAAGCTATTTACCGTACAAGAGCTTTTGTGTGACGCATATATGCTTAACTTACTAGCACCTATTTCGCGATTTTCATTGAGCGATTTTCCCACTAGATTTAAATCGAAAAAATAACAGGAAAGGATTATCAGCATTTTCGGACCTAGATTCAAGACACAGAGGCTCGAGCTCACGGTCGAATGCTTCCTTGTATTTTCCATGAATTTGCCAATTGATGGATTTTCTTCGTTTCCGATCAATTTTCTTATAACCATATTTCACTTCTCCGCAGAGCATTCAGGTACCCGGAAATCATATCTATGGGTTGCTTGATCTTTCTGACTGAATATGTTCATTACTTAAACATAATCATCTGCTTTTTGGCGAAACTAACCACCGATTAAGGATATCTGCAAACGAATATTCATTATAGTTTACTTCTTCACGAGACCAGCATTTCAGGGCAAAAAGCACAAAGCCTAAATGGGAGCACACTTCACCTAATCCGGTGATGCAATTTGCATTATTTCTGTGAAATTTTTTGAATAATGAATCTGCTTCCATTGATATGGATACCCATAAAAGAAATTTCTATTTTTCTCCGTGAATATGGCTTTGACGCCTAAAGTGAATATTTTTATGTAAAGAGACATATATTCGCATGTTATTAATATAGTGTAGCGCATAATTTCTATAAATATTTCGCTAAAATAATTATTTAAACAAAGCTCAATCTTGTCGATCCATACAAATCCTATGCAGCGATCTCTGTTGTCTACCCAAAAGATCACCAATACATATGCACGCTGTAAGCGCCCTATGGGAGGGAGTGATTTGGATGGGAATAAGGATAGGGATGGACATTGGAATTTGGAAGTAGGGATACTTGCTTCTTTTTCGTGCTGTCGATCGCGCACACTGATAAATGCCGAATGTTGCTCTTTAGATTGTTTTTAAGGCTTTCAATTAGCGGCTTCAGCAATCTTAGAAACATCGTACAAAACCTCACCAGTAGCTTTGGAAAATCGTGTTCGGCACAAAATTTGAAAAAAAACTTTTTTGTGCGTTAGATAGGGATCGCATAAAAAAAGTTTCCCAAAAAATAACTCTAATCTACGCCGTTCACCGTTCGATTTGCCATCTGCTTTGCCATCATCGGTTATAAATTTCTTGCCAGCGAGCATTCTCTTCAGGTCTGCGAACATAAAATAGTCGCTGGGGCCAGATATGGAGAATACGGTGGATGCAGATGCCATTCGAAGTCCAATTCATGCAATTTTGCCATCGTTTTCATTGATTTGTGATTTTTCCATACTCAATCACAATAACAAAAGTTGCTTCACTCTCAATGCTGTAACTCACGAACCAATCGACAGATTGCTGTCAAATTTTGACACGTATCCATTGAAAGATTGTGCTTTGTGATAGGCAAGTAGATTTTTGCAAGAGGCGCCACCTAGACGTCAGCCTTATGAGCTTTTCAGCCGAACTGTTAAGGTGATCACATTCGTTTATCTGGTGCATTACGTTTGCCCGAATAATTTTTGTTTTGAAATATATATAGTTATGTAAGGAAACCAGCCCAGCAGCACAACAATCCACACTACACATCAAGGTCAGATAATCATCGAGCCACGCAGTCATCATGTAAACATTTCCAACGAACCGTACGATGCCAAAACAAATTCCAGCGCTATCGCCATAGAAGACATCGTCAGCAGAATCCGGAGAACCAGATGCAACACGACACATCATGAACGGGAACCAACCAAGATTGAATTATGCTGACTTAGAAATTGATAGTTATAAAAGGCTTAGCGACAGGGAATTAGAGTTAGTATCTAAGTTGACTTTATAATTAAATGTTCGGTAAATAAAAGTTTGTTTTTTTTACACCACCTATGGTGTATAGATCATAACTATATTTCTTTGCAATTCATGACTATCGTACCATGACCAGAAGGATCATCTCACTTGTAGGTATTTTGGTTTAGACTATTTAGCTATTTTTGGAAAAGTTTGGTTATTAAAATATTTTGCTTTTTTCTGTGTGGCATTTATACCCATCTTGTTTTTCCCGCCTCAGATTATTTCTAGTAGGCAGTTGCTACATTACGCTTTTTTCTCTGCGGCTATTTCTGTTGCTCTTATTTCCTTTGCGATTTTTTCGATTCGATTTTTGAATCGATTGTGACACATAGGTTTTTTTAGTGGAGGCGATCTGGCGTAGTGGTAACATCCATGCCTCTCACGCTAAAAGTCACGAGTTCAATTCTCACTCCCGACATTCTTCCAAAAATGGAAGTAAAAGTGACGAACCGGCCAAATGAGTTGAAAATCACTATAATACAGATAAAAAAAACACATTGTTTTTAAAAAGATATTCAAAAACAACATGCTATAGTAAAGGAATCCTATGTCGACTATGCGGTCGTGTTTTGACTTTTTCAATAGTTTTTTTTTTATTTCAAACCGTTCAAAGTACAAGGTTTGTCAGTTCATGTAACTAACGACCCTTCCAGGGAATTCCTTCAATCACCAGGCATCAGCGTCATTACAAATTGTTCTCTATCCTCATGGATGTCTTGAATTCGTGTCTGCTAGGAATCTGTACAGATTACACATTTGGCAACTGTGACAGGACTCAAACCAGCAGTCTTCGGCCGATGTCTTGCAGAATGTGTCAGAAATATTCAAACTTTCGTACTTGAGCTAGACTCCTTAAATACAGCCTTAAATAATGCGTAAGGTACTTGTGGGTGCTTTGCTGGATCGGAGATAGTTCTCATGTGGCTGAGGTTGGCGGTTTCATTCATGAAGCAGCTGTAAACTTCCTTGGTGCTGAGATCTCACTCAAATCTTTTCTCTTGTATCAGAAAACGGCGTAGGGTAAAAACTATGAACTTTTAATAGAAATAAAATAGCGAATGGAGCTCTGTGTTTTCTGTGGTTACTTCACTTTTCCGTGATTCTGTTGTGCTCCTTGTTCGATTAATCTATGTCAGAGGAAGAAAGAAACATTGCAGCATAGGATGTTAAACCCGTGTTGACAAATTAACCTAGCTTTACAGCTTGCTAAGTCTTTCAACACAAGTTTTTTTTCTGGGGTGTTGGAGATAGAATTGAACTTTTTTCCAGAGAGAAAGAAGGATGTGTGAGACAAGATGAGACCATCGTATATCACCCTAGATTGTATGCCGTCTCGGACCCACAAAGTTAGTAAACTTTTACAGTTTAGTTCACTAACTTTGTGGAACAAAATCAAAACGGTATCTCTGCAGTGGTTGTTTCATGTATATATCTAAACCACGAGAAAGAGTAGAGCATCTGCTGGTAATATAGTCGACTTCCGTTCGAATAACTATATGGAACGACAATGAAACCGGTTAGAAAACTAAATTTGATTTTACATACACACTGAACAGAAAGTATTGATCATTGATCTTAGATAATCCGTTTTCGATTAATTTTTTAAAGTACATTTTAACCAGGTCCTGAAAAATATTTTTCGGTTTAGAATATTTTAAGTCAAATGCGAATAGTGTCTTCGTCTTTCACAACTAATTGGGATGGCTGGAAATCGTGTGGCCAAACGCGCTTAATCGCAATTCTAGAGATCTCTGTTAGTCGAATAGAGGAATCTGAAACAATGTCAGCTTATTCTTGAAATCCGAAGTCAGATTATGTAGCCCAAAATGCTGTCCATTATGTTGTCAAAAAACAAACAAGCAAGCAGAGACATGTATTAATCATCTGTAAGATTTAGTGAGAATTAAAACATGCCCTTGATTGCCCTTCATATTAACATCGCTTCAATTTAGATTCTCAGAGGACATACCAACAGTTTCAGCGGAGGTTCTCCTCCAAATCTTTTTTTCAAAACCTGCCATTCTGATGACCGATAATGGAGCACAAGACAAGGGTTTCTCCATCTGTCGGGCAATATCTTTTTTTTTTTTTCATGAGGTTTGTCCCTTTTCCTTCTTTCCGCCCGAAAGCAAAATGAATCCTGAAATGAAGAATGAGCACGATGGAGGGCTAAGCCGACGATCTCGATTGTTTCCTGGTGCGGATGGAACGTTGAAAATTTTCATTAAAATCCTTCATCGCCCTCTGAACCCGTATTCATCCGAAGCATAATGCGTTGCCAAAGGTCACGTCTGCTCGGCTGTCGTCTCAAACGAATTAGAATTCTAGCGCTATCACACAGACAAACATTTGCCTCTCGAAACAAGAAGACGGCTCACACGCTGGAATTTGGCATGCAATCTCTGCCATTGCAAACATGTAATGCATAGCTAATGCTGTTGACAGCTAACAATTCATTTGTCGTCTGCCGAATAGCAAATGGCAATAATTAATATGTGATTTAGATTGAATTATCCGTTTTGTCTCATGTGCGAACAAGACAAAGTTTGTCTCTCGGGGGGAAGCTTGACTGAGCACTCGGGACAAGTAATTGAGTGTTATCCCATCCGACCGGTTGACGCCCCGCAAATTGGACTATTGGTATGAGCCGAGAATCGTGCTCAACGCTACGAACATCGAACCACTTCGAGCATTGGTTATAATATCCGTAGTAATTCGCTCCGATATTTCATCCCGATGTCCCAAGCATTTATACATAAACCTCAAGGGATTACCGCAGCATCAGTTCGAATCTCCAGCAGTATTCGGGTTTTGTCCTTACGCACGATTTCCAATTAATCATTGGGTGAACAATATGTGTGCGCCAACAAAAGGCACTACTGAATCTGTATCGACATCTGCACCTGCTGCATTCGCTAGTTGAGCTTATAATAGGTTAGATTGAAGCCGGTTCCAAAAAGCGGAATGTAGAATCCGTTCCAACGCAGCAGCAGCAGCTCCTCCTTCGAGGTAGTAGTCTTTGCGGATCCTTACGGAACAATGGCGATCGGGTAATGAATACTAATTTGCCGCAGCAGTCACTATCGGTGTGGAATCTTTGTCGAGTGTTTTGTGTACAGGACTGTGAAAATGAGCCGACACAACTACACACGGCATGTGCAGCTGCAGCAGCGGTTGGAATGCGTCCCCAAGACGGAGAGCCAACCCAAAGGAGGCATTTTGATTTATTAGGCGGAAACGAGATAAACTTGCTGGTTAGGGAGAGACTTTAGAGATAATTGTCCCGTGCGCTTGTGGAATTCCTCGAAATGGCCAATAACACCAATAGACTCGAGCTGTGCTGGAAACAATAGCCATATGCTGGCGAGGCTCTCGCCGACAAATGCAAGGAAACATTGTAGCCTGTCATCGGTTAACCGGATTGGTAATTACATAACTACTTGTGGTGAAACGATCGAAGAAATAGTTGCTTTTATTGTCTGATTTTCGCGCATTTCCTAGAGACAGCTCATTATCGTCGTTTGCACGTCAGTTCTTTGTGAACTTGCATTGCGAATGAACGCTGATCAGATATACTCGTACAGTGACGAGGTTCATGTCACCTGCACGAGTGTCAAGAGAATGTGTCCCAAATGAGACTGATTTGTCTCCACAGTGCATTAACGTGGAATCCTCTAAGTGTCAATCTCAATCAGGTGGAAATGAAGATAAGCAAGGTACACAACTCGCAATAACAGCAACAGAATAGTCAATTCCCGGGGTAGTGATTAAATCTCAATAAGGGTGCTAAGGGTTTCGACAAATATTGCATTTTCACACAATCCTGCCTTCAACAAGCGGTGCTCGATTTTGGTTTGTGCGCTGCAGTCTTTAATGTGTGAATGACTTAACGAAATGCAGTGTTTGCGATTCTCGCAGTCTTGGCACCAATGATGTACCTCTCATCATTGCCAAGATTGCGAGTTTCTGTCAGTTTCTTGAAATAACCAAGGATGGTTCCAATCGTATCAACGAGCGCTCGTTCAATTCTCTTATTTGATTCATTCAACGCACACAATAATATGTTTTAAATCACTCATGAAAAAGAAAACTGACGTGTCAACGAAAACACTGAATGAACGCAGCGTGAGAGTCATCGTTTGGTATTTGTGCGCGTGTTCATCGATGCTTGCTTGTATCATTTTATGATTCGTTCGTTAGTTTCTGCCGTCGCTTTACTTTCGTTTCCTGATCCGATTGGGTGCTTAGCCTCGGAGCTTTGGATCGAATCGCTTTGTGATAGAGTGGTGTCGCTCTCAGAAAAGAATTGAATCGCAAGGCAAAAATGCGATGCGATGAAAATATAACTTTTCGATGTGCAATGCTCGCAGGTGCGCAGTTGTCGTCTAATAACTTTTAAAAGGAAAGCCAATAGGGTTCAGTTTGCTTACTAAATAGTAACTATATATAACCTTCGAAACGCAATCTATAAATGCTTCGAATTTTTCTTGTCTGATATTTATTATAATACAAATTGTCAAAAGCGGATTTTTGTCCAATAGTGGAGGCACAAGTTCGCAGCCTATGGGGCAAACGATCGCACTTATTGAAATAAACTTTTGAGATAACTTGTATCAAAAATCAATGATGTATCATTGGTAGCGTGTGGAAAAATCATTAATAGCGTGTGTAGGCATCATCCAAGAGGGGATGGGTAGTTGATTACTTGCTGGCTAGACTGATTTGTTGTAAATTTCGAAAAGGCATACGATGCATCCTCATGAAGCTAGATCTCGTCCCTCTAGTTTTGTAACCTGGTTGTATCCGCGCTGGACTTTGATGGCTTTCGCAAAAACACCAAATCTTTGAAGAAATCGTTTTGTCCAATGGTCTGCAATGGATGATCAGTTTCTCAGACTGCTCACTCTCGACTAGAGATGAAACGGGATGTTGATTTTATTTTCACTCCGGATGATCGAATTTTCCGGATAATCGAATCATATGAAAATTAAAAGGAAATCTCTCGGTAAACGTAAAATAACTATGATTTGCACTGACTTATTTGTACAATGCAGTATCTTAGCCACAAATTGACTAGCGCCCCATGGGGGAGGAATAATGTTTTGAAATTCGAAAAAAAACATTGCCTTGTTACAGCTCATGAACCAAAATATTATTCAAATGATCAAGTCCAAATACAAGCAAAAGCTTGGCATCCAGGAGCCAAGGAGAGTTCCATGAGATGGTTAAGCGAATCAACATTAGGGATGCTATGTTTTGGGTGGGCGAGGCTTGGGACGAGGTACCGAATGATTCCATTGATCCCGTTGTCGGCTGTAGAAGAACGCATGAACGCATGAACGGTGATTCTATGGTTTTCGGAAGACTTAAACTTTGGCGTCTTTACGACAACAGTAAGTAAAGTCTGAATGTGCTAAAATGTTGTATGATGTGTTTTTTCGAGGTAATCATTTTTTTTTTTCTTCAGGAAGTCCCATTCGTAAATTTGAGATGACCATTCTCATTGGCACTCTAATGCACATCGTTACTCATGAATTTATTTTTAAACCAATATAAACAATAATTTTCAAGAAAAAAATTAAATTAAATTAAATCTATTCTGCGATAATATCGTAACATATGAAGATGCGAAATAGACATCTTTTGAGAATCCAATAAATCAAAGTACTATCCAAGCGGATTCAAAGATTAATCACTTATTTTGTATTCTTTGCAACAATCTCAACACTCCTACCCCAACAATCGAATTAAAACATACTAAACAGACACTGCTCATCCTAACTACATCCATGTTTCATCAAATTATCATATTAGGTATGTTTAAATATTAAATCGATGTTCATTTAAATTTGGAATTGCCAACGTATATAAATTTACTGCAGATAATCGAAATGTATTGTATAGTAGATTGTATAGACCAACCCCTTTTTTTTTTGGTCGTTAAAAGTTACTTGCTGGCGGTTTTCCAATGTCCTTTCTGCTGCTATTCTTCGGAAGCAAACTACTGTACCACAAGCATTTACAAATCATAACATCTTTTAACGCATATACAATTAACCCATATTAATCTAAAATATGTATTACACCTGATAAATTTTAAGAATAAGTAAAGGACATTCAAAAACAACTGATCGAATAAAAATCGCCGCTTTGTTCCCTGCTTATAAATATTTGTACGGTATGCATCACAATATACAGACATTTGCTGCATTGGCCCTTAAAACGCTTGCTGTCGGTATGAGAATTGTTCAAATGAATACAATCACGGGAAAATTATCGCTTGGCGATCCTTCTCTGTCTCATCCGCACACAAATCCGATCGACGGAGAGCGAATCATTGGTCGACAGACCTGCTGTTCTTTCTACTTACGAGACAGAATGAACTTGTCTACCACATGTTTGGATTCGCTCACTCACTGAGTGGTATCGTATGATGCGAGACGAACACATTGATTGAAGAAGTTGTTTTCACATGCTGAAAAAAGTTGGATGCTTTCGTCGATTCTCTCGTCAATCACCAACATTGGAAATAACAGTTCGAACTTTCTTTTAATTTTTTTTATTTTTAGATGGGACGAATATCATTTTCCTTGATTTTGAATAAGTCCATTACGACCGGTAACTACTCAAGGAAATATGTGGTTGTTCTAAATATATTTCGGATAATTTTGAAGCATCGTTTGAAACGTCTCCAAACGAAGCGTTGTACGTCATTTCTCATTGACACCGCTTTTAAATCGCTGTGAAAAGTGTATTGAAGCTGGAGTAAATCCATAAATATCAAAATTAAGTTTAATTATTTTTTTTCATATTTTTTCTTGAAAGCTGAGGATTTCTTACATAACATCTCTCGATATCAGAGATACTTTTTTTTTCGTTTTTTTTCACCCTACAATGGAAAGGGGCACCCTAATATAAAAATAAAAAATACGGGTTTAATGCTTTGCGATTTTATTCTTGTTTCAAGCATATATTTTTAGTTTTTTGAATATAAAAAAAGAATTTAGTTTTTGGTTCATCAGAGAAAACCTCTTTCTCACTTTAAGGGGAAAAGGTGAGAAAGGTGTTTCAACAATGACGGAGTTATTGAATACTAGCTGACCCGGCAAACTTCATCCCGCCCAAAATTTGTTTTTTGTTATCAATACCTTCAAACATTCACGTTTTCTTACTATGAGCAAGTTCATGGGTCCAATCGCAGAACTGTTCATTGATTGATCTTCTAATCGACCCCGTTGAATTTACCTTTTACTATAAAATTCCTAGTATTTCTAACAAAACTCATCATTATAATATCAGATTATTTTCAGACACAATTCTCGTTCAACATTTTTCAACCACTTGCAAATAACATGTTTCTCCGTTACATGGAATAAGTATTTTATACAGAAAATTTGATAGAACAAAGACAGCCCTAAATCGAACAATTCCTTCCTCGAGGTCTGCTCTTATCAACACATCCGGCGATCCTTCTTTGGTATAGATAGAAGAAGATATAGGAGTGCGTTTAATCACATTTAAATCCATTTCCAGTTTCGAATAAAGATCAATATTTCGCTAGCGCAAACATCAAATGAACTAACAGCACTTGTCACTATGTAATTGTAGAACAATTTAGCAATTTATATTTAATATATATTTAATATATTTAATAGAACAATTGTAGAATTTAATTTTCCGAATTTTCCCTTTTTCCGTCAGAGTTTTCCGAAAATATTCAATTGACATGTTTGGATGGGATATTTTTGGTTGAAATATGTGTAATATTTTTATGGGACCCCTCTCCATTTCAAAGGAGCTAGGGGTGTCATACCATCATAGAAACATTTCTCATACCCTAAAACCCTCGCATCCCAAATTGTGCTTGATTAGTTCTCGAGCTATGCAGAAATTTGTGTTTCATTTGTTTGACAACCCACCCTTAGAGAGGGAGTGGAGAGTCTAACCACCATAGAAACATTTATTGCACCCTTAAAACCTCCATATTAGAAGCATCGAGACGTTTTGACGGAGCATTACGTTTCCGGAAACATATGTGGAGTACAGTAGAACCCCCATTATTCGCGGAATAGTCAGGCAAGCAGGGTTGCCATAATAAAATCTGTGTTTTTGGTCTGAAAAAATCTTTTAATCTTAGTTTTTTCTCAAAAAATCTGTATTGAAATCAGTATTAAGTTTATAAGTCCAATGCTGAAGCATAATTTTAGCTTTAGTATTATTAATTGGAATAGTTATTATTGATAAGACGATGTTGATGGTATCCACGTAATACCAGGAAGCATTTACGCTGTAGTAAAAATACAATGCTACAATAGAGGTGTAATGGAAATTATTCTGTTACCATGCTTGTTTACATTACGCAACGCAAATACTTTTATTATAATATATTTCAGGCTAACAAAAAAATGTAATGGTTGGAATGAATTAAGAGGTAGCATGATAAGACAACAATTTAAAAACTTGAGATTTATCTACGCTTGAAATCGGTGAAAGGCTTATTATGAAGCTAATGCTTAGGATATGGACAGGACTATTCCTATTTTTTATTCAAACTTTCGTCGCTCATACATTTGATGAATCAGCAGATTGCAGATCACCCAGTTTTTTTTTTTTTTTACCATTATCAATATTGCTTTATTTACAGATTTTTATGTATACATATCAATGTAGCTTTTTAGTGTAACATTATTTTTACTTTCGTCAGGAGTTTCCAAAAAGTACATAATATATCTTATGAATATTTTCATAATTTTTGCTTTTTCTCCATTGTTTCTACCTCTAAGTATTGGATAGTGAAAATCTTTGAAATTAATTCCAGTTTGTTGAAATGTTCTTCCCATTACTATCTTGACGTGCTCCCATAATTGATTTATTCTTCGGCACGATGTAAATTTATGTTCCAAGGTTTCTCTCTCCCCGCAGAAGCCACAATTAGGATCTGGTCGCCGTTCTTGGTGGTACAGCATATCGTTATGTGGTATTTTTCCATGCACTAGTAGGAAGTATGTGGATTTCTCGTCTGAGGTCAGCTTTTTGTGGTTGATATTTTTCCAAACATGTTTCCAACTTCTTGTCACCTGTTCTGTAATTTTCACCGGTGGCAACTGATCTAAAAGATGCTGATAGATCGTCATGGCCTCCGGATTATCTAAATGACTTTGTGGTAAACTACCCATTATTGTTCTAATTATTCCTATGTGGAGTAGATCTGCTGGAGTTTGTTGGGAAAATGATTCCATGGACGGCAAAACTGATCTCGTTCTGATATAGCGATTAACCAAAAGGGCTTTAGTTTTTAGATTTGGTGAATGGAGTCCCAAACCACCTTGTTTCTTTGGTCGCACTACATCTGTCATCCTAACACGCTGAGCTGGAACGCCTGCCCACAAAAAATATCCAATTTTCTTCGTTATCATTCCAACATATCTGTTTGGGATAGGCAATATCGAAGCCATATACCACATTTTAGAGCAGATAAATGTGTTTAACAACACAACTTTCTGCTTGATGTTCACTATTCTCGGTCGATTCATCCATATAAGTGAATTTATATTGTGGTATATTTTATCCCAATTGAGGCAGACAGTGTCTTTTATGTTGTTTTTGAACCGTACTCCCAAAACTTTGATTTCATCTTTCTTCGCAAAACCTTCCCAGTGTTGTATCCCTGGTCCAATATCCATAGCCTCAGTTTTTCTCATATTTAGCTTTGCTCCTGCAGCCTTCTCGAACTGTTGAAAACATGTTAGGATAAGATCAATTTTTGAAGGGCATCGAATAATTATAGTGATGTCATCTGCATAAGCTATCACACATTCTCTTGGAGCGCTACAAATCTCAGCAAGATTGTCCAGCAAAGGTTGCAGATAGATGACGAAAAGCAGCATACTCAAGGGGTCGCCTTGTCGTATCGATTTCTTTATCGAGAAAAGTTCGGTAGCTTGACCGTTGATGATCAGCTGAGAGTTGGTTTTCATAGCTAAATTTTCTAACAGATCTACAAACTGTCTATTGAAGCCCATCATTCTCATATTTTTCAAAAGAAATGAACGGCTAACTCTGTCGAATGCATTACTCAGGTCACATGCAACTACGATTCCGCCGTTTCTTTCTTGTTTGGATAGAGCAATATGATCCCTGACTGTGCAGACCGCTTCGAATATCGTGTTTTTTCCGTTGCTGCACTTCTGGTGACTTGAAAGTACCGTTGTTGCAATTTTTTCCACCCGCTGCTTCAAAACTCTACTCAGTACTTTGTAGTCCACATTCAGTAAAGTGATCGGACGCAATGAGCTGATGCTATTATCTCCTCCTTTCTTTTTAACTAGAACTATTATTCCATCCTATAAATCATCCCTCACGTAACCGTTTTTGATTTCATTTATTACAAGTGTGAATTCGTTCTTTATTATATCCCATGCTTTCAGATAAAACTCCCTGGTAAGACCATCCTTTCCTGGTGACTTGTTTGGTGCTGATCCTTTAATGACTGCATAAATTTCATCTTCTCCAAAATCTTCCATCAAGTGGTTATTTTCATTCAGATTCTCCATCATCGTCCTTGCCGGAAGAAAACGATCGTCATCCTCAATCTCGTCCTCATGAAATAAACTCTGATAGTGTTCCAAGATATAGCTGCGTATGTTATCTGTGTTGGTTATAGATTGCCCATCGATCGTCAAGGATGTTACGCTGGTTTCTCTTCTTCTGTTAGCTTGATCTGCCAGTTGAAATATGGAAACGTCTTCTCCTCCAAGAAAACGAAGATTCGTGTTATTCCTGCTATTTGTGAATTTTTTCTGTTTTAGTAACATTATGGCTTTGATTTTATTTATTTCTGGTGTGCAGTCTTGATCCTTGTGCTTTTCGTATGCATTTTTCAGGCACGTGTGGTAAAAACCCATTGTGTTGTTGAATGTCCGAATAGCGATAGAATTTTTCCATTTGAAAAACGACGCAATTTTCCCTTTGGTATACGAAGACCACCAATCCGCCCATGTTGCGTAATGCCTCCTCTGTCGTGTCCAGTAAGCCCATTTATATCTGAGCTCATTCATATTTTGATCAGACAGTAAATGCTTATTCACCCTAAAGAATGGTCTATGAGTTCTTTGTATGCGTATAGGTAGTACAATGCGCATAACAACTCCTTTGTGATCGCTAAAACTGTTCGCTTGTAACTTGCAGTATCGTACGTTGGGTAAGCAGTTTGGAGTGACATAGATTCTATCGATCCTTGACATCGACCGACCACGCACAAAAGTGTAATCATTTTGCGTGTTGAATTCTCTCCACACATCTTTGAAGTTTAGCCTTTCACATAATCTTTTTAGAGCCGGACTCATATTTGATATTCCAGTGGCGTCAGCTGGATTAACTATGGAGTTGAAATCTCCCAGCAATATAGTGTATGGAGGGTAATCTTGCATGAATCTGGGCACGGTTTGATTGAAGAACTCTTCACGCGCCGATCGGTTATTTGATCCAGATGGGGCATAAATATTTAAAATTCGAACGTCATGCTCTAGATTGATGCATAATATACGAGAATCCAGGCTCCGGGACACACTGATTATTTTAATTCCATTTCGTATAGCAAAAGCCGTACCACGACAAGTTTTGCTTATATTGAATGTAATATTATAGCCGGGAATACAGAGATTTTCATTGATAACTTCCTGCATGCAAAGTATATCTAGGTCTAGTGTATATATAAGTGACTTGAGAGAGTTTATTTTGTTTTCGTTACTGATACCGTTCAGATTGATAGTTGCGAGAGTATAAGAGAAGGTTTGTCTACTGTTTATTTCTTGCATGATCGATTACGAGTTTACTTGCCGCTTGGTGCGAAGTTCTTGTTGAGCGCCGTAGCCTTTCCGAGGATTCATCATCGGAAATCTCCATAACGCCTCTCTCGGATAGTCGGGTAAGTGAGTTTGATCGGCTGCTTGTTGGTGTAGCCCTTGAGTGGCCTAAGTTGTCACTTACATTTGTTGGTATGTCGTATTCTTTTGTTGCCTTGTATTTGCTTGATATTGCTTCAGTTGTGATTTTTGCATTCGTGGTATCGGTTGAAATCTTCGGTGCTTTGTCTCGATTGTTGTGGTCTTCAAGCGATGATGCTGGTCGTTTCTGAGCTTCGTTTGCGCTAGCCTTTCCCGGGCCAGCGACAACGTCGGAGTAGAGTGATGACGATTTGTTTTGAATTTGTAAAAGTGTTCGATTTTGTGCACAACTTGATACGAAGTGAACCTCTTGATTGCAGTGTCGGCATGTTTGGATTTGATGTGTATAGGTGACGTGTGTGTTGTATCCTCTTACGTTCACGAAGGAAGGAATAGAATGGTTTATTCGTATACGGACTATTCGTATCCCACTTGGTATCTGCGAGAAGAACTCCGAACGGCACATCTCGTGCTTTACGCTGATGATCTCACCGTATGTAGAGAAGTATTCAGAGATCCATTGGTCAGGCATTTTTGGAGGTAAGTGGTGCAGCTTTACGTCCGTTCCCCCATCCTCAACGTACAATCTGATACGATGGATGGTACCATTGTTGTTCAGCTCAAATTTGCCATCGTACTGTTCCACGACCTCTTCCACTCTTTCCTGTGTCTGCATCTCTACGAATACCTTTCCTTCGACTTTGTCGATTTGTATGGCAGTAACATCTTGAGGGGTCAGCTTCAATTGTTTTGCGATAAACGCAAAGATGGTCTCATCCCTCAACTTTCGTATGCTACGGATATCAATGTAGAACGTGTGGGCTCTTAGCGTATCCATATTAATAGATGGGGGCCTGATTTTTCAAGCTTTAAACCCCTACTACGCAAATAACTTCTTATTCCTTTCAAAGCGATCTCTCTGTGAATGCGTCTACTCAACACAAGTGTTCAGTGATAACTGCCCAGTTCAGAAGCTTCTGTTTCTACAGCTTCAACACCTACGTAGATATCTTCAGATGCTTTTCAAAATCTACAAGAATCTGGTTCTGCTATATCAGTGTTGTGGATCCTGCTGAAATGAGAATAATCTGTGAACCTGAAAAGAATTATATTATATGTGAACCTGAAATGAAATGAATATAAAAAATACCTACCTTTATATACACATATACTTACCTTATATACGTTTTTATAGCACATAAGTCACCTACCTTGAATTATATTCCTTGAATTAAAATAGTTATCATTGTTATAATAAATGAAATAGAGCTCAGTTACAATAGAAAAAGCCACTCGACAACATCGTTCTTTGTTATAAATTAAAATTCCGACAGTCCAACAATTTTACCAAGTATTTTTACCGAGTTCGAACAAATCGCAACATTTTAATGGTGCCGAAACCCGGGACGTGCGTTCGCAGTCCATTCAGCTTAGCCGCCGATTCCAGTGAATATTCGAAGATAACCTCCATCAATACGACCACGTGCTATCAGTAGCTTTGGAACACAGAAGGAGCGATATTTGTTCCAGTGACAGCAGCCAAAGATTGATGCAGAATCAGCAGCAGATTCAGATCCAGCAACAACGGCAAAAATTGACCCAGCGACAGCAGCAGCAGCAATTGGTTCATTAATAACCGTCAACATCACGTGTACGGTTTGCTAATCATCATCATCTATCGTCACAAGCCACAGCCACAGCGAAGGTGAACTTCCTCAGTAGGCGTTCGGAGAGACAGTCATCGTGTCACGAGAAGTGAATCACATCATCTATCGGAAGAAAGACTTGGAATTCGAGTTTCTCGGAGCTCAGAACCACCAAAGAAAAGGTTTGAGGTTAGGTGCAATCAGCAGGTGGGTGCATTGTTACAATTGTGGTGACTATACATCATGGCTTCCACGGCACGAAGCAAGAAAGCAAAGCAGCTTAAACAACTTCATGCCAAGCGTGCCAACATTTTGGGTTCTGCTCAGTTGATTAGCGAATTTGCAGAACATTACACCGAATCACAATATGCCGAAATTCCGTTTCGTCTTCAACGGCTTGATAAATTATGGGAGGATTATGAGAAGGTGGAAGCGGAGATTGAATCATTCTTGAGCGGAGAACCGCAGTTCTCAGATGATCTTGCCGAATTCCAAAACACGTATTTCCGTCTGAAAGCGTTTTTATCGAGTAAATTGCCTTCTTTGCCTTCCTCACCAGTTCAATCAGCTCAAAGCACTTCTTCTGGAATGCGTCTTCCAGAGCTCAGGTTACCGGAATTTGATGGAAATCCAGAAGAGTGGTCTGGTTTTCATGATCTCTTTAAATCGATGATACACGATAACAATTCACTGACGAATATTCAGAAATTGCATTACTTGCGAGCTTCATTGAAAGGAGAAGCAGCTCGCATCACTTTTTTTTTTTTTTATTAATCCGTTTATTTTTACAGGCTCAGTTACATAAGTTTAATGGAGCCAAACTCTTAACTATATTTCAACTAGCATATATCAACATGTTGTTTCCTTAATTCTATGGTTAATGAAATAGGAAACCGATTACTCGCGGTCGACTCGAGTTTAGAAGGGTGACACATTTTCATTAGGAAAAGGATGGGATGTAAGGAGATGTGTGTTTACACTCGCACTCACATTCACATTCACATTCTCATTCACACTGACACTTCACACTCAATTCTTAAAACTATCCTTACATCTAATATGTATTTACAATTTAACTTATTCTAATGTTAGTAGGAAGGGAACCGATAGCTCGCGAAGGACGAAAAGGAGGGGAAAAGGATGTATAAACAATCACACTCGAAGATCGATAGCTTTAAGGAAAACATATATTTGGGACATGTAATCAAGGTCTAACCGAGCCAACACATCTCTCACCGGCACATTGGACTGCTTTCCTCCAGCCCGAAGGGAGTTTTCTAAATTCGATCTGGCGACAAGATACAACTCGCACGACCAAACAACGTGTTCGATATCGTGGTAACCATGGCCACAACCGCAGAGATTGCTGTCGGCAAGATTAAAACGAAAAAGCAGCGCGTCTAACGAACAGTGATTGGACATGAGTCGGGAGAAGGTGCGAATAAAGTCCCGACTCAATTCCAGACTTTTGAACCACGGATTGAGGCTAACCTTAGGGATAATTGAGTGGAGCCACCGGCCCAATTCATCTTCGTTCCATTTGCGTTGCCAGTTAACGATGGTATTTTTACGAACTAAAGAATAAAATTCATTGAAGGCGATTTGACGCTGATAAATTTCGCCTTCAATTGCACCTACCTTTGCTAATGAGTCAGCCCTCTCATTACCCGGAATTGAGCAATGTGAAGGGACCCAGACAAAGGTAATGACATAACAGCGTCTGGATAAAGCACTCAAAATTTCTCGTATTCTCTCAAGGAAGTACGGCGAGTGCTTTTCCGGCCTCACTGAACGGATAGCTTCGACAGAGCTAAGACTATCCGTTACAATGTGATAGTGTTCAACAGGTCGTGAGGCGACGCTGTCCAGCGCCCAGTGTATTGCTGCCAATTCAGCAATATACACTGAGCAAGGATACTGAAGACTGTGTGAGGTGCTAAAAAATTTGTTGAACACTCCAAATCCTGTGGACTCATTCATAGAGGACCCATCAGTAAAGTACATATTATCACAATTGACACGCCCATACTTTGCTTCGAAAATCGTAGGAACGATCCCCGATCGATGATAATCTGGAATTCCATGGATATCCTGCATCATGGACAGATCAAAATGCACAGAGGAATTGATGTAGTCAGGAAAACAAACACGGTTGGGAATATACGAAGAAGGATCAACCTGCATGGAGACGAATTCATGATATGAGCTCATGAATCCAGAATGAAAATTTAGCTCGATCAGCTGCTCAAAATTTCCGATCACCAATGGGTTCATAACCTTACACCGAATGAAGAACCGAAGAGATAATAAATTGAAGCGATCTTTTAGTGGGAGTACGCCTGCCAAAACCTCGAGACTCATGGTATGCGTTGAGGGCATACATCCCAACGCGATACGGAGACAAAGATACTGAATTCGCTCGAGTTTAATGAGGTGTGTTTTGGCAGCTGATTGAAAACAGAAACTGCCATACTCCATCACTGAGAGAATAGTTGTTCGATACAACATTATAAGATCTTCTGGGTGGGCTCCCCACCAGGTGCCGGTAATTGTACGGAGAAAGTTTATTCTTTGTTGGCATTTTTTACTCAGATACCTAATATGGGCCCCCCAAGTACATTTGGAGTCGAACCAGACCCCAAGATACTTGAATGACATAGCATGAGTGATCGGTTTACCCAAAAGTTGAAGCTTTGGTTTTGCTGGTCTATGCTTCCTAGAAAAAACCACAATCTCTGTTTTCTCCGTGGAGAATTCGATCCCTAGCCCAATGGCCCAGGTTGAAAAATTGTTCAAAGTATCTTGTAAGGGTCCTTGCAGTTCGGATTCGTTTGATCCTACGACAGACACCACTCCATCATCTGCAAGTTGTCTTAGGTTGCAATTTTGTGTAAGGCAATTGTCGATGTCGCTTACATAGAAGTTGTACAAAAGGGGGCTTAAACATGAGCCCTGGGGGAGTCCCATGTAGGAGACCCGACTTACTGTCGAATCCCCGTGAGAAAAATTCAAATGTTTCTCACAAAGCAAGTTATATAACATATTATTCAATAGAGGCGGCAGACCCCGAGAGTGTAATTTGTCTGACAGGACCTCTATTGAAACAGAATCAAAGGCCCCCTTTATGTCCAAGAATACTGAAGCCATTTGTTTTTTTTCGGCGTAAGCCAATTGAATTTCTGAAGAAAGCAACGCAAGACAATCATTCGTCCCCTTGCCCCTGCGGAACCCATATTGTGTATCTGAGAGTAGGCCATTCGTTTCAACCCATCGATCAAGGCGAAACAAGATCATTTTCTCCAACAATTTCCGTATACAAGACAGCATTGCTATTGGGCGGTACGAATTGAAGTCGGACGCGGGTTTTCCGGGTTTTTGAATAGCTATAACTCGTACTTGTCTCCAATCATCTGGAACAATATTATGCTCCAGAAACCGATTGAATAAGTTCAACAAGCGATGTTTCGCCACATCAGGGAGATTTTTCAGCAAGTTGAACTTAATTCTATCCGATCCCGGAGCAGAATTGTTACATGAAAGGAGAGCAAGAGAGAATTCTACCATCGAAAACTCGGAATCAAGATCGCACCTATCTTGTGGTATATCTCGAACAAATTTTTGCACAGGAGCTGAATCAGGACAAACCTTTCGTGCAAAATTAAAAATCCATCGATGTGAATATTCTTCGCTTTCATTCGTTGAAGAGCGATTTCTCATGTTTCGAGCCACTTTCCATAATTTTTTCATTGACGTTTCTCGTGACAAACCTCCCACGAAATTTCGCCAATAAGCACGTTTTTTCCCTTTGATCAAATTTTTGAACTGATTCTCAAGGGCTAAATACGTTTGAAAATTTTCAGGAGTACCACGTTTCCGAAAAGCTTTAAATGCATTCGATTTTTCTACATAAAGCTTGGAACATTGGCTATCCCACCATAGATTGGGAGGCCTTCGGAAAATGGTGGAACCTGGATTGGGTTTCGTTTGAGCGCGAACTGCGCTGTCATAGATCAAACGAGAAAGGAAGTTATACTCCTCCAATGGAGGTAAACCATCTCTGGAATTGATGGCTAGAATAATCGCGTCCGCATATTTTTTCCAGTCAATGTGTCTTGTGAGGTCATATGCCATGTTTATAGATTCAGAAGAATTCGACCCAATGGTGATGGAAATTTTGATTGGCAAGTGATCACTACCGTTGGGGTCCTGGATTACATCCCACTTGCAATCTAACGATAGTGAATTCGAGCAAAGCGAGAGGTCAAGAGCACTTGGGTTAGCAGGAGGTTTAGGTACACGTGTTGTTTCCCCAGTGTTCAAAACGGTCATATTGAAGCTGTTACAAAGGTCATATATCAACAATGAACGATTGTCGTCGTACTGTTCCCCCCAGGCAGTTCCGTGAGAGTTGAAGTCTCCCAAGATCAATCGTGGCTCAGGAAGGAGTGAGCACATGTCAACAAGTTGCTTGCGGCTAACCGCAGCTCTCGGAGGCCAATACAAGCTGACAATACAGAGGTCTTTGCCTCTGATGTTTGCATGACAAGCAACAGCTTCGATCCCTCCAATAGGTGGAAGGTCAATTAGAAAAAATGAGTGGCACTTATTGATCCCCAATAGTACCCCTCCGTATCTGTCATCGCGGTCCAAGCGTATAATATTAAAATCGTGGAAAGAGAGATCATCTCGCGAAGAAAGCCAAGTTTCGGACAGAGCAAAAACATCACAATTGAACTTATGAATTAAAAATTTGAATGTATCCAATTTAGGGATAAGACTACGACAATTCCACTGTAAAACAGTGATATCTCCGACCTCTCTATTTGAATTAGACATCAAGAGAGATAATCATTGCAAGGAGGGGCCATGTTTGCATCAATTGCTGCAAAATTGTCTTTAACACTGGAAGCATTGAGATGACAATGGTTCTGATGGAGTCGGAAACGTTAAAACACTTGAAGATTTGATCCAAAAGGTCAGACAACTTTATAAATCCCGATTGGGAAGTTGAGCTGGACGGAAAAATAGGGACAGTTGGGGTTTTTGATGTCCCCTCGAGTGCTGGGTCGTTCGAAGGTGAACTATTCCCACGGAAGCCAGGAGGAACCTGATTTTGCTTGTCCGCTGCACTCGTTTTTTTAGGCAAGCTAACAGGGGATATCACCGGAGGGACTTGTGATTGAATTTTGGGAGTGGTCACATTTTTGCGCCGGGGATTCCCTTGGGAAATAAACGGTGTACCCCCGTGAGCTGTGTCCGCTTCCATTTCGTCAACTGGCAACGTGGAAAAGATATTGTGTGAGGAGATTGGATGTTGTTGTTGTTGGGCCTGTGGAGAAGCGCCCTTTAAAATTTCCGCAAAAGTGCGTTTCGAGCGTTCCTTTAAAGAGCGCTTCTGTTTCTCCCAGCGACTCTTGTAATTTTCACAAGCTGAGAGCTCATGTGGGGTCCCCCCGCAATATGGACACTTATGCTCAGTCGCACTGCAGGATTTGCCCACATGTTGCTCTCCGCAAGTGGCACAGCGCTCCTTGTTGGCGCAGTAGTCTGCTGTGTGACCAACTGACTTGCATTTGTTGCAAGTCATGGGCTTTGGCACGAAGAGACGCAGCGGAAGCCTCAATTTGTCCACCATAACGTAGTCAGGGAGGGCGGAACCAGCAAAAGTTACTCGAAACGAGTCGGACGGGGTGAATTTCGTTTTTCCCTCTTCCTGGGACACTTTTCCTAATTGATGGCAGTCCAAAATTTTAACTTTCGTCAAAGGGAGCTTTTTAAATCTGCCATCTCCCTCTTTTATTAATGCGCTCGTCAGACCCGTTTCTGTGATCACCCCCGAAATTTCTACGTTATGGCAGGGCACATAGACGCGATATTCTAGTACGAACCTATTGTCGACAACAATCTCGTTAGCTTGCTTCCGATCAGCCACGACAACACGCAGTTTGTTCGGTCGAACCTTTCTAATTTCGACCACGGAGGAATAATTTTTTGTCAGATCTTTCATGATCTGAATGACGTTGAGCGATTTCCCGTTGGGTTTTGGCCGGAAGAAAACAACCCATGGGCCAGATCCAGATGCATCTTCTGGATAGACCTTGACACGCGGAGAGGGGACAACTGCGGGGGAGGACGAGGTCGATTGTTGAGCGGGAGCGGGAACAGTTGGGCTGGGAGGCAAGTTCGGGAGATAATCGGAAGCGGGAGCGGGAGATTGAGGGGGCGAAGTGGAAAAGTTTGCCAATTTTCTTGAAGGGGGCTTGTTGAGGTTGATTAACTCTTCCTCTGAAAAGACATCGTCTGAGGGGGGAACGCGTTTAAGCGACTTCCCAGTAGTTAGTGAGGAGGAAACATCAGATTCAATGTCCATATCAAGAGGATCGCACTCTGCCATTATGGCAGATATACAATTATACTTTTTCTTTTTTTTTTTAAATCCTTAACCTAATATATATATAAACTAAAATACTTGAAGCGCACGGTAACGGTGCTCCAATCGAACCACGTGATGATCGCTTGGCACAACAGCAATGGTGTATCGCACCACAATACGATGACGAGGAACGGCACACGCTCACAGCGCCCGCAGTGGAGGACTTCTCCCTCCCGCTGGTTGTGATTACTTATCACTTCACTCTCGCAATAAAGAAAACACCGTTAGAGCGACACAATCACTTCAGCGAAACCGATAACGGTATTGTTCCAACACAATAACGGACACGAACAACTTTGCGTCCGGCGGCTTCGGATTGCGCGAGCTGACTGAGCTCGCATCACTTGTTCTCTACCAATTGCTTCAACCAGCTACGCGGTTGCCTGGAGGTTGGTCACTGATCGTTATGAAAACAAACACTTTCTGAATTAAACGACACATAGCTACGCTTTTTTCCATCGCTCCTCTTCGAAAAGAGTCGCCAAGCGGTCTTTCGGAATTAGCAGATGAGTTTGAGAAACATGTAACTCTTTTAGATTCGCTCGAAACGAAAGCTCAACACTGGGATTCTGTATTAGTGGAGCTTCTCTTCAGTCGGCTGGACGCGGCTTCCCAAAAATTGTGGGAAATTCAACAAAATAAACATGAGAGTCCTTCGTATAATGACTTGATTCAATTCATCCACGAACATTCACGAACTCTGCAGTCGTTGCAGCTCTCTCAAGCTACTTTTAGTCTGACCCAAGGTAGTTCACAAACACCTCGTTCGATGCCGACTAGGACAGTGTCCCAAGAGGGTTTGTTTTGTGCTGCATGCAAAAAAGAGCATCATCTCTATCAATGTGAGTCGTTTCGTGCGCAATCACCCCAAGAACGTTATAATTTGGTCAGGAAACACAATTTATGTATAAACTGCATAAAATCCACTCATTTAGCTAAAAATTGTACCAGTGCATTGTGCAAATATTGCCATAAAAAGCACCACACCTTACTTCACATATCATCATCACCAGTTTTGATGACGACTGAAGTTTCACCAGAAGAAGAAATGGAATATTTGAACACCACCGAGAAGTTAGGACAAATTTCAAATTCAGGTACGCAGTCGCATTCGCCTTTCGTTTCGCTTTTATGCGACACAACTGTCGCTACGGTCAATCGTCCGCGCGTCTCTTCGCTGCCGCCGGTAGATGTGCCCTTTCAACAGTTCAACACGTTCAATACAGTCACACCTCCCTCCAAAGTGTGCCAAGCAAATGAAATCAATAACTCAACCGTTATCCTGTACACAGCTCTTATTAAAGTCCAAGACAATCGTGGACAATTTCAGATAGCCCGTGCGCTTTTTGACACCGGTTCACAATCGAGTTTTATCTCAGAATCATTGTGTCAACGTTTGGAGTTAAGTCGTACCAAAGTAAACATGCCTATAAGCGGTATTGGTCAAGCCGTTGTCAACGCCCGTTATGCAGTCTCCTTAACTGTTTCCTCGCGCTTTGATTCGTCGAATTATGCAATAAATTGCCTCGTTCTACCAAAGCTGACAGTAAATTTACCAACTAGAACGATAGATATTAGCAAGTGGAACATTTCAAAGCACCTTCAACTGGCAGACCCTCGCTTCAACATAAGTCATGGTATCGATCTTATCATAGGTGCCGAATTGTTTCTGCGCATCTTGAAAGCAGAACAGGTCACCGTCAATGAACATTTACCTATTTTCCAGAAAACAAAGTTTGGATTTATCATTGCCGGAAGAGTACCTACTCGAGATCCTACTCCAGTGACGTGCCTTGTTACCACCATCAATGAACTAGATGAACAGATAAAACGGTTCTGGGAGATCGAAAATTTTGAACGTGGCAAGGCTATGACAATTGAGGAAGTGCAATGTGAACATCATTTTAAAACTACACACCGCCGTGAAAATGATGGACGGTATGTTGTACGTCTGCCTGTTCATCAGGAGATGTTATCACAAATTGGTGAAATTTGTCTATAGCAGCTCGACGATTCACCGCTGTGGAAAAACGTTTTCGAACTGACCCTGAACTTCACGACAACTACGTCCGATTCATGACGGAGTACGAGCAGCTTGGGAACATGGAGGAGGTGAAGACTCGTGTCGCGATGCCCCAGTTCTTCCTGCCCCATCATGCGATTCATCGTTCCGACTCGTCGACCACTAAAACAAGAGTGGTTTTCGATGGATCATCAAAAAGCGGCAGCCATCTATCTTTAAACGATTTACTCCTTACCGGACCCACCGTGCAGCCTCCGCTGCTGTCAATTATTCTCAATTTCCGTTTACACCAGTACGTCATAACCGCCGATATTGAGAAGATGTATCGTCAAATTATGGTTCACATCGACGATCGACCACTGCAGCAGATTTTGTGGCGCAAGCAAGAATCGGATCCGATTAAAACATACCGCCTGAACACCTTGACCTACGGCACATCCTGTGCACCGTTCCTTGCAACCCGAACGCTGATTCAGCTTGCGGACGACGAAGGCGCAGATTTTCCTATGGCAGCGGCATCCGTCAAAAAAAAATTTTACGTTGACGATTTGCTGGTTGGAGCAGACAGCATCGACAGTTTAACTAAAACCTGTGAGCAGGTAGATGGTCTTCTCAACCGAGCCGGATTTTCCCTCAGAAAATGGAGTGCCAATCACCCCTCTCTCTTGAGACACATTCCAGAAGATCGTCGAGAAACTCAAACGGAATTGGAGTTGGACCGCACGCATTCAATAAAAGCTCTCGGATTGTTGTGGTTCCCTGTGGAAGATGTACTTGGTTTCAAAGTGCCGGAGTTTCCACTTCAGACAAAGGTAATCGCTATCAGAAATGTCTCGGCTCTTCGATCCTTTAGGGCTCATTGGCCCCATTGTTGCCAAGGCGAAAATGTTCGTACAACAACTTTGGAAGGAAAATCTACAGTGGGATGATGAGCTGCCTGAACAATTGAAAACGTGGTGGTTAGCATATCGAGCTAAATTGAACAATATTCGTAAGCTGCGGGTGTTCAGGTGGATTCTCGGTAGAAATTCCTCAAAGTATGAGCTGCATTGTTTCGTCGACGCTTCCGAAAAAGGATATGGTAGCTGTATTTATATTGTTTCGCAAGCCAACTCAATCAAGACAAGTCGTTTACTGATTGCTAAATCACGAGTAGCTCCAACCATTGGACTTTCTATCCCTCGCCTTGAGCTCTGCGCTGCTGTTTTGGGAAGCCAGCTAGCCGATACTGTGGTACAAACCACCGATTTCTCTGGCAACATCATTTATTGGACAGATTCTACCATAGTTATTAACTGGATCCTGTCGCCTTCAACTTCGTGGAAGACATTCGTTTCAAATCGGGTAGCTGAAGTTCAGCGATTAACCAAAGGCTCTCAATGGCGACATGTTCCAACTGCGCTGAACCCAGCGGATCGCATTTCTAGGGGAACCGATCCCGACCAACTACAAGATGACACTCTTTGGTGAAATGGTCCACCTTTTCTCCTGCTGACACCAGCACTCTGGCCTGAATTCATCCCAACACTATCTCCAGTTGCTCTTGAGCTTTCGAACAAAGAACAACGCCAAATCGTTGCCGTGCTCGCTTGCAAGGAAGAAGATCCTTTGGTCACCAAATTCTCGCATCTAGCTTGTCTTTTAAGAGTGCCAGCATATTGCCTGCGATTCGTAAGAAACTGTAGGTCTTCATGTAATCGAACCTACGGTTATTTGACGCCAATCGAATACGACAATGCTTTAAAGGTTCTTATTCGCCACGTACAAAACGTAACATTCCAAGCCGAAATAGAGTACTTGAGGAACAGGGGAAATGGGCAAAACATGCTTAAAGATGCCTCATTTAAATCTTCATTGAAGGGTCTTGACCTAATGCTGGACGATCAAGGGCTGCTTCGCATGAACGGTCGACTGGCAAAATCAACTGCTTTCTTCGATAGTCGCTTCCCAATTCTTCTGCCAGCTAATCACCATTTCTCTCTGCTAATCGCCAGGTCACTTCATCACCAAACGCTCCACGCAGGACCAACCCAACTATTGGCAATATTGCGGCAACGATTTTGGCCAATTTGTGGCAGAGACTTGGCTCGAAAAACTGTACACAACTGTGTAATCTGTTTCCGATGTCGTCCACAACCAAGTAGCCAACACATGGCTCCATTACCAGCTCGCGGATCACTCCTGCAAAGGTGTTTGAGCACACGGGTTTGGACTACTGTGGGCCGTTCGTCGTTCGTCAACTCGCGGGAAGAGGCGCTCCGGTAAAGGTCTGGGTCGCCGTCTACGTGTGTTTCGCCGTCAAGACTGTGGTTCTCGATATCGTCGCCGGGTTGTCGACATCCGCTTGCATCAATTCGTTACGGCGCTTCGTGAGCCGTGCCGGTCGCGTTCGGGTCATCCACTGCGACAATAGTACCACTTTCGTTGGCGCTTCGCGAGAAGTGAAGGAAATGCGATTACAGTACGCTAAGCAGTTTCAATCCACGCAATGGAATAATGAATGTCTGGAAAAAGGAATCGAGTTTCGTTTCATCCCACCGCGTGCCCCACATTTCGGAGGACTTTGGGAGGCCGCGGTGAAATCTTTTAAATATCATCTCGTCAGAATCATGGGTGCCGCGCCGTATCATCTGGATGAGCTGCGCACCGCCATTGCACAAGCGGAAGGCATATTGAACTCCAGACCACTAACACCCGTGACGAATCATCCAGAGGATTTATCCGTGTTGACACCAGCCCATTTTCTGATTGGCGAACCAACATTTTGCCTCCCTGAGCCGGATCATTCCGAAATACATGTAAATCGTCTCTCTCACTTCCAGGCTACACCGAATTCAGGATTGGTACCATGGTGCTACTGAAGGCTGAGAACCTACCTCCCAAACGGTGGCCTTTGGGACGAGTTGTGGCCATTTGTCCAGGAGTAGACAACACTGTACGAGTGGTGGACGTACGCACTTCTGCTGGTACCCGACGAAGAGCAACATCCGAACTGTACGTTCTCCCTATGGAATCTCAATCCGAATCCAACGACGCTCAAGCACATCCTCCTGCTAATTGAATGCTTCAACGCTTCAACGGGGGCCGGGATGTTGTGGATCCTGCTGAAATGAGAATAATCTGTGAACCTGAAAAGAAACATATAAGAACCTGAAATGAAATGAATATAAAAAATACCTACCTTTATATACACATATACTTACCTTATATACGTTTTTATAGCACATAAGTCACCTACCTTGAATTATATTCCTTGAATTAAAATAGTTATCATTGTTATAATAAATGAAATAGAGCTCAGTTACAATAGAAAAAGCCACTCGACAACATCGTTCTTTGTTATAAATTAAAATTCCGACAGTCCAACAATTTTACCAAGTATTTTTACCGAGTTCGAACAAATCGCAACAATCAGATTAGATGTATTATTTTTTGCATGTATTATTCAAGATAGTGAGATCAAGTGTTCTTGTTTCGGAATTAATCTGAGTGAATCCGGATGTTTCAGTTTATTCTATTCAACTCGACAATCAATAGCAAAACGTAGTTATAAAAACAATAAGTGGGCTATATCTGTGATATAGCCGCAAGGTAGACGTAGGACTACCGTTGACTCGGTAATCATTTATTTGAAATTACATCTGAATCAATTCTCAATGAATGAAATGAAAGAATATTTTTAAGGATTGCTGAAAGTTTTTCTTGTTAGTGTGTGGGTGGATGAGTATAAGTATGGAATTGTTATTAACATAAAATTCAACTCTTTCGAACTTGTTGGTGGTCCCGAAACAAACCGTGGCCTTGTAAAAGTAACTGAAGATGTTTGATACATGATTCATTTTTGTTTTCGTGGGAATAACACGAGATTTTTCATGATCAATCCATGCGCAGAATAGAAACTGAGGGCGCCATTTCACGGTGAAAACGAAATAAAGCTATATAACATTGCATAAAATTCATTTCGTTTTTATCGTGATGTGGCAATTTTTCATGACTGTTCCATGCGAAAGCAGAGCAAAAACTGATGTTATTGGATTGCATCACGGGAACACCAAGTCGAATGCGTAAATGGGTGGGAATATTCCTTCGCTTGGACGCATTCACACGCAAACAATTTATCATGACTGTTCCATGCGAAAGCAGAACAGAAACTGATGCGAGTAAAAGTGCTCACGCATTGCATGTGTCTGCTATGGTTTTCCAAACACTAATGCAAGCGAGCAAAGGAAATCACAGCTTGCATGTATTCGCTATGACGCTTCCTCCAGGTGCCTAGATTATGCGTCCGTGTTCGGGAACACATTGCGATAACCAATCATCATCAATGAGCTAGATTGTTATGATTTCAATAGCTTGCTTTCAAAGCAATTTTCAAGCTATCGAAACAATTTTTTGGACCAATAGGTGACAGTCATATAGCTCGTTGACATTTTATCTTTCGAATGAAGTAATTATTATACCACTCCATTCAGCCGGTAAAGAGGTATTAACGTTCAAAACCTTGCAGTTCAGCGTCACTCTCGCTTTCGAAACTTTGTACTTACACTCCGGTACAGAAATGAAAGCCGCAGTCCTACGTCAAAACAGTAAAATAGGTTTGGTCGTTCAAATGGTTCAAACTTCGTTTTATTTTTTGTTTGTTTCGGTCGTAATTGAATCTCTCTAGGTTATGTTAAACGACGGATTCCAATTCAATTTTGTTGCGGCTGGTTCAGCATTTTCAGCAATGGTTCGTGCTTCAATGTTTCCTAAATTGATTTAATTCCTTCTTTTCGCTTTGAGCTGTACGAAAGATAACTATAAATGTCTAGATCGCAATGTGTTTTTTTCTAATACAGGCAGGATCGATTCTTTAGTCCGTGTTAGGGAAACACCTCGTAGTCTACGCACATATATGGGGAATTAGACGCTCTATTTTCAACGCTATTTTAACCCATTAACTATAGGAAATTCTATAATTGCATTGCGATAGATTGTTAGGGAGTGTCAATTGGTGCAAAAACATCATCAATCATGAAATGTATGAGCATCTTCTTCTTCTTGAATGGCGTTAACGTTCCCTGTGGAACTTTTGCCGTCTCAACGTATGCATTAACTAGCGTCATTTATTAATACTTAGTTGAGATAACACGCCTTGAATGTATTCCGAGGGGCAAGCTCTAGAATACGCGTGATCACAGTGCAAGTCGAAGGAAATTTCTTTGACGAAAAAATCCCCCGGCCAGAACGGGAATCGAACCCGAACACCCGGCATGATAATGTGAGACGCTAACCACTCGGCCACGGGTGCACCAAGCATAAAGCACTCAAAATTGGATAATTTTCGGGACGCGACCGATATCTTGTCTTTTTTTATATGTAGAGTAAACCCCGATTATCCGCGAGCGGATGATCCGCGAGCGGATGATCCGCGGTGCGGATTTTTCGCGACAGCGGGTTCCATAGTAGTTCTATAGACCTTCCCGGAATTTGTCAGTGTGTGGTAGGCTCATGCTTATTTATTTTGGTTGTGGATTTTATATTATTTGGCCACTGCACAATGGTCCTGGAGATGTATTTAAGTGGAAATTAGCATTTAGAGCTCGACAGTTATTCTCTAGACAAAAACTGTCTTCGACAAAGTTTGTACATATGATAGAGCGCTCATTTTTATGTTGGGCCTGATTCTCGAATACACTTCACGGTGGAAACGAAATAGACGGCACGCCATTGAACTACGTTTTACGAGTTAGTGAAGGGTCGAAGATAATGATGAATTTTCAGGCAGAATGAGCACTTTTCGAATAAAAAATCATTAATGAAAATTAACTTCTTCGTATCAAACTGGTGTTTAATGTGAGTGGAAAACTTTGTTTTCTTCATGTGGTATAATAATCTCATACAAAAATTTCATCTGAAGATAATTTGATATTATAATGACAAGTTTAGTGGGAAACAAATCTCGTATCCAGATGTCGACACCATACCGTTGTCATCGCGAATACGTTTCATTCCGTTTCCACCGTGAAGTGTATTCGTAGTGTATTCGAGAATCAGGCCCGTTATCAAAAATAGGGTGACCAAAACTGTCGATGAACTGGGACAACAGCATTGTCGAACTATGATTACCTTTATCTATAAAGATAAGAAAGTTAGATTTTTTATTTCATCGACAATTTTGGTCACCCTATTTTTGATAACATAAAAATGAGCGCTCTATCATATGTAACAACTTTTTCGAAGACAGTCTTGTCCAGAGAATAACTGTCGAGCTCTCAATGCTAATTTCAATTTATACAGATCTCCTGGACCATTGTGTACTGGTGTACACGACGTTATAGATGGATAGTTTACTGATTTATGTATTGATAAAACATAGTTTTTAATGCTGAAAAATCTTTTTTTTTTGTATTTGCACCTCATTTTTAGTCTTTTATTGCGTTATTCGCGATTTTTGTTATTCGCTTCCGACGGCGGGTCGGCGGTCGGATCGCGTCATCTTAGCGGCTTGGGCTGCCTCGATTCCTTATCCTCGTTAAATGGCGACTTCGTCCCCATTTCATTGACCGCAGAATAAATTTCGAAAGTTGAATACCAAAGAATAAATCTATATAAATAAAAATGTAAGGCCAAATGTGTTGCTCAGCGTGAAACCCGAAGAAGGAATCGTCCGATACGAGCCATCTTTGTTTTCATGTATTTGTCTCTACCCGTAGATTAATGTTATGGAGAGAAAAATCGGAAAACTCTGAGGGTAGATCGGATAATTCGGAGAATTGATATCCCATATATTTTAAAATTACATCATGATAAGCGTTGTTAGTCCAGGCGATGTTTGCGCTGACGAAATTGATCTTTGTTTGAAGGTGGAAATTTCAGGCGGAATAACACATTCCTATCTATATACCGTTTTGTCTCAAATTCCGAACACTTAAGCTTTGATGGCCATTGAATAGTGTCTCATTACTCAAAATGGTACTTTTTCGTGGAATTAATTTGGTTCTTGGATACAATAGAGCCTTCTTTTTCATTTGACTTCAAAAAAATTGATTTACAAATATATTTTCATAGTGAAAAACTTAAAATTACATTAATCACAATTGTCTTAAATTCCGAACACCATTTATGCCACTGATTCATATTCCGAACACTTTTGTCTCAAATTCCGAACAGCAAAAATGCATTTGTTTAAAAAATTCATAACTTTTGAATTACTGGACCGATTCAGATGATCGATATATCGAATTAATGCAAATAAGCTAGTCTTTTGTGGGAAAATGTTTTACTTGCAAGAAAATGGGGTTTGGTTTTCGCAATTATTGATTGTGTTCGTTTTCTCTAGTTTACATGGTTTCGGGACCAAGGGCGCTATATATTTTTATATTTTTTCTTGAAAGCTGAGGATTTTATACATAACATATCCAAAAATCAGAGGTGTGTTTTTTTTATCGTTTTTGAGTTATTGTTCTTCAAAGTTAACATGATTTAGTATTCGTTCGATATTCCTATGCGACTAGACGAGATCTATGCGAAAAGGATTCCATTTTTTGAAAATTCAATATTTTTTTTAAAGAAGACTAGCTCATTCAATTCAATTTAATATGTCGATTATCCAAATCTGTTAGGTAGTTCAAAAGTTATGAATTTTTGTAAAAAAAGGTCATTTTTGGAAAAAAAAAAGAAGGAAATCATCGATTAACTTTGAAAAATTATTGTTCAAAAACAAAAATAAACACATTTCTGATGTAAAAAAATCCTCAGATTTAAAAAAATAAAATTGAAAAATAATATGGCGCCCTTGGTCCGGAGACCATGAAAACTATAAAAAACAAATACGTATAATGAAAATAAAATTCAAATTTTTCAAATTTGCAGATGTAATATTTTCTCAAAAAAGACCAGCTATCTGGTTTAATTTAATATGACGATTATCTGAATCGGTCCTGTAGTTCAAAAGTTATAGTTTTTTGAAAAAAAGTCAAAAGTCATTCACCCTAACAAAAAACATAAAAAATACAGGTCTGATATTTTGCGATAAAGAACAAAACTACCACCTTTCACGGTAATCGGAGAACCACTATATCGAGTTGGCATGGAATGGCTGTATAATCGAATCAGTATATGATCGAGTTCGACCTGTTACTTCAGGGCCCCGCTTTTATTATTATGTTTTTAGTTGAAAACCTGGCCAAGATAATCAATTTTACTCTCGTTGGTTTGCACCTGCGACCTGCGTATTGCAAGGAAAGAGCTTGCAAACATTTGTTAAAAAATGGTCTTTTTATATTGTTGCTCCAGAATTGGATTGTCCTTGTACCCCAATTTGTGAACTATCGCTGTATTTACCGGAGAATAGTGTGTTCAAACATTTTCTTTCAGAATTCGATTCATGCGTCGAAACTTGATTCAAATTACGAACACTACTTTAAAGCTTGTTTCAATTAAGATTTCTGCATAAAAGATTTTTTTTGGAACAGATTCGTAACGAGATTCTTACCGAACGAACATATAAACAGCAATTTACCCTTTGCGGTCGTTTGTCTGCTCTCAGCCACCACGGCAAGCAATGATACTAAACACATTATTAAACGAAGTAATAGTTTACATTTTTTATAAATTAATTTTTATGTATAGAGAACATTTTCACGAATGTATACGAAGTTTTTTATGACTAATAGGTAACGGTATTCGGTATAAACAAAATAATATTAGCGAGGGAAGACGAGAGGAAATGACTCAAGGGAGGGTTAAATGGTTAAAATACTTTCAACTACAAAAATTGAAAAATTCACGATGCTTGCTAATGTTTTGCTAATGCAAATATTTTATCACTGGTTTTCGATAGTCACTTTTTTTTGTAAATATTTAGTATTACAAATTATAGGCAGTATCGATACCTGTAAATGAATTTCAAAATGAAACTTATAAACCAAAGAATGTTAGGGTTTTCATTATGCAATTATTTATAACGTTAAAGTTCACTAAATTCTCATTTAAAAACAATGTGTTCGGGATTTGAATCATACGTCGAAACTCGATTCAAAGTCAGAACTCTACTTCAATACTTATTTTAATAAATATTTCTGCATAAAATATCTTTTTCTTCATCCATTCATTGTAGATTCTTATATTTTCTAGTACTTAACATGAAAACAGCAAACAAAATAGTTGAAAAAAACTTCAAAAACTGAAAAAACAACGATGCTTGTTTTTTTACGATAGTTGCTAACGCAAACATTTTATTACTGGTTTTGACTGTCACTTTTTTGCAAATGCTTAATATTATAAATTATAGACTGTATCGATACCTGTAAATGATGTGAAAATGTAGCCTATAACGCAAAGAATGTAAATCATTATTCAATTATTTATAACATAAAGGTTCAGTAAATTTACATTTTCAATTAAGTGTTCGAAATTTGAGTCATGCAAAGAAACTTGATTCAAATTCCGTACACTACTTCAATACTAAAGATTTTCATCAGTGAGTATCTATCTTCAGCGACAAGAGACACTCTATCTACGGCCCTGAGGATGAAGGAGAAAGGCAAACTGATGAAGGTGTACACTAGAAATGGGGTTATACATGCTGTCACACATGGGAACGAAATCAAAACAATAAACACTACGGAGGACCTACTGAAGACGCTGGAAATACCACTGTGCAACTTACCCTTTCCTTTATTATTTCTGTTTATTCCTTCCATTCCATCCTTTGTTTCCCTTGATTCCTTCCTGAAAGTTTTTTTTCAGACAACGAACAAAACATTTTCTGGTTGGTTCAAGTACTACGGATCTATGTTGCTGCTAATTATTACGTTTCACTAGTATGGATAACCCAAGTGGTATTCAATACAATCACTTTTGAAATTTTCGCGTCACAGTAGTATATATACATAGTTTTTTTTATGATGTTTGTAATTTTAAGTAAATGTAGTTTAAATTTTGCTATATCAAGACACCTTTTATTGAATGTTTTCTTAGTTGCTCTCATGTATTCTAATGGATGATCTCAATCCAACTAACAACACCTCTTCGAATGTGTGTTTACCGGGTGTTGTGTTAAAATCGGCTCTTCCAAATAATAAGTTATCGGTTTGTTGTTTAAATATTCAAAGCATCTGTGCTAGGAGAATGAGCAAATTTGAAGAGCTTAACCAGATTATCAGTACATCGGGCGTTGATATCATATGTATTGTAGAATCATGGCTGAATGAAAAAGTGAATGATAATGTTGTGCACATCGATGGATACAATACTGTAAGACATGATAGAGTATGTAGGCTGGGTGGAGGAATCTTGATTTACATCAAATGTGCTATAAAGCAGAAGATGGTTAGCACATCGTATAACGTGGGTATGAATAACACTGAATTTATCTTCATTGAAATTTCAATGAAAAACAACAAAATATTGCTGGGAACGGTTTACAATCCTCCGTGTTTGCCATGTAGTGAACTACTTTATGACAAAATTAGTGAGATTGGTGTTGCTTACACTGACATAATCATACTCGGTGACTTCAATACAAATCTGTTGGATCACACGAATAAAGTATGTGAATTCAATAATGTTTTGAACAGCCTCGGTCTAATCAGTGCTGGTATTGAACCAACTTATTTTTATGCTCATGGTTCTTCGCAATTAGATTTAGTATTGACCAATAGACCGTCCAAACTGATTCGCTTTAACCAAGTAGGTGTTCCGGGTATGTCCAATCACGACTTGGTATTTGCATCATTCGATTATAATACTGCGGCTCCAAACAATGTTAGTTCTTATAGGGATTACAAACATGTGAACCCGCAATATGTTCTTGAACAATTTAACAATATCTCTTGGGATATCTTTTTTAATTCTGATGATCCTGATGTTCTTTTAGAATCATTCAATGAAAATATTATTTTCTTGTACGATACATGCGTACCACTTAAAGCCTGGCGTTCAAAAAAGCCATACAACCCGTGGTTTAATGCTGATATTCAACGAGCAATAATTGATCGTGATCTAATGCATCGCACATGGAAACAGTCAAGAGACGATCAAGACTTAGCAAGCTTCAGAAGAATGCGAAACAGAGTAAGCTTAATGGTAAAAAATGCTAGGAAGAATTATTTTAATCAAATTTTTACTTCGAACATGAGTAGCGGAGAGTTTTGGACGAAGATTAAGAGCGTGGGATTAATTAAATCAACAAAGAGCTATGTGGATGATTTTTCGGCCAATGACATAAATGAGTATTTCTCAACAAATTTTTCAAGTTCCGTTCCTACCACTAATTTTAATTTTAATGTAGATGACAGTGTTCGATCTACTTTTCTGTTTAGTTCAATTCACGAGTATGATGTAGTAAACGCAATTTACGAAATTCATTCAAATGCCATAGGATTGGATGGGATTCCCATTAAATTTATAAAACTAATTCTTCCAATATTGCTACAACCAATAACTCATCTATTCAACTCCATAGTGCGATGGTGTAAGTTTCCAAATGGATGGAAATATGCAAAAATCATTCCAATAAAAAAGAAATCAAATGCAAACTCACTTTCAGATCTACGTCCCATCTCAATTCTTTGTGCTTTATCAAAAGCCTTTGAAAGAATTATCAAAAAGCAAATTTGCTCATATATCAATAATGAAAACATACTTTCACCATATCAATCAGGTTATCGTGCTGTCTATAGTACCAAAACAGCCATGCTAAAAGTAATTGATGATATTGCTGTTGTGTTAGACAAAAGTAATTCGGTAGTTCTGATTTTGTTAGACTATTCAAAAGCATTTGACACAATATCGCATGCTTGTTTATGTAGAAAATTAAGTCATAATTTTGGCTTTCGTATTGAAGCAGTCTCTTTGATAAATTCGTATTTGGAAGGTCGCCAACAAGCAATATTTCATGAAGGAAAGCTTTCTTGTTTCATGCCTATTACGTCCGGTGTACCACAGGGGTCAGTACTGGGGCCTATTCTGTTTTCGCTTTATGTGAATGATTTACCTTCAATATTGAAATATTGCTATATACACATGTTTGCTGATGATGTGCAACTATATTTCGACCGCACCAAATTCAGTATCGAACAAATAAATGTTATACTTAACGAGGAACTACAGAATATAGCAAACTGGTCTAAAGCAAATGTAATGCAGATCAATGCCTCCAAAACCAATGCTCTGTTCATAGAATACGTTTTGTCGACCACGCAACTAGTTTAGGAGTCAACATTGATTCCAGTTTCAACTGGGATAGGCATGTTTTAAAGCAATGTGGTAAAATATATGGAGCACTTCGGTCAATTTACCCATGGGTTTATTATTTAAATACAGATACAAAACTCAAGCTATTCAAGTCTCTGATACTTCCTTATTTTATGTCTGTAGATTATCTGTTGTTGTATCAGCAGCTTTGCTTTGCTTTGAACTCTTGTGTGCGTTTTGTATACAAACTTAACAGATTTTCTCGCGTTACTCATCTGCAGAAGAACTTGTTGGGATACTGTTTTTACAATTTCCCAAAAGCTAGGGTAGTCATATTCATTCATCAGCTCATTACTACTTGCAAACCTGAATATTTATACAACAAGCTGTGTCCATTTCAAAGCGCTCGATTACGTAAATTCATTATATCTCGATACGAAACTGCACAATATGGTAAATCATTTTTCGTAAGAGGAGTTGTTCACTGGAATGAACTTCCCCAGGATGTATCCAATATATCTAATAAGGCAGCATTCATTAAAAGGTGTCGCGAAATTTTCTACTTTGTAATTTTTTGTATTAGTTTGTTATTTTTGTACTAGTTTAGATTTTTTTTTGTCTCGATAATTCGTGGCGCACTTCATGTATACTTATTTTTTCGTTTGTAACCAAAAAAGGCAGCAAGTCTTATGTTACTGAAGTATAAATCAAATAAATAAATAAATAAATAATTTTAATAAATATTTTTGCGTAAAATATCATTTTTTCCATCCATTTATTGTAGATTCTCACTTTTTCTAGCACAAAAAAAAAATGAAAGAACTACAAAAAACGAAAAATTAACGATGCTTGTTTTTTAGGCAATTTGCTAACGCAAACATTTTATCTTTGGGTTTGACTGTCACTTTTTTGCAAATGTTTAATATTTCAAATTATACGCTATATCAATGCCTGTAAATGATGCTCAAATGTAGCTTATACCTCAAAGAATGTCAGGGCTTTCATTATTCAATCATTCATCACATTAAAGTGTAGTAAATTTACCCTTAAAAATAAAGTGTTCAGAATTTGAGACTGTTCGGAATACGAGACAAAACGGTAAACAAAACAGGAAGGCCAAATGTGTTGCTAATCGCAAAATCCGAAGAAGGAAAGGTCCCTTTTGAGCCGTCTTTATTTTGTTGTATTTGTTGTATTCTGCCCATAGAACAATGTTATGAAGAGAAAAAGTTTAGAAATTTGTTCTTAAGAATTCATATCAAAACAATAGTTTTGGGCAGGACGAAGTTCGCCGGGTCAGATAGTTGATAATAGAAATGTGAGGCATTTATACACATGATGTTTTTCCCGCGCCACAATATTTCTAGCCTACTACACTTTTTCTGAACGGTTGCTTCTGTTGCAGTTGTTTACTGCGGCGATTTATTCCGCTCACGTGAAAATATATCTGATTTTCCATCAAACTTCTATTTCATGCTCATTTGTTCATACTCACCCTATTCTTGTTTATTTCACGTATCGGTAGAATTTCTTCACTCGGCACCCTTCAACTATCATTTCTCAGTTCTCACTTCGATGTGAGTACCACCCTTTTCTCTTTTATCCATGTTGTGAGTAACTGAGAACCGATTTTCCACCATTCGCTCCCACTCCGACAGTCGGAAAAACAGAGTAACACGCGCGAGAGTGAGAGTGACTATCCAAATCAACAGCATTCCTCCCGGTGTGCTTCTGTTTTGTTTATACACCCATCGAATTCTACAGCGCTACCTCAGTCACTGAAGATCCTTCACTGACGATGTATGGCCAGATTAACAGCTCACCTCATCCCGAGAGTAAACACACGCAAAAGTGAATCTTTTCAAATCTCAGTGTACACAATCTAGGGTAAAATCTGCTCACTCTTTATCTGAACGGCCCCCACTTTGTCACGAGAGGAGGTGTGTGGAGTAATTTATTCCCCCTTTCTCGCCCACGCAAAGCCGTCAGTCCGTCCGTCATGTCTGGACGGAGGATTTCGGGTGATGGATTTGCTTTTGCGCTATTGTGACGACGACTAGAGCATGCACATGTACGTGTCTTTTGAGCTCTGTTCAGGCTGAAACGGGGCTCATTTATGTCTTTTTCCACGTGAGATAAGTGTGGTCTTATCACAAGATGTCGCGCGTTTCCATTTATTCCTCCCAGTGCCATGATGGGGACCTCCAACTCGAGTATGGCGAGCGTCAATGAAGCTGAAAGCCGACTTTCGTGAAGAAGAATGAGCTGAATTATGGAGTGCGGTGGTGGTGAAGCGGAAACTACCGACTTGTTTGAGTGGGCGGAAAAGTAAATGTTGGTGAGTGACATATGTGCCAATAATTCGCCGCTGTGTTAAAACGTCTTCCGATGGAAGCGCATCGATTCCACGCCACTGGATCGCGCCACTTTGATGTCCGTCTGAGTGGTGAATGCTGTTTTGAAACAATGATTTGTTTTGTTACTTGAAAGCGACTGTCATGAACGCGGGAAATGAATATTTCCTCCCAATATCAGCGTATTATATTCTCAGTTCGAATAGTCTAATGGTGCTGGTGGAGACCATCTATGTCAACTAAGTTTGTATTATTTTCGGTCCATTACAGTCGATCGGCGGTGCGCACTGGTGGTTCTATTTTTGTAATTCGTTCACGTGTTTTCTGGCGTTGTTGCGCTCCGGCGAGACGCGATCGCGATGGATGCCAATGACATACAGCTGTAGCCAAATCAGTCCCGCAAATCATGTTGTAAATCTCGCGAGTGGAGCCAGAGATTTGGTTGGGGACAGCAACCCGGGTGCACCCGGGGAACCACTTGCCTTGCTTTGAGATTCGATTTACTGCGAGGGGAAAAATGCAAATTAATTTCACTTTGATTGATGGTCGCATAAGATTTGGCGTTTGTAGATTTTGGTGGCACATACTACATTTGATTTCCTGCTACAAATACAATGTTAAAGTCTGTAAACTATCTGACGATCTCTGATGACAGTTGATGAGAGCTCAATGGATTTTTTTGTGTGTTTTGAATGAGCTAGATTACAATATTACACATGTGAGATCGAAACACGAATTCGAATCATTTGTCTGCGGTCAATAAGTGGTTAACGTCATCACGATTCCAAACTACACATAACATGAAGAATCGGTAGTTGAGTTTTTTTTCTAATTAATTCTGATGACATACCAACATTTACTTATCCAGTGAAGTGCTCTGTATGGGACAAAGGTTGAAATATTCGATTCATCACTGGTTACCCAACTGGGAAGCATGTTTTCGCGTTCCCTTATCTACAGGATAACTTGAAACAATTCACTACTTTTTTGTATTACTCTAATGCCTGTCTTGGTGTTACCAAATAAATGAAAAGTTCTAGCAATAGAGAAAGCTGTACATCGATATAAAGGGTGTGTCACATCAAATTGCATCACGGAAAAAACGCTGTAGAAATTCGCCCAGTAGACCGATCCTTTTGAAAATTTTAGACAGTAAAATAAAAACTACTAAACAACTTTTGGCATTTTCTTTTTATTCTTCTTTACCCCGTCCATACGGTTCTGTACAACGTCAGGTTGTAATTTTTTTTGAACAGAAATCCATTTTCTCTTGAAGTCCGCCTCCGATTTGACAACTTTTGGGTTCTTCCGGAGGGCCTGCTTCATAATCGCCCAATATTTCTCTATTAGGCGAAGCTCCGGCGCGTTGGGCGGGTTCATTTCCTTTGGCACGAAGGTGACCCCGTTGGCTTCGTACCACTTCAACACGTCTTTTGAATAGTGGCACGAAGCGGGATCCGGCCAGAAGATGGTCGGGCCCTCGTGCTGCTTCAATAGTGGTATTAAGCGCTTCTGTAGGCACTCCTTAAGGTAAACCTGTCCGTTTACCGTGTCGGTCATCACGAAGGGGGCGCTCCGCTTTCCGCAAGAGCAGATCGCTTGCCACACCATGTACTTTTTGGCAAACTTGGATAGTTTCTGCTTGCGAATCTCCTCCGGAACGCTGAATTTGTCCTCTGCGGAGAAGAACAACCCGGCAGCTGATGAAAGTCCGCTTTGACGTAGGTTTCGTCGTCCATTACCAGGCAATGCGGCTTCGTCAGCATTTCGGTGTACAGCTTCCGGGCTCGCGTCTTCCCCACCATGTTTTGCCTTTCGTCGCGCTTAGGAGCCTTCTGAACCTTGTATGTACACAGGCCCTTCCGCTGCTTGGTCCGCTGGACGAATGAACTTGACAAATTCAGCTTATTGGCGACATCCCGGACCGAACTTCTCGGATCACGTCTAAACTGCTTAACTACACGCTTGTGATCTTTTTCACTGACGGAGCATCCATTTTTGCCGTTCTTCACCTTCCGGTCGATGGTTAGGTTCTCGAAGTATCGTTTTAGTACTATGCTGACCGTGAATTGGACGATTCCCAGCATCTTACCGATGTCCCGATGTGACAACTCCGGATTCTCGAAATGAGTGCACAGGATTAATTCACGACGCTCTTTTTCGTTCGACGACATTTTTCCAAATTTACGAAAAATTGACAGTGAAGCATGGCCAACGTGATCTATACACTCTTATCTGATTATAAGCGAAAGCTGAAGATATAATTCCTAAAAATTGAATTTTGCGTTGCGTTTTTTCCGTGATGCAATTTGATGTGACACACCCTTTACTCTGTCGAAAATTGACTGCCTTAGATTATCCCTAACGCCATTGCGGACCTATTCAATATTTTCGAGTACATGCGGGAGGCAGGTGGTAAGTGCCTGTAACCCTTAACTGTTCGGAACCTAGATTACCACTTTCTGCATGTTTTAAAATAAAAACTGACCAAAAGGATTGCGGATCAATTCGATTCGTTCACCGTATGATCAATGTGCTATCGGAAAACTACCCTTAATTCATTTCGGATCAAACTAGGCCACTCAATCTGCGCTTGAGTTTCAAAAAAAAAAATTCATCATCATTCTAAGGACTAAGAGATAATTCCGCACGATTTGAGAAGCATGGATTGCTTGTACCATTCGACCAATCAGTATTTTAAACTTATCTATTCTCTTGAACTTGTTTGGTATGCTTTAAAAAAAATATTAGTACATATATCATAACTATTAGGATTTGGGAAATCAAAGATGCGACAGACGGTTGTGTCCCATTCACCAGAAACACGTTTACCCGAAGCACATTTACACGAATGTAACAAATACCCGAATGCTACAAATGCCCGAATAGACATTTACCCGAATGCAACATTTACCCGAATGAAAAATGAAAAATTCCGACAAATCAGATTCTGAGTTTTCTTTTTTTTTTTTCAGAGATCCGTTCGGTATGTAAATCATAGACGGATCTACCGTTCGCGCAAAAATAGTTCTTAACGTTAACTTTATTTCATAAAAACGAGACCTGTTTTCTGATTTGGCCCCCTCAATGAAAGACGTAGTTTTACGTCAAAAAATTAAATGAAAATGTGAAATGAATAGATAAGAAAAAAATGTCACTTACGTGTTTACCACCGTAGCGCAGTTTTTATCATGAATTTATTAATTCGCGATGAAATTTATTCTGAGATCAATGAAATGGGGGCGAAGTCTCCCTTCAACGAGGATAAGGAACCGAGTTGGCGCAATCCGAGTCGGCCACCGACCCGCCGTCGGGAGCGGCGGCCTCTCGCAAGCAAATCTGTGTGAGACGATCCTTTAATCAGGTCGGACGGCATACGCTTACCTGGTGAATTACATTGTCAAAATACATGATATCTGAATATCATGTATTTTGATCGCAGAATTAATTTTATTGCGAACAAATAAATTCATAATCAAAATTGCACTTCAGTGCCGTAATACGTTTGTACTTAAATTGTCAGCTTTGTCTTTTAAGTAAACGGGCTGCGTCATCCTTATGAATGTATAAACTTCATAATACGCTATAAAACTGCATTCTTTCACTTTTCATTATTTTGAAAAGGATTTCATCCAACGCCGCTTTTTCTCAAATTGCACTACCCATGAAAAATACTTTTTGAAAGGAAATGAACGTACGAGACAAATGTGATATCTAAATAAAATTGATCAGAAATAAATATACAAATACTTCCCTAATAATAAAATTTGAGTATTATTCGAATATATCCTCTCGGGTAAGTGTCGCATTCGGGTGTTTGTTACATTCGCGTGAGTGGGCTTCGGGTAAATGTGATACAATCGCGACAGACAACTTTATTGGAACTGATAAACCGGCCAATTTGATAGCGCATTATTTCGTCGTTGTCATTCAATCGAGGAGTATTCACATCGGTATTCTCAATTTCATACACAACTACATTGCTCCCCTTATTCACGGGCTTGAAAATGTGTTCATACTACTCTTTACCGAGCTACAGAACTCAACATGACCATGAGCATTGAGTTTATGGCTCAACTGAGGCGAATATGGTACTACCCTAACGATTTCAGTGTCTTCGTTGTTGATATTTGTGAATAATTGTCCACCATTAGGGTAACACGGGGTGAGTTGGTCATACGGGGTGATTTGGACCATCCCATTATCGCATGAACACAGCACTTTGATTGTCAAAAAATGTGAGTTTCTCGATCGTGGTTTTAAGGTTTTTCCCGCTGATTAAACAAACTTTTCGTGTATTATTTAGTAAAGTTCTGTTCGCCTATAGATGAGGAACAATTTGATGCAGCGAAACTGTAAGTTTGATAACAATAAATGAAATAAATTGCATTTTAATTTTTGCTAGTTTTGTGGGGTGAATTGAGGTTTGAGGTTTTTCTTCGGTCTAATTGATTTCAGATACCGCTGAAGTACAAAAAGAGGATGGGCAGACAACGTTGGACGGAGGAGGAGCTTGAAAGAGCAACGCAGGCCATCAAGGGCGGATTTTCTTTGACCAAGCATCGAAAGTGTGAAAATGCTCGAACAACAGTGAAAAGATCCCAGAGAATTCGAGATGGTCTCAATCTAATTTTCCTGGTCTGGAATCTGGTCAAGACACCTGGTATCGATCCCAGAACACTGTTACTGATTGTAACATTATTCCAAAATACTTTACATAAACATAAGTATGTTTTTTTTCGATGAAACACCCACTGGACCAAATCACCCCGCATCAAATTTTGATATCCAAAAATCATCTCCTTTATTTTATGATACATTTGGTAGTTTAAAGCTTGATATAATGATTAGATATTATTGATTTAGCGAAAACAAGTGTAGCTTAGTATACAATGTGACATTTTTGATTTAGACCGTATTGGTTTGGAAATATTAGGCGATTTGCTTAGGTGGTCCAAATTCCCCCCTTTTCCCCACATTTTCAGACACAATTTTCGATGTTTACCCACTTGCAGAAAATGTGTAATGTCTTACATATAATATGTTAGGTTGGGGAAAAAGTAATCCATTATTTTTGGATGACATAAAAAACAATTTGGTTCGTTTTGTTGTAAAAAATTTTGACATTCCAAAGATAGCTTCATAATACCTCTCTCATAGTAGTCTTGGTCCTTATTGACGAAAAACTCTAGCAAAAATTTTTTACAGTCTTCTCTTGATCCCAATTTCTTATCACTCAGAAAGTTTTGCAATGCGAGTAAAATGTAGTAATCGCTTGGTGTCAAGTACGGACTATACGGTGTATGCATTAAAACATTCCAATCAAGCTCCCGGAATCTCTGGCGAGTCTGGCAGTAAATGCCTCTTCTATTGGCCAATTCTGGATGTTTCTGATCAATAACTAGCTTCAAACGGTTCAGTTGTTGACAGTAGAGATCTGAATTTTGTGTTTTGAACTGCAACAAAAAAAAAAAAAAAAATAAAAAATTGAAAAAAAAAATAAAAAATGTTCTCAAATGGGGATCAACACTAGGGTAGGAGCCTACCTGTTGGTCTCAAATGTTCCTATCTCACGCCTCCACGAAGACCATATGACGACATTTTTAGATCGGGCGTGAACTGGAAACACACACCTGGTCTTGGCTCCGAGAACGGGTGTCGAAAGTGGCTAAGTGAGGGGGTGCGAGCGAGTCAGAGCGCTATATCTCTCCCGGGGAAGGCCTCCCGGGTCATGGAGGCCTTGCCAACCCGCTGTCTCTCGGGCAAAGGAGATACACCCAATACAATGGAGCTACGATCACGAAGAATAATTAGAATGCGATCACCCGAGGAGGGTCCCCGAACTGGAGCTGGTCCTGGAACGGGCGTAAGAGCGAGCGGCCAGCGGCTGGAGGGCGATGTGCAAGAGCGGGCCACCAGCCGGGTTCAACCCGAAGAGCTACCGCCACACGGAAACAGCAGCCATCGACATCACCCAAGAAACGCTGCGCCTACGAGACGTGTTGCGACTGTCAGACGACAGTCGTCCACACTTGTGGGTACCACTAGGCGCCGGATAATGTGGACACACGAAATGAATGAATTCGTGATCCGCGCCTATTACATCTGCACTGCTTTGGAGACGGACATGAGCGGTCGCCCTCGAATACTAACAATGTTCGAGGAAGCGTATCCAGAGTTCGTCGGGAGGCTTGATCAGAACGCGATGAACGCGAGGCGTAGAGCGATAGTACGCAACAACATGCTCTCCCAAACGCAAATCGACGAGATCAAGCAGCAGGTGCAGAGAGAAATAAGCTCCAGGAACAACAGAGCAAGCGATGTGTCGAGACGAAGTTCAGTACGGCTGAGCAATTCATTCGCGAGTGGGGCACGCGAATCAGCACCAGTGGAGGCCACAGTACTACAACCCCCTGAGCCGGAAGACCCACAGCCAGATCAACAACTACTACGCGATCTGGTCTTCCACTACGACGAGGCGATCTCACAGTTCCGCGACACAGACCCATTGTCGCGCCCCAGGATCCCGAAGTTGCAGCATTCCCGCAGGCTGACAAGTGCAGTAAAGCTCATGAACGAGCACGTTCTTCCGCTGCACTTGGTTGATGCTGAGAACATGGAGGAGCTGCAACTGAAAGTTTACTGTGCTGCTGTGGCGACCGCCAAAAGTTTAGGATACCGTATTAGGCCAAGAGGCGGACTGCTCCAACATCTCCGTGAAAGGCGTGAGCCTCCATGGCGAAGGAGATTGGAGCAACGGATCCTAAACAAGCGCGCCGCAATTGGAAGACTGATGGCGTACAAAAGAGGCAGCAGATCGGCGAAATTATGTCGCCAAGTTGCTGTGATCGTGCGGCCTACTGAACTTCGCCAGCTGGGAGCTCACCAGCTGACGGAAAAACTCGACACACTGGTACAGCAATTGAGCGTCCTAACTAAACGGCTGAAACGTTACTCTGACTCTGCAAAGCGCCAGGAACAAAATCGGATGTTCAGAGATAACGAAAAAGCGTTCTACGACCACATTAGCGACGAGAAGCCCGACTACCGCGAAGGTTTGCCAGATATTAGCGATGTGACGAACTTCTGGGCTGGTATTTGGGAGACCCCAGTACAACATCGCGACGGGCAAATGTGGTTAAGACGGGAGGAGGAGAGTTGTGGTGAAATTGGAGAGATGCCAGCTATCATCGTCGAAGAGAACGATGTCCGCGAAGCCTCGCGGTACCTGAGGAACTGGGCAGCACCGGGCCCCGATGGTGTTCAGAACTTCTGGCACAAGAAGCTGACCGTCGCACATCAAAAGATAGCTGAGTGCTTCAACAAGGTGCTACGTGACCCACACAACCTCCCTGAATTCGCCACCCGTGGCGTCACATTCCTCCTCCCGAAAGACAGCAACACATTGAACCCATCAAAGTACAGGCCGATAACGTGCCTATCGAGTCTGTACAAGATATTAAGTAGCATCATAACCGCCAAAGTTTCTGCCCACTGCGAACAACACCATATCATCGCAGAAGAGCAGAAAGGATGCAGAAAAAATACGCATGGCTGCAAAGACCAGGCCATCATCGACGCAGCCATAGTCGGCCAGGCGGTTTATAACCAGCGGAACCTAAGCATGGCCTATATCGATTACAGGAAGGCTTATGACTCCATACCTCACTCGTTTCTCGTCCGGGTATTGGAGCTCTACAAAATTGATCCCGTCGTCGTTAGGTTCCTGCAGCATGCGATGAGGCAGTGGAGCACGTCTCTGCACCTTAGTGATGGGGAAAATGTGTTGCAGTCTAGAACGCTGCAGATAAAGAGGGGGATATTCCAAGGCGACTCTTTCAGCCCGCTTTGGTTTTGTCTGGCACTGAACCCCCTCAGTAGGACGCTCAATAGAAACGGTCATGGCTATAAAATAAGGTATGGCGACGGCGCCCACGAAGAAGTGACCCATACCTTTTACATGGACGATCTCAAGGTCTACGCTGATTCACGTCAGCGTCTAGGTGCAGCTATCCGGGTTGTCGAAGACATAAGCAGGGACATCTGTATGGAGTTCGGCCTCGACAAGTGTCGCTGTGTCCACCTGCTGAAAGGACAACTTACCGAATCCGGAGGCTACGAGGTCTATGACGGCGAGTTTATAAGAGACATGGTTCGTGGCGAATCCTATAAATATCTTGGATTCCGACAGCTCACCGGGATTCGCCACTCCGACATCAAGACGGAGCTGCGAGACAAGTTCTTGAGTCGAGTGAACTGTGTCCTGAGGACTTTCCTCAACGCGGGGAACAAGGTACGCGCGATCAACACATTCGCGGTTCCCCTGCTGACCTTCAGTTTTGGTGTAGTCAAATGGAGCAAAACTGACCTAGAGGACCTTGAGAGGAGGATGAGGAAAGCATTCAAAGAGGCCGGAATGCACCATCCTCAATCGGCACTGGAGAGAGTTTCACTGCCACGCAAAGAAGGGGGACTTGGAATAGTCGACATATCTGCACTGTGTGTTGCCCAGGTACGACAACTGCGCGAGTACTTCGCAGAACGCGCCAACCAAAACGCGCTATACCGGGCTGTCTGCGTCGCCGACAGAGGATACAGCGCTCTGCACTTGGCGCAAGCGGAGTACCAACTCAACTGCAATCTGCAGACAGTGGAGGAGAAGATTGCAGCTTGGAAGCAGAAGGCAGTGCATGGTGCCCACCCCCATCAACTGGACCGGCCACACGTCGACAAGGCCGCATCTAATCTGTGGCTAACGCGTGGTGAACTCTCTTCAGTAGTAGAAGCCGACATGATAGCCATCCAGGACAGGATAATGCCGACGAGAAACTGCAGGCGGTACGTCTGGCATCAAGACGTTGATGACATTTGCCGGATGTGCCATCAACCAGGTGAAAACATAGAGCACATTATGGGAGGCTGTCCCGTTTTGGCCAACGCAGCCTACACCGAGCGCCACAACAACGTGGCCCGTATTGTTCATCGACAACTGGCGCTCCAATGTGCTCTACTGGAAGACAACGTACCAAACTACCGGTACCTGCCTGCACCTGTCCTGGAAAATGACCGTTTCAAGCTGTACTGGGATCGCACTGTTCTGACCGACCTCTCGATCCACCACAACCGGCCAGATATAATGGTTTACGACAAGAGCGACCGCAAAGTCACCATCATCGATGTCGCTATTCCACTGAACCAGAATCTGGAGGAGACCCACGGTCGCAAAATCTGCAAGTACCGACCATTGGCCGTGGAGCTCAAGGAACTGTGGGGGCTAAGGGAGGTCCCAAGAATTGTTCCAGTCGTTCTCTCTGGAACTGGAATTGTCCCGAAGACACTTCTGGAAGCGCTAAAGGTGTTGAATATGGAGAAGGAATTGGCCGGCATCCAAAAGTCGGTCATCCTTAGCACCTGCGCGATTGTCCGACAATTTCTCGGTCAGGACTGAAACAGCACGAGCATGCAGATACGTGCATTCCGCAGAGCCTAGTCCCCCTTTGGCATTCAGAAGCCCGGGGGCAGGTGAAAATTCTGGCTAGGTTCGCCTAGTTAAGAAGTGAGATAAGTCTGCCAAAAAAAAAATGTACGTATTTTTATGTTACTATGGAAACTTGAAAAAATTAAGAACAAATTTTCTGGCCTGAAATGTTCTCTGGGATGTCTTCTTTACTGTAGTTTTTGTCAGGCTTGCCCGATGCTTCGTTCCAAAGCTACAAGCCAATTAGTGGACCTAAGTCTTTGCGTAAGGAGCGCGGATCCAAAGTTGAAAACGTGTTTTTCTCGAAATTAAGTTTTGCAAACTGGTGGTTTCTCCACTACATTTCCTGTTATCGTACGTAGGATATTTTTTGATTTTGAAAAATAAAGTTTTGGTGAATGTTTTTGTCTCGATTTTTGAAGCAAAAACGCAATTTTTTTACAAAAAATTGCAGGAAATATATCCGAGATTATGTTAAAAAATCATTGGTTGAAATCGGTTCACTGGAAAAACCTGTAGAACTCCCACCAGTTTACAAGGTTGTGGCTGCAAGGGTTCAACAAACAGGTTGCGGCTATTCAGGGGACAGTCCAATTGACACCAATATATTTTTTCGTTTGTTAAGTAATATGTACCTGATAAAACTGTGATATCAGATTAATCATATTAATTTATTTTCACGTTGAAAAAAATCGCGAAAATCACATACTTTTTATGATGTTCAAAGTGTACTACTCCCTAAAGCTATCGCAAGCAAACGTTGAAATAATAACTTAAAATAACTTAAAAACAAAAAAAAACCTGTCTGATTTTTGGATGTGTTGTGTAGAAATAGCTTTCAAGGAAAAACATAAAAAAAATCGCAATTGGTCCCGAGACTATAAAATTTATAGTTTTCACAAATACAATCAAAAATTATGTAACCAAAATCGATTTTTTTTTGTAAGTGTAATATTAATTTTCAAAAAAGACTAGTTCATTGAAAATTATAAATTAAAAAAAAAACATTTTTGGAAAAAAAAATTAGAAAAAATGGTTTTCCGGACCACCCCAAAATGAAAATGGCCAACCTAATGAAAAAAAATTAAAAAAAAGGTGATGGGCCTGTGCCTAGGGGCACGGGCGGGGTCTTGACATAGGACTGTGATTGTTAGTAGTAATTGCATTTGAATTGGTTTTTTCATTGTTCAAAATCTGTAATTTTTTCTCTTTTGATACATCAAATGGAAGCCCTGAAGAAACCCGTTTCCTGTATACATTTTGTTCAAAAATGTTCACAAAAATACCATTAACATGTTGAGCTTTTTGTTAGGAAAATGCTGACTGACTGGGACTGACAGTTACAAAATAATAAATTAAAAATATATACGGTTTGTTTTCGGATATTTTACAAAATGTGACTACTTTCTAGTCGAATTGCTGCCTATCTTCTATTTACACAATAAGTATCTTTGGGAACTAGGACCGGCACTGATATTGTGCAAACGCTCTTGATGCGGGTTAAATGGAATGCGCAGCAAGAAGAATTCGAGGCCCAATGTGTCAACGATTGTTTCTATTCTCACGGTTTGGAAATTTTTGAATAATTCGAGAAAATAATGTTCGCATATTCACATTTCATCAAAAATCCGAAAACAAACCATATATATTTATATTTTATTATTTTGTAACTGTCAGTCCCAGACAGTCAGCACTTTTCTACCAAAAAACTCAACGACCGACTCAAGGGACCGACGTGGGGCTCAACGTGTTAATATTTGGACAGAACAAGAAGTATATTGGAGATCTGAAGAGAGTTCGTACCAGAGTTTATGACGGCGTGAAAATCACCGATGATAATGCATTTAAGACATACGAATGTACAGAGCCGGACTGAATCGTAAACAACAACGATGTGTTGCACAAACTCGCCGTCAACAGCAAGCAGCAATATTTTACCGATTAACAACAACAATAGCCAAGAAAAAATGTACTGTCAACTAGCGTGGACTCGATTATATACAGTCTCCGATTTCTTTTCACTGTATATAATCGAGTGAAAAAAAATTTTTTTATTCGATTTTTATGTATATATTTTTCATTTATTGAAAATAAAAGAAGAATTTTATTTTTGATTCATCCCCTTAAAGTCAGAAAACACCTTTCTCACATGAAATAATATTTTTTTTTCCAGAAACTCTCAGAAAGTGATGTATGATCATATTTGGTTAAAAAAAAATTTCTACGCATATGTTCGAATTTCAACAATGACAGAGTTATAGAACTTTTCTTTGTTTCGGACTCTGTTGCCTCAAACTGGCTCTACACTAAAAAGTACGCTGCGTAAGCCATTTCTGTTGCCTTCATTTGAATGATGATAAAATTTAGTACAGGATATAGTATTGGAACATCTAAATTAGTGGATTTAGATAACTGTTTTGGAAGTAAATATTTCAAAGTTAGTGATTTTTAATGTGTGATTATTAATTTTATCCTAAACATTCATATTGAACTTGATTGTTTCTATTAATCAAATTAAAGTTCTCAAACCACTCTACAATTTGTTCTTTGAAACTCAACTTCTATCTTTCTTAATTTCGCTGCAATATCGATAGCACCTCCTGGTGAAAATTCAAGCAAAATCTTCAAAAATCACGATTTTTACCCCACTGTACATATAATAGCCACTTCAATTCCACCTTAACGTTTAAAGGTTACATTTTATACGAGGTACGGCTATTAAATAACGAGACTGGTTACGAAAAAGGGTTATATTTTAAAAATTACGGTACAACGATATGCTCTCCTTCAATATACTTTGGCTCTTTGGCTCCTCACAAACCATTCCATACGTTTTTTCCATTGTTCGAAGCAGTGCTGAAACTCTTCTTTTGTGATGGCGTTCGAAAGCCTCGTCGCTTTTTCCTTCGCCTCTTCTACGAACCGAAATCGGGTACCTTTCAACACGGATTTGATCTTGGGGAATAGAAAAAAAAAGTCGCATGGGGCTACATCTGGCGAGTACGGGGCATGTTCGAGCACTGAAATGCCCTTATCGGGTGAACATTGCTTCACCGACAGCGCGTTATGGGCAGGTTCGTTGTTGATGCGCACTACAAACCACGTTCCATTCAAACCACTTCTGCTCGCAAACTACTATAGTGACAAAGACGTGTTTTCGTACGTTTATAGCAGACACTTCAAGCTACCGAACGCATTATTTGTTTTCCCCCCACCACTCTAAGGCGCCCTCCAGGCGCGCAGTCTAGTTATTTAATAGCCATACCTCGTATAATCGAATCACATAGAATCGAGTCTGTATATAATCGAGTCCGACCTGTGTCATAAATAATAAGCACACATACAAATAACACAAGATGCCGAATCTATGATTGAAAACTACGAGAAATTCCAGGCGGAATTAAGGAGTAAAGGAACGAATGAAAATTGGCAGTTATAAAAAAAATTGCATCGCTATTTTGTTTAACCATATTTTCTCTTTTTCGTAGGGGATAGTGAGTCCTAAATGTGATCCCAATGTATCAAGTTTTTTTTTTAGAAAGGGCTCCATCAACAAACATTTCTTCGTAGCTCAACTTCCAGTCTCCAACCATCGGTGGCGAAGAAGACCAACACAAAATTCATTTGATTGGGCCTCCAAGCACTCGGTTGAATAGAGCTCGTGCTCGCAATTTCACCAGATTCCGCTGGATATAAAAATCTAGACAGAAAACATTGACTACCTGAATTTATGAAAGGAACGTTTTACTTCAGAACGCAGCTAAAACCTTCCAACATTGTATCACCCTTGTTGATATAACTGTATATCAACGAACTCATTCAAATCAAACAGAACTGTACTTAAATGCTGTCATGTATCTTAACGAACGACCTGAAACTCCAAATTGAATGTAAACAACTCATTACCGGGTGAATATGCGAGCAGCTTTCTCTCATTTTCCGCTGCGATGGGAACGCACAGTAATTTATCGCTTGCGATAAGCTTACGTAAATTTTCCTACCCAAACCCCTTTTCAAAGCGGATTCTAAAAATAAACGCAACACTTTTCATTAAAGACATCTCCGGCCTGGTGAGTCTAAGCAACGTCAACGTAAACAAACGAAGCCAACTTGTCCGCTGATCCTCGGCTCTGATCTCGTGCAGTGCGCCGCCCGGCGCCCATTTAGCTGCTGGCGTCACCCCGTCCACCCGAAGGCGGCGCGCTAGCGTTTTATCCATTTAATCCACCTCGGGCCCGGGCCGTGAAAGGCCTTCACCCGCTTCTACGGCGTTCTATTTTTACCCGGTTCCTTCCAGAGACTGCTGCTGCAGAGCATGAGATGGGGCGCGAGCTGAGAACACGCCTCCCAATGGCCGCAAGGAAAGAGCGGAACACAATTTGTATACAAACGTGATGGCTAGATTTACGAAGGTGGAAAAACTAATTGTCGAGGTTTATCGTAATGGTATGAATGCAGATCGAAATTATCAGACGCAACACTGAGTCGTCTAGCCGGAGGTAAACTAATCGCTGGCAAGGGTAGGTCGTGACATTACAGAATGAATCCGGTACATAATTTTCCCCATTCGACAGGATTGTTTCGCTTTCAAATGTAAATTTATTCAGTTGAAAACTACGACTTACTTTGTGCTCCGCTTTCGGAAAAGGAAAAGGGAAAGCTGAATCACGGCTCCCCAGACAGATTTTATGAATTTACGCTTCCATAACTTTTGTTTTGACCTGCCAAATACAATCTCGCAGCTCCCAGGAAACTGTTTCGTTCTGATTAGAATTAGGAAACAAAGCGGATCGAAGGAAATTACCAAAAAAAAAAAAAAAAGAAAAGAAAAGCTTGAAAGGTAAGAACAAAAAAGGTATCCCCGCGGAGGAGAAACCAACACGAGAGCTCGTGTTTATTGGCGGAAAGAAATAAAACGTTTGGGAGAACGGCTTCCATGCATAAATAACAGTGTTTCCTCATTGTTTCAGCGAAGGGCGCCAGTTCGTACTTTAATTTAAATGCGGTGAAAAATGAGACTTCCAGATCTTTGTTCGCATTCGCTGTTTTTTTTTTCTCGGTAAGAACCAATAGTAGACAATGGAGACTGTTTGCAGGAAGAATGTTATATTTTGAGCCAATTCACATTTTAAGAAAGACAGTAATATGTTTAGTGTTATATTGCGTTTCTATTTTGACTTTTTGATTCTGCGATGCTTCGATCTCGAGTTTTTGACGAATCAAGAATTATTTTCCATTCGCTCGAAGCCGGTTCGTTTTTTTTCTTCAAAAAGCGATTTATACATCATTGGATAAATAGAGGATAACTACAGATTTTCATTTTATTTGTGTAACGCTACAAAAGAGGTGCCACCCGTGAAAAAAGGTTTCAGTTTGAAGCCATTAAAACAATTTTAACATTCAGTCCAACGATGCTCACCCCCATGAAAAGGGCAACACGGGGCGAACCCAACAGAATGCTTATAAATCGGGCAAAACGGTTATTTATATCACGATGATAATAACAATATCATCAATTTTAGATTTCAACTATTGGTATATGTGTTTGTGTGTTCTTGGTATATGGGTCCCGCACGATGGTCCCTTGTGGGGCAATATAACGCTCCACATTTTTCCTTATCCCCCGCACATATCTCGTAAGCGATTCGAATCGAGCAAAGTTTTTTTTCGCTGGATGTGGTGCGCTTCGCTTTGAATATCCTGGGCCACCTCCACTAGGGCAGACGAGTGTGAAACGAATGAATTTTGAAACTAATTTGTGTTTATCGATATTGAACATGTATTGAATGTTTATTTCACTGGAACGCGTTGCTTGTGGATGGGTCTTTAAAGATTTCAGTTAGCTTTTTATCTATAGTCACATACCGCAGGTGGCTGCCTCAAACTTTTCAAAAACTCTGTTTATTAGTATAGAGCACGTACCTCTGACATCCTTACATGTTGTCGAGATAAAACATTATTTACTCATTCGTGCAGTGCGGCAAGTTCTTGACTCATCACATAGAGAGCTTTCTAGGTCAGAAAGTAAATCAAACACCAGATAACTATGACGACGACTCTGCACACATTAGTTGCAAACTGTGAAAATGTTTTCTTAAAGGCTTACCTCCGTAATCTCTGCTGTTGATAGCATTGCGAAAATTATTATGAAGTTTCGTGATGTGAAGTATGAAGAGAACTGGGACAGCAAAATAAACTCTCCCATTAGCCTTCGCTAGCGTTTATTTTAGGTGGTTCCAAATGTATCACCTAGCAGAATAAACGATCGATTACAAGCCCGTTTGCTCACAACGATGATAATCCAATAATACAGTGATAACTTACGGTCATTATTATTGTTGAATGTTCATCAAATGAGTCAATAGTCCCTACTTGAATCAATCGGTTCTACTAGGTCCTACGGAAAATTGGAGATAAAAATCGCAGATAATACAAAATGGGACACAAATCCGTCAAATGACAGTCACGCTAGAAACATTCTTATCATTTGTGAGGTCGCATCACAAAGGTTGTCCAATTTCGAGCGCTTATTGGTCAGTTTTTTTTCCAAATGGATGTACGACATTTTTGCATCAATCGATTCGGAATTTCATTGCAAATGAAGAAAATTTCATATTTTATTAAATTAACCATCAAACAATTGTCAAACATATTAAAATTATAAATTAAGGAATATTTCAATTTAGTTTTGGGGCACAGTACTGCTTTGAAATATGTTGGAACGTTTTCTATTATTCTTAATTTTTTGATAATGTTTCGAGAGGATTGAGCTTACTATTTTTTCCCATTTTTTAACACCTGCATTTTTTTTTCATGAAATCGATGTTTTTTGTGTTCGTGGATTTAAATATATGAAACTAAACAAATCGACATCTGATCTATCTGTAGAACAATCCAATTTCGTATTATTTAGTATTTTTCTGGTTTCATTTCCATGTTATTGAGAATGTTTTTATGTTCATATATGTTTTTCACCATTGCTCTTACAGTCAACCGAATAGGGATTCAGGAAAATCATATAATTTTCTAATTTAGTATCCCATACAAAATTTCCCACAGCGAATACGATACAGCAACAAAATCATAGATTTTAGGGAAATAAAGAAATATATAACAGACGATGAAAATATATTTTCATAACGGGCAATGCTCGAAATTTTCAGAAAAAAATTTACAATAGAACAATACATTTAAAGATAAATTAGATCAGTACTGACTGGGTCTCAAAATTTAAAAAAAAATTGAATTTTGGCGACTTAAAAAAATTTGTGCCTCGGAACACTTCTAAAACTCTGGAAAAAACCACAAATATCTAGAAAATGCATAGGAATACACTCAAATACAAACCCAAAAGTTTTTTCAGTTTCAAAATTTCGATTTTTTTGGTACTTCAATTTTCAATGAATAGATTTTTTGATAATATTTCTCGATACACCTTAGTAAGATGCACTTTCAGTAATTTTTCCAATCAGTGCTACATTTTCATCTGTACCGGAAGGGGTGCAATTCTTTTTCATCTATACTTTTTCTACCAAAAATCTGTACCATCGAAAATATTCGTTGCAGAGAAAAATCTGTTCTATTAGCATAAAAAATACTCATTTATTCGTTGCGGTACGAACGCATTTGCTTGGTTAGTTCTTGAGTTATGCAGAAATTTGTGTTTCATTTCAATGGCAGCCCCCGTTTAGAGAGGGGGTGGAGTGTCTAACCACCGTAAAAACATTTATTGTTTTGACGTGGGACTACGTCTAACCGGAGTATATGGGGGGTTAAATGAAAACCTAAACACATAACATGCAGGAAAAAATGAAAGATTCCGAATGCTTATAACTCGAACAATTCTTACTGGATCGGAAAGATGTTTCCATCAATTGATAGGGAATATTTCTACGCTTCTATCGCAGTTAATAAAATACTATTTTCCATTAGATATACCATTGAATAACTGTAAATTATTAAGCGTTATCTAAACGCCCTAACTGCCTCATTTTGATTGGCCCATCTACAGTTTCCCTAACACAGCCATCAAAACCAATCAGCCTTGGGGAAATCGGCTTTGCAAATACACCCAGGTTTTTTTTTACGCGGGGGATACGTACCTCGTAAAAAAAACCGTGTAAAAAAAAACCGCGTTAATTGGAAAATCCGCGTTAATTCGAAAATCCGCGTAAAAAAAACCGTGTTAATTGGAAAATCCGTAAAGAAAAAAAGGTCACATAAAAATCCTCTTGAGAATCGTGATGGGGTGCGGCATACGCTCTGAGGGAGCTTGAAAGGGAGAGATATGAACTGAGAGAGAGAAGTGATGTTGCTCAGGTTTACGCGCAAAAATCGCGCTTATTTCATCCCTAAATGGGGTTGATGCTATGCATGAATTTCATTGTGTGTGGCTCTCGACGAGCGGACTTAAATACATGTACATGAATCTTTCTTCCCCCAGCCGTTATATGGGGTTGGATGAAACTTCGTTGCACACGAAGGTCGTACGGAGGATTTCTGCTTCGCAGTGGTGTGCTCATCAACCCATTCTTGCACAAGCTTTATGCTATCTCGAGATACTTCTTCTTGCACTTGCAGATTCATCAGCTAGCGACCCAGCTTGTATTTCTCCTGGAAATGCTTTCTCTGCAGCGCTAATTGCCTCTGTTCCAACTCTAACTGCTTCTGGTCTAATTCTTTCTGTTCTGTCAGGCATTTGCGTTGCAAGATCTGTCCTCCGACTTGACGTGGTCGTTCCCATCGAAACTGGCATAGGCGGTGGTGAACACCGCGGGCAAATTGAATCTGTGTTCGCTAAAGATGCATCGAACCTGGCACATAGGTGCGGCACTAATATCCGTCAATAGCACTAAGTTCCGTCATATGGTCTCAGGAAGGGTTCCCGGAATAAATCGCCACAGAAAACGACTGCAACAGAAACCACCGCTTATAAAATGTGTAGTAGGCTATAAATATTGTGGCGCGGTATTGTATTTCAAAACAAGAATTAACCGGGCAAACGTATCGCCCCAGGCAAACGTAACGCCCCGGGCAGACGTATACCGTCCGACGCTCGCTAGAGCTCGGTCGGACATTGCTAAAGGATCGTATCCTATGTTTCAAACTAACCGGGCAATCAGTGGATCCCAGGTTTGCGTGCGAGACACCGCCGCTTCCGACGGCGGGTCGGCGGTGGACTCGGATTGCGTCATCTTGGCGGCATGGGCCGCCTCGATTCCTTATCCTCGCCAAATGGGGACTTCGTCCCCATTACATTGTCCTCAGAATAAATTTCGAAAAACGAGAACAAGAGAATAAATTTATAATAGAAATGTGAGGCACATGATGTTTTTCCCGCGCCAAATATTTCTAGCCTACTACACTTTTTCTAAGCGGTTGTTTCTGTTGCAGTTGTTTACTGTGGCGATTTATTCCGGTCACCCTCAGGAAGCATGAGGGACAGATTTGATATTGCTCAGTTTTTTTTACGCGGTGACCGCGTTAAAAAAACCGCGTAAAAAACCGCGTTAATTGGAAAATCCGCGTAAAAAAACCGCGTTAATTCGAAAATCCGCGTAAAAAACCTTGTAAAAAAAACGCGTAAAAAAACAACCGCGTAAAAAAAAACCTGGGTGTACATGAAAGTATGGGGATTTTTGTTCTCACCAAAATGTGCTCCCTAACACAGACTTCAAAACCAAGGAGCGTTGCAGAGATCGATATTGCAAATACATGAAAGTTGGGGGTATTTTTGTTCCGACTGAAATGTGTTTCCCTAACACAGACTTCAAATCCATGGAGCGTAGAGAAATCTGCATTGCAAATACATGGTATTTTTGTTCCGACTGAAATGTGTTCCCCAACACAGACTTCAGAACCGAGGTATCTGAGGAAATTGGCATTGCAAATTCATGCAAGTAGGGGGCATTTTTATTCCGACTGAAATGTGTTTGCCTAACACAAACTTCAAAACCAGGATGTCTGGGAAAATCGGCTCTGCAAATAAATGCAAATTTTGAGTACTTTTGTACTCGCTTGCCTTTGTGCAAACTAGAATATGTTTCCTTAACACGGTCTCTTAAACATAGGAACCTGGGAAAATCGTACAGACGCTAGAGACGAATGTATTTTCAAGTTTAAAGCCTCTATAGTATAAAAAGTAGAAGTTGAAGTTGTTGATTCATGCAAGCCGGGGTACTTCTGCACACGCATTTTTTTTTGCACTCCGAAAAGTGTTTTCCTAACACGGATTACAAAAGCGGGTACGAACACAACGCTTTGGCTCGGTTATCCATTATTGCATTGAAGGATATGTCTTCATATCTTGTGCTCACTGAATTTCTACGCATACCATCTGATGATTTGGCAAAATGTTGTTAACCATTTGCTGCGAAAATGCCTTTTGATTAAGCAATATGCGTTCGACGTACATGTCAAAATCGAAACTGAGTGCCTGACGTTCATCAAATCAAGCAAATTCTCGGTTCGAGAAGTACGTACACTTGATAAATGCAAACTTCAGAAGGAAACGTAAAATAGAATAATCGTTTGATAATTCTTCCGTTCACATATTTTGTCCTAGGCATCATACCAAACGTAAAAGGACTCTTATTAAATTTACTCGTAGCGAAGAACATAACCTATCACAATGAATTGATTGACCTTACATGACATTATACAATCTTTTTACTCACAAAGCAAATATATTGAATTCAATTGAATTCGGGGATTGTTTCATTTCATCATTTTAATTTAAGGAATACAAACAAATGATTGCTAAGCTAAGGTAGTCCCACGTCAACCTTGCGGTTATATCATAGATATAACCCACCCATTTTATTAATTTGGTTTCATTTGCTTGATTAATTCTCGAGTAATGCAAAATTTGTATTTCATTTCAATCGATTAATCGATTAATCGTCACACTGGGAGAAATAATTATTTAGACTAACATTTCTCGTTTGCTAGAAAGCCATCTGGAATCAAAAAAGTGTTCATTCCGCCTGAAAATCAATTATTCTCCTTCACGCTCCCCTAAAGTCGTAAACGAAGCTCAATTCGCGTTGACGGAATTGAACTTTGTTTACGAATTTAGGGGAGCGTCAAAGTCTCTGGATTTGGATCGATTAATCGACGTAAATTATTCGTTCGCTTCGATTATCGGTTGTGCAGTATTCGTTCGATTAATAATCGATTTCTGTAGGAAGTACCCCGTCAAACCCCGACCGGCATGATGAGTGTTAAGAGTTTGAGCGGTGCGAAAATGGGCATGGCAACAACATTCCTAAATAAACTCTCAACGTCAACACATCAAGCTGATCGGGTGTGACTGAATATTGTATCTTCTTCTTCTTCTTGGCTTTGAGAGACTTTAAATGTTTTAGTGCATTCACCTCTAGTGAAGGTTGTATCTTCCGCCCGTCTCTTGTATATGAATCATGAACTGACATGTGTGAGTATAGCCTTTCGAGACTCTAGATCAGCACCCAGTTAAATTCTTTAATTGCATTTTTTACATTATCATACAACATGTTCGATATAATGATATCCTGGACCACAATTACATCATCAATCTAATAACATCCCTATCAACGTTTAACCTTTTAAGCCAGGCTCTCGTCAAATCTTCGGGGAGAATAGAGTAAATCCATTCAAGATCATCTCCAAGATCATTCCATCAGCTCACACTGTGAGCTAACGCCCGATTTGTAGGCAAAAAGATTGCTCGTTGCATTGTTGGGGAAAACGAGCGGCTAGTAAAATCGAAATAACATACCCATTTTAATCGTCAAATTGTTAACTTTTCTACTATATTCACTGTTCATGTTTTATGCAAAAAAAAAACTGGATAAATTTATATTTTTTTAGCGATTTTGCGTAATATGCGTTTGAAATCGTTTAATGAATCGTTACATGCCATATTTTCAATTTTGTAGAACCCCGCATAGAAATCAAAGACGTAGTCCTACGTCAAAATGGATATTTATTGTTTTTGTGTAATCACTTCGGATTTATTTTGAAATAGAGAGTGTTTTTTTTTGACCAACCTCGTTCTTCTACGACTAATATACATATTGTTGAAACATATTCCACAATTTAACGTGACGTATTGAATATCCTTACTGATTTTAAGTGCCAAAAATTCCAGACGGTTCTCAGCCGCGATAAACTTCGATCAAAGATTTCCCATCGCGCGAATGGGTCGAGAATTTTCGGGCTTATCGTTCGCACATAAACAACACATATTCCTTTTTCCCTTTGGAGGAGACATAGCTTCGAGCACCGCGTATCATTCGGTTTGTTTTTATTTAACGCGCTTCAACCCCTCTACCCTCGAACGCTCAGAGTCGCGTATTCTCACACTAAACGTGTCGTGAATAATTTATCGGAACGCCTGCAATGGGAGTCACTGGGGACCGCCACGGCCTGGATGCTTCCCGACTGAATGCGTCAGTCTGTGTCTGACGGATTGGCTCCAGGAGACGCCGGTTCGAGGTTCGGAGGAACCTTTCAGTTAGATTAATGCCCGCGGTAATTTGACATTTTGTGTTTTACGCCACTTAAGCGTTTTACGAGTTGAAGCTCGTGGCTGGCCGCAAAAGGCTTCTGGTGTTTGCTCACGAAACCCGATGGGACCTGCCAAATGGTTGGGTTAAATAGCACTTTTTCATGATATTGGTCGGGAGTGATAAGAATTTTAATATTTTGATTATAAACACATTACTTCGAACGCAGAAATCATGCAGAAGAAGTGGCCGTTTTTTTTAACTATTTTATGCATCCGTTGGGATTTTACTTGATTCCAGGATTTCTACACTTTGAGTAACTCACAAAACTGTTTGTCCTTTAAATACACATGTGGTGAAACGGAGTCGCTGATTTTGATTAATTATCCAGGTATTTACTTGAATTATTACTGCCAGAACTGGCCTATAAAAATGACAACAACAATCTCAAAAAAGGGTAGATTACTTTCATTAACTTCGCTCAATCACCTTCCCTCCGGGTGACACTCATTTCTTCGGCACTTTCTCCTCTCGATCCTTGCCGAAAAAAAAAACAACTATTCATGCTGGTATTCAACGCACCCCAGCTTACGGAGTCCATTAATGACAACACGAGAGTGCCACTCAACCGAATTGCTTCCGACCAACTGACCGTTAGTTAACTGTTCATTTCATGCAAACCGCCGAAGCAGTATTCCTAAAGGATGGACACACGAACACCGAAGTTCTTCGACCAGTGCACTTCTCGCGCGCCCACTTTCCTCCCCTCCCAAAATCATCTCTTTGACCCATCCTTGCAAATGTTACATTGTCATTGCGGCACTTGGATGTTTTCCAATTGCCCACTGCCGGGAAAGTAGAATCAACCCGGAAATCTTCCCTCGCAATCACACGAGCAGCACCCCGGGTCCCGAGCTGCTGCGGTCAACGACAGAGTGGAAAGGATGTGAAATATGACACTTGGGCGAGCAGCTTTTGCCACTCTCGTTTTTACACTTCCATCGGGCTTCCGGGCCGTGTATGTGTGTGAGGAGTTTGCCAGTTTTGCAGCAGTTCAGCCAGTGATAGTTTTTATTAGCAAATGTGACCCATCGTTCGTTGCACGTTCGGAGTCAGCGTAATCTGACAGTTTCCAAATTTTTGAATAATCGAAAATCGATGATCGGAAAGTTTGGAGATTAGTTTTAACGTTTCCATGCAGTTTTAATCATGGTCGCTAGGGTTTCACCAACAGCTAGGGGGAAATTCATAGGGTCGGGTTTTGAATCTGTAACTCGAGCTACGCTACGCTAGTCCGCTCAAGCCCACATACTAAAATACGTGACCCATTTTCATCACTTGACACACACTCACCCTCACCCACAATCGCATACATTGTACAACGCAAGCGGTTGGTAGACGGAAGTGGCTCAGACACGAGATGAGATATGGATGTGATGGGAGTCTGACGCGCGTGTCGTCAGCTCGTCAACCCCGGCCGGAAAAAAAATTGCGAGGGCAAAGCCGTTCCAAGAGAATTCGCAAATCAACACGAATCTCACAGTACCTCGTTGCTCCCGAGCGTACGTTAGGGCTGACTGAATTCGATATAGATAAATTCAAATTTCATACTGTTTTATCGCACATAATAAGCCGCCCCTTCATCAGGCAACCGACCGTTCACCATCACCCGCCCACGCACCCATGGCAGGATCGAATCTTGATTAAATGATTGAATTTATCACGTAACTTTTGATCTTGTTGTTTGCCAGAATGGGGAAGCGGAATAAAGCGGGGTAAATTTGGATAGCAGAGGTGAAACAATTTCCTATCGATTTGTGTGCTTGCTCATGTGTGCGTTTGTGTGTGTGTGTGTGTGTGTATGTGTGTGTGTACGGCACATACCAATAAATTCCACGTCGCATCCGATTTATGGTACAATCATTTGTGGTAACATTGATTGATAGCGATATGTGACATGATTACGCACGTCTTCGCAAATTTGGCGGTAACTTGATAATGAAAGATTTACCATAGAGTTCCAATTTGTATTTTGGCGTTGTAGACAGTGTTTGGGTGTGGGTTTTTGTACGTATGGTTCGTGGAAAGGGAATAAGTTATTGTCAATTTTTATAAATTGAGCTTGTTTTCAGTCGATAATTTCATGAGCATGGAGATAACAATGCGATGCGATGCGTCATCTTTTATGCAAGTTTTGTGTTTCACAATTTGATTTTCAGAAAGAACGATTCTGACGATGATTCTTATATCTAATATACACTCTGTCCAACTTCTATAAGACCATCTTGCTGCTTTGTGTCATTGTGAACAAACAATGCTTCAATTTATATTCTAGTGTGTAGGTATTGGTGTTTTTCATACACTGCATTATTTTCATATGTGTGTGTGTGCAAGCGCTGAGCGTAAACGAATGTTTTCGTATTTTCAACTGCCAAGTTTCTATAAGATCAGTTACATTTTCCGTTGTTTTTGTTGTTTTGATCTATTAAATCTGGCAAATGCCAAAAGTGCTCAATTATTTGACGAATCGCCCAAATCGGCCACTAATGAGGTTTAAATATTCAAATGTTACGTAACGCACTCAGGAAGGGAGGAGGGGATGCCTTGGGGAAACTTGTTTAGAAATAAATCCAAATAAGTTTAAACATTTTTATGCAAATGACCATTTGGTACATGCTATGTAGGGAAGAGGGAGTTTTAAATAGTAAACAAATTGCTTTACGTAATATTTGGACGACCCCTAATTGCAAAATTAACAAATTTGACTTGTACCATGACTGTGTATTCAGAAAAAATGAAGGACATACTGAGACATATTTCGTTCCTCAGTATGTTTCTTATTTTTTCAATTTATCATAAAGGGCGAACAAGAAATTATTGTGACACCGAAAATGTCATGCCAATTTTCTTATAATGTTTAGAATCAAACCAAAATTTTAGGGTACTTTTATACATATACTAGCTAACCCGGCAAACTTCGTCCCGCCCATTTACTTGATTAATTCTCGAGTAATGCAGAAATTTGTGTTTTATTTGTATGGCAGCCACCCCTAAGAGAGGGGGGAGGGGTATCTAACCACCATAGAAACATTCATTGCACCCTAAAGTTTCCATATGCCTAATTTGGTTTAATTTTCTTGATTAATTCTCGGGTAATGCAAAAATTTGTGTTTCATTTGTACGGCAGCCCCCTCTAAGAGAGGGGGAAGGAGTATCTTATCACCATAGAAACATTTATTGCATCTTAAAACCTCCACATGTCAAATTTGGTTTCATTCGCTTGATTAATTCTCGAGTAATGCAGAAATTTGTGTTTCATTTGTATGGCAGCCCCCCCTTTGAGTGGGGGAAGGACTGTCTAACCATCATAGAAATATTTATTGCACCCTAAAACTTTCACATGCCAACTTTGGTTTCGTTTGCTTGGTTAATTTCCGAGTAATGCAGAAATTTGTGTTTCATTTGTATGGCAGCCCCCCCTTAGAGAGGGGGGAGGGGTCTCAAAATATCACGAAAACCTTCCCCGGCCCCAAAAACCCCTACATACCAATTTTCATGTCGATCGGTTCAGTAGTTTCCGAGTCTATAAGAATCAGACAGACAGACAGACATCACTCCATTTTTATATATATAGAAGAAGATAGATAGATAGATTTACTTCAAAAATCAAAAGAAAAGATAATCGATGGAGCCTTGAGTGTAAAATTGAACGCATTTTCGCTTGATGCCCTCCATCAAAGTCTTTACAGTGTCATCCGGTACCAGTTTCTCAGTTTTTTTCCATTTTCTTAACTAACATGTCTTTCTCGTATTTGACTGTCATAATATAGATAGATGATGATGGCCCACCTCATACCCCTACAAAGGTCTGAACAGGCCGATTTATCTAATATATAATATTTATGTTTGAAACAATAAAGAAACCAGTGTTAAAAAACAATCAAAGCGAACTGGCTCTGTTGCAGGCATAAATTTCTATTAATTGAACATTATAAATAGGCAAAAACTGTAAAATAAAAACAAACAATGTTCCAGTTCGTTTCGACATAATCTCAACTTCAGGCCCAAAGTTTTTCAAGGCATGTCAAGAAAATTTCCAACCCGGGAAGATCCTTGACTGATTGGGAATTGAACCCAATGTCTGATAGTTTCTGCTTAGAACATAAAAGAGATCTGCCACAATTCAGAAATCCTTGATATAACTATCTGATAAAAGACAGTTTTCAAGAATCCTGAATGAGCTATCTCCATTCCTGCTTCCACTAAACAAAATCATTGTGTATCAGTTTTCTGCCAGTGTTCATTATTAACATAGTCCAGGCCCACCAAACGCGCGCGAGGCTCAAACTTTCGTAGACAACTCTTGTTATTTTTTTTTCTTGAAATAAGAAATTGAAAAGAAAAACATCATCATCATCAGTACGAACATGGTAGTTTATGACACCTGTAAATAAATTTTGTTATTTCAATCAATAGGAAACATATGTAAATAATTTAACGAAAAATTTTCTTCAAAATAAAAAAAACCTGTTCACAAAACAGATTTCACGTGTGAAATACACATTTTCTTAAACTCTGCCATTGTTGCCGCACGTTTTATTTCTCTGGGCATCGAATTGTAAAAATTTATCCCTTTATATAACAACGAGTTCTGCGACCTAGTAAACATAAAGTTTGGTGTCCTAGCATCGTTCGCAATTCTTGTATTGTATCTATGAACATCACTTCCTCTTTCAATTCGTTCACACAAATATCGAGGCAGCATACCGTTTAAAATTTTAAAGATGAACACCATTGTCAAGTAATAAATTCTTTGCTTCACATATAGCCACTGTAGCGCGTCCAACATCAAATTAGAGGAAGTGTCGGCTCGATTACTCGCGGTCGGCTCGAGGTTAGTATTACAAGTGTTCTCGTAATTGGGATGTTGCTGTCTCCAATGCTCAAGGAGAAAAATAAAATCTGAGAATCTGTTCTGTTTGCGATAAGGGCGATTTCTGCTGGCCCCGGTAGAGGACAGCCTTTGTTGAATATATTTTTCGATATATTGTTTAATATTCTTCTTCTGCGTGACTACCTACCTATCTACCTGGAAAATGAATTAGTTTATTGTTTACTCTTTATGAACATGTTGGTGGTTCTGGAAAGAACCTTTGGTGTTGTGTTTTTGTGTTTTTTGTGTGATGGACCACAATGAATATATCCTTGCATTGTCTTGTGTGCAAATGAAATATTGTGATACTTTAGCTCCTTGCCTAACGATACATAACTCCCGCAATGATATCCGATTTTCACTCACGCATCACTAATAATCATCTACGATTTACGTCTCGGCTGCTAATAAATGGTGCTCTTCACCCAGCTTCCCGATTGAAATATCGGTGACAGGCCGACCAACTGTCTATGATGCTGTTCGCTCTATACCCGAATCCACATTTTCCACGAATCAAGCAGATCTGTGATAGTGCCTTGTCTGTAGCATATGCGGATATCAGCCGTGTGAGAACATCTTCACATACAATTATACTATCAATGAATTGTTCATCCTGTTTGAAATAGTTGATGGGAGAAAACTGAACCGCCGAAAGACGATTCCAAGTCCAGGAGGCGATGAAAATCAGCGGATAGTGTCGTGGCTCCAGACAGAGACTTGGCATCGCCTTTGCGAATCTATATGAATAAAAATGGAAGGCCAATTGCGTTCGTAAGCGCAAAATCCGGGTAAGGAATGGTCCGATTTGATCCGTCTTAATTTTGCTTTATCAATATAGCGAAGAAAAAATCGGTAAATATTCGGAAAACTCTGGTAGCTCAAATGTTATGCGAGTTTTCCAAAACACCTACTAGCATTATATGCAAGTGAAAGCCCAGCTCCATCACTCCTCGGAAGACGATGAGCACTCCTCCACCCGAGGCGACGCTTCCACCGATTTCAATACACCTCGGTTGACGATTTGACTCCCCTCTACATCTCATCAGAGACTTCTCCCTCTTCTTTTTGCGATATCGCATTGCATAAACAATTTTAAATGCTTCGACATCGTGTGCTCAATCTGCTCGTGTACTCAATCTGTGATCAGCAATATGCGTCTTCCCTGCTTGGCGTGCGGCAATAGAATGAGACCAAGCAGATAGGTAGGTAATGGATTATAGAGACTTTAAACTTTTTTCAGTTCATTCGTCTCTAGCCTTGAAAAAGGCCCTTGTCAAACTTTACTTCACTCCTGCATTACAACTTCACCCTCATTGCCTTGGGAAAGTCACTCGATCCCTCGCCATCCAGCTTGTCCAGCAACGATGTTGTCCAGTCGGTGTCCACACAATGAAATGAGAAGAGAGACCAAGCATCACCATCGCTTTCTTTATATAGTCACTAGCTGACCCGGCAAACTTCGTCCCGCCCAAAATTTGTTTTTTGTTATCAATATCTTCAAACATTCACGTTTTCTTACTCATCGCAAGTTCATGAGTCCAATCGCAGGACTGTTCAGTGATTGATCTTCTTATCGACCCCGTTGAATTTACCTTTTACTATAAAATTCCTATTACTTCTAGCAAAACTCAACATTATAATATCAGATTATTTTTAGACACAATTCTCGTTCAAGATTTTTCAACCACTTGCAAATAACATGTTTCTACGTTACATGGAATAAATGTTTTTGCAGAAAATATGATAGAACAAAGACAGACCCCTCCCCTCTTCTCCCCTTAGAGAGGGGGAAGAAGTGTCTATTACCATAGAAACATTTCGTGCCCTCTAAAATCTTCACATGCCAAATTTGGCTCCATTTGCTTGATTAGTTTTAGAGTTATGCAGAAATTTGTTTTTCATTTTATAACATCCCACCCTAGGAGAGGGAGGAAGAGTAACTAACCACCATAGAATCATCTATCGCACCCTAAAACCTCCACATGCCAAATTCGGTTTCGTTTGCTTGATTAAATCTCGAGTAATGCAGAAATTTGTGTATCATTTGTATGGCAGTACCTACCCCCCCCCCCCTTCCCAATAGAGTTTGATTTTTCTTCCATTCTTCCTATGCATCGCGCAAAATCTTTGTAAAACCTCTCAACATCAGGAAAAATGTGCTTCTAACTTTCGTTAATTCAAAACCTTTGAGGATTAGAGATTCACAATGTATACATCATACATATCTTAGAATATTTCCGATTCGATTGATGTGCTAATCATTGAAATTCATTCGTAGCGAAAGTGGTTATTAACGTTGATACTGTTTCGTAACCTGTTTTTTGATTAAAAACGTATACATAGACTACGTGAAAAGTGGAAGAGTGTCACGTCATTTTATACTCGGTTTTATTCTTTCAATAACATTTTTCGAAAAATATCGAAATTATACGTATTTTTCTTTTGTTTACGTGTCCCGTTTTTATTTGCTGAACTATTTGACCAGCCTAATCATATCTGAATGAATGTTTATCTTAGGACTAACGGTATTTACCAACCAATTCCAAGCCATGCCAAATGTTTTTGCAGAAAATATGATAGAACAAAGACAGACCCCTCCCCTCTTCTCCCCTTAGAGAGGGGGAAGAAGTGTCTATTCACCATAGAAACATTTCGTGCCCTCTAAAATCTTCACATGCCAAATTTGGCTCCATTTGCTTGATTAGTTTTAGAGTTATGCAGAAATTTGTTTTTCATTTTATAACATCCCACCCTAGGAGAGGGAGGAAGAGTAACTAACCACCATAGAATCATCTATCGCACCCTAAAACCTCCACATGCCAAATTCGGTTTCGTTTGCTTGATTAAATCTCGAGTAATGCAGAAATTTGTGTATCATTTGTATGGCAGTACCTACCCCCCCCCCCCTTCCCCATAGAGTTTGATTTTTCTTCCATTCTTCCTATGCATCGCGCAAAATCTTTGTAAAACCTCTCAACATCAGGAAAAATGTGCTTCTAACTTTCGTTAATTCAAAACCTTTGACTTGTACTACGAGTTCGGATTGAGCTGTGGTGAGAGATGGACGTGTGTGCTGCTTTCTCTTTGGATTTCTAGTGTCATTCGAACGATTTTTTGTGTTGAAAAAATGTATCTATGTGAAGAACTTGACGAGCATAATTAATTGATGCAATTGGTGTTTGATAAGTGTTGAGTAATAAGCTTAAAACTTCGATTGAAGTGTGTAAATTTTTACCGTACAACGTGAACGAGCAACAAAAGTGGGCTACAGATATATCAACACAGTCTGACCTACGGGTCAGCGGCCGAGAAGACGATGTCATCGACCGTGCAGTGTGGTGTTTGCGCGAAAGCGATAAAGGAAGAAAACGACAAAGTGTTTTGTTTTGGATCGTGTGGTTTGATTAAGCATTTAAAATGCTCGGAAGAAATAGATAGGCATGGAATGGAAGCAATGAAAACAAATCGTGGTTTGAAATATATGTGTCATGGGTGCCGCAAGCAGCAAGTTAGCTACAATGATGTGATGAAAAAATGCAATGAAATTCTTGGAAAATTCAGTGAAAGTGTGCAAAAATGGGAAGAAAAATTGGACAGAAGAATGAAAGATATGGAAACGTGTGTGAGTTTAAAAATTGAAATGGAAGTTGGAAAATTAGCGAAGGAAATTAGTAGAATGGCAGAAGAAAATAAGGAGAAATTTAATCAATTGGAGTCGAGTGAAACTGAAACCAAAACTGGTTATGATCAATGAAACACACGTCACTGAAACCATAGGAGATGATCATTTCCAGATCAATGGATACAAAATAATAAGTTGCTACTCGGACTCAAGACATACCGGTGGTGTCATGATGTACGTCCATTCTAGCTTGAGACATCGACTAATCTTCAGAGAGCAAGCCGACAAAAACTGGATCGTGGCGATTGAGATCCTGAATGGTATGAAGCCCGGTCATTATGGAGTCTTATATCATTCACCGGGAGCAAGCGATTCGATATTTCTGCGAATTTTGGAGGATTCGTGGTTGGAAGAAATCGTTGATCTGTCCAAATTCACACTACTTGCTGGCGATTTCAACATCAACTGGTTCAATTCACGAGATGCTTCCCAGTTAAAGCTTGTGGCTGAAGCGCAAGGACTCATGCAACTAGTCCAACAATGCACACGTATAACCCGTACTAGTCAAACATTAATTGACCTAATATTCTCGAACTGTGATATCAATGTTTGTGTTGTACCGGATTTTAAGATATCTGACCACGAAACTTTGTGTGTGTCTCTTGACGGTAGCTTGGACAAAGTTGATGAAACTGACGTGAAAATTAAGTGTTGGAAAAACTATAGCCGTACTGCCCTTTTGAATTTATTAAGGGAAAAATTGTCAGAAGTAGTGAGGTTAAACAACTTCCATGAGAAAGCTAGCGGCTTCATTGAAGTAATGAAAATATGTGTTAATCAACTAGTGGTTGGGGGGTCTCCGTAGCCACATTGGTTGCGCGTTCGCTTAGTAAGCGATCGATCGTGGGTTCAAAACTCAGGACCCTCATTGACCATCTTTGTGTTGTTACAGAATAGCTACGTCCACGCAACAATCATCAGCGATGGAGATCGATCCACGGTCGAAATAAGATCGATTAATCCATGCAACTGCTCTGCTCTGCAAGACACATCGGGCTGCTGTTCTATAAATAACTCAACAATGATCAAATCAACTGTCTCCGCTGTCCGGTGGTCCAACTGGATAATGGAAGAACAGAAAGAATACTCTTACGCCTAAATGGCTACTGTGTGAATGTACCATATGTACTGGTATAGAAGGAATACTGGCGAACGGCAACTGTGTAATGTGCTAATTATAGATATGATAACCATGTGACATGTACACGATTAAAATTCGGCTCTGTTACAGCTGAAATGCTAATGAGCCATAAATAAATAAATGGGATAAAAAAAAAAACTAGTGGTTGTCAAGTTTGTTAAATTGAAAAACACAAACAAGTGGTACACCGTAGAGTTACAGCGAATGAAGCGAAAACGAGATGCTACATATAGAAAATTCCTCCAACAACGCTCTGACCAAGCTTGGCAAACATACAAAGTCCACCGGAACGAATATGCATGTACACTGAAGAGAACAAGGTATGAATACGTGCAGCAATCGATAGAAGTAAACAAACATAACACCAAAGAGCTATGGAAGATCTTGAAAAAAATGATCAAACCTAAGCTAGTCCACCCTCAAGCTATTAACTTTAATGGAGAAGAAGTGAGTGATGAGCAGGTCATTGCTGAAAAGTTCAACGAATACTTTGTGAGTAGTATCGAGGATATCAGTGACTCAATAGATGAGGTAGACGAACCATTAGAACTGACAGAAAATTTCACTGGTAGTAAGCTGTCGAAGTTTCAATCAATCACTCTAGAAAAACTCAAAACGGTGGTTTGGTCGCTGGAGGAAAAATCAGGATCTGATGAAATCAATTCCAGAATCTTGAAAGATGCATTTGAAGCTACTGAAGTACCCCTGTTAAATATTATAAACGACTCTTTGGCCACTGGAAATGTACCTGACTCATGGAAAGAATCGGTGGTAGTGCCCATCGAGAAGGTGAATGGAACAGTGAAAGCAGAAGAACATCGCCCGATAAACATGCTTCCAGTGTACGAGAAAGTGTTGGAGCTAATCGTCAAGGAACAGTTGCTGGAATACATTGTAGTAAACGACCTTCTAGTTCCTGAACAATCTGGATACCGTGAGAAACATTCTTGTGAAAGTGCTTTAAACCTAGTCCTTGTAAAATGGAAGGAGACCTTCGAGAAGAAGCAAAATGTGATTGCGGTGTTTTTAGACTTGAAAAGGGCTTTTGAGACGATATCGAGAAGAAAACTACTGAACACTCTTACAAAGTATGGTATTACTGACACTGTTCTACAATGGTTTGTATCCTACCTTGACAGTCGAACTCAAAGGACCAAGTACAATTCTGTGATATCCAATACCAAAGAGACAAATATTGGTGTGCCTCAAGGCAGTGTGTTAGGTCCTATTTTGTTTATTTTATATATTAACGACTTAAAGAGAATACTAAAGCACTGTGATATAAACCTATTTGCCGACGATACTGTGATATACATTTCTTCCGACAATGCTATTGCTGCTACTGAAAAATTGAACTGTGATCTTTCAAACTTGGCCAAATGGCTGAAATTTAAGAAATTGATGCTGAACATTGACAAAACAAAATACATGTTAATTAGCAATAAGTCAGTGTATAGTGAAAGTGTGAATGTGACGATTAATAATCGTTTGTTAGAACGTGTTTGTGAAATTAAATACTTAGGTGTTATAATAGATGATAAACTAAGCTTCAAAAGCCATATTGACCACACAGTGAAAAAGATTGCGAAGAAGTTTGGAGTTCTCTGTCGACTAAAGAAAGATTTATCGCAGTGGAGTTTGATTCACTTGTACAAAGCCCTGATATCACCGCACATAGATTTCTGCCCATCAATCTTGTATCTCGCCAATGATCAGCAAATGCGTCGCCTCCAGAAAATCCAAAACAAGATCATGCGTATAATCCTGCAATGCGATCGAAGGACTCCCGTTCTGTTGATGCTTCGAACACTCCAATGGCTCTCAGTAAAGCAACGCGTGACGTATCTCACGCTACTACTGATACACAAAATTGCAAAAGGTTTAGCTCCAGCATACTTGACGTCCAGGATAATAAGAGGAAGGGACATCTACCGATATAGTACAAGATCTGCTAATAACATCCGTACGGCATCGTTTCTGCTAGCAAGCACTCAGAATTCACTGTTCTACAAAGGGATAAGGCTTTATAATATGCTACCGGTACAAATGAAAGAAGCTAGTGTGAATGAGTTCAAACGGAATTGTGTGACATTTGTCAGAACTAATGTGGCTTTGTAAATTAGTGGTTGTGTTTGCGTTTGAACTGTTTTGTTGAAATGTAAAAATATGATGATGCAGCAAAAAAAAAAAAAAAAAAAAAAAGGTTTTGATGGACGTACATAGGAATCAAAGACAATGCAAGGACATTAGCTTTCAAAGAAATTAATTTAAAATTATCTTTTTAGATAAATTTGCCCAAACATATAAATTTCCATGTACGGGGTAAGTGGAGGGCCATCGCCAAAAATCACTAACTGAAACATTATTTTAAATAAAATCTGGATGGAGGCTCCAAAACTTATCGCTTTTCGGCCTATTGACCAATATCAATGTGTAGTATTTGTTCTTATCAGCAAATAAAGTATTGTCATACTTCGCAATGAGAAAATGAGGAATATTATTAGTAAAATAAAAGAAATATATTAGAAAATACAAAGTGACTGCTGCTGGACATTACGATTAAAGTCTCGACATCTTATAGAAATTTCAATAACGTCATTTTCACTTTTAACACATTAAGGACCGCACGTTTTGGGGCAAACTTGAACGCTTCATTTGTTCGGATTCCACGAATGAAATCGTAGGCCGTGTTAGATTCTTGGTAAACCAAGGATTTAACCTTCAAGTGTAGAAAGCACGAGTTATTTCGTAATCCATCCGTAACAGACGGAACGCGAAACACGAGAAATCTCGTGAGCGGTCCGCAATGTGTTAAAACTTTATCGCGAGAACGGATAGTTCTAGGATCAAATGTTATATATATAGTTTTTCATGTAAAATCGCATGTAGACTCCATTTTTTATGTTATTTAGTATGTGGTTACACTTTCATAAAGTACTGAAGTTTCAGAAAATTTCAAAAATTCATTTCTCCATTTTGGTGAGTTTATCACGGCACCTCTATGTGTCAACCTTTGTAAATATTGAGGAGGGGATGTCGATTTTGAGTAAGATTTTTTAACAGTGCAATCAATGTATTCAAATGTATTCATTCATTTTACAAAAAAAATGTCTAATATCTTATCAATCAAACATCTGAATTTTGAACTACGATTTTTTTGTAAGAAAGATCAACGCCCTTTCAAAAAATCAGTCTTGAATGATGATAAAAATTTTGATTTTATTATTATTTTATTTGATCCATCTGACTTACATTCTACATGAATATGAAATTATAATTAAATGTAAATAAATAGTCGAAAACATAAAACATCAAGTTGTCAAGTTGAAACGTTTCAAACGGTACTTAAATTCATCCACGGAACAACAGAAATCAAACAAATGAAACACATAATTAAATTCACGACACATCGATACAATCGGTTCATTTCTTCCGTACTCGGTTCGTCTGAATTCTAGTCGCAGAAATTCCCTTGATCGTAGGACCACAGTCGGTGCGTTTAAATTAAACTGTTCGAGAATGTGGGAGGAGTCCGTATGTCCCAGTAGTACTTTGGCGACAAATAAAGCTTTTGCCGAGCTACGTCTTTGATGCAGAGTTTCTATCCCAAGCAGACGGCAACGGTCCTTATACGGTGGTAGGTCAGCCGAGTTAGCCCATGGTAGAAATCTGATTGCAAATTTAATGAATCGAGATTGAACAGCTTCAATTCTTTTTATCCACACGTGCGCATATGGACTCCATACCACTGAAGCCGACTCCAGGACAGATCGAACAAGCGCGTAGTAAAGCGATCAGAGACAGTAAGGATCTCGAAAGTTGTTTGCAGCTCTCATTATGAAACCTAAGTTCCTGTTCGCCTTATTAATTATGTTAGAGTAATGATCTCTGAATGTGAGCTGTGAATCGAGATGAACTCCAAGGTCCTTTACAACGCTGGCTCTCTCGATCTGGCATCCACCAATGTCGTAAACCCAGTGAATTGGAGATTTTTTTCGTGTGAAGGTGATGACAAAACATTTCTGGACGCTGATGGTCAGACGATTACAACAACACCAGCTTTCAAATTGATTAATAAGTCGCTGCAGTTCCTTACAATCCTTGGTGGATCTAACTGTTAAGTAGAGCTTGAGATCATCCGCATACAGAATTCGACAACCTGGTGGGATGAGCAAGCACACATCATTGAAAAATATCGAAAACAATAACGGTTGCTTCCTTGTGGAACTCCAGAACAATTCGTAAATGTATAGGACTGCGATGATCCGAGCTTCACGGTGAGTGGCCTGTTGACTAAGTAGGAACTCATCCATCCACTGAAGTGTGAACAAGCACCTAATCGCTTCAGCTTAGCAATCAGCAATTGATGATCCACACGGTCAAAGGCAGCCTTCAGGTCAGTGTAAACAGTGTCGATTTGTGCACCATTCTCAATTGCCCTGACGCAATACGATGAAAAATCCACCAGATTCGTGTTAATCGACCTTCCTTTGAAGAAACCATGTTGATCAGGCGAGATGTATGATTTGACGGCATTGAAAAGCACGCCACCAACAAGTATCTCGAAGAGCTTAGACCCAGCGCATAGAGAGGTTATGCCACGATACGTAGACACGTCACGTTTATCACCTTTTTTATGGATAGGAAACATCACTGATGCTTTCCATTTCTCCGGAAACTTCCCCTCTGATAGTGACTTGTTGATGATGATTGACAACGGAGCAGTAATAGCCTCAGCACACTTTTTAAAAACGATCGGTGGAATTCCATCAGGTCCAACGGCCGAGGAAGATTTCAATCTGCGAATCGCGTCAAGAACGCTTTGCTCTGTAAATGTGAAATTTCCCATCTCAATTACGTTTCTGGGTACATTTTCTAGTGCCAGGCCCATGGCTTGATCCGTGATGAAATTCGCTTTAAACACGCTGGAGAAATGCTTAGCGAACAGATCGCAAATTCCCATACGAGATTCAGCTACTCTATCATCAAGAAACATAGATTTTGGAAGACCGCTCGTTTTGCGTTTTTCATTCATAAAAGCCCAAAAACTTTTAGGGTTACGTTTGAGATCATTCTCTTTGCGTTTTACGTACCTTGAGTAGAGTAGCCGGTTTTGAGTGCGGTATCTTCGACTGGCAGCATTAAACTGTTGTTTTTCTATTGGATTCCGGTGAATAGTATATATTGTATTTTGTAAAGAATACTCGATGATTTATTATCACGTATTTATTATCTTGTCTTTACTCTTCAAACGTACATATCAAACTGATGGCGGGCTCTCCTTGTTCTTCTATCGCACTCTACTGCTCTATTCATGCTAGCGCACACACACTACTAAACGATAGTTACGAGGGGTGCATACATATTGCAACATCCTCCCTTTCCTAATCTAATGTTTATCAGAACTGCAAGCGAAAATCTTTAAACTTTTCTGGTATACGAATTTCTCTTTTTGGACGGTTATTCTGCGACGGTGTAATTGGTCGAGTACCCTTATGGTTCGACCCAGGAGACGTAGCTGTGGCTTTTGTTGTTGTTTCTCCTGGTTCAGAATACGGTTGGTTTGAAGATGACAGTAGAGCAGTTGTTCCGGTAAGATGTTCAGTTGGCTCATTTATAATTTCAACTTCAGTTTGATTCAATGAACCAGCATGAGATTCCTGATTTGCAGATTGTACCATCGGTTGGAGAGGAAAATGTTGTGTCGTCGAACGGTCAGGATTATATGGCAAATAGCGACATGGCAACGTAACGGTTTCCTTGCGCGGCTTCAGATGAACCAGTGAACGACGATAGTCTGATCCATTAGCGTGTACCAGGTACGAACGATCGTTGAGTTGGCTCGATATAGTTCCTTTCGTCCAAACTTTTGAGGCTTCTGGATTGAGTTGTACGTAGACTGGTGATCCAATTTGAAGCTCTGGTAAGTTGCGTGATTTCTTGTCATAATGCAGTTTGGTTCGCTTACGGTTTGCTTCAATTTTAGCGGGAACATCCTCCTCTACCTTTGGAAGCAGTTTCGTTGCAGCGGTTGGCACACCGCATCGTGTTGTACGCGACAAAAGTCGTGCTGCCGGACTGGATCCAATATTATTTGGTATGTTACGCCAATGGAGTAGCGTATACCAAAAATCAGAACCGCTTTCATCGGCCTTTTTCATTAAATACTTAGCTATTTTCACCGCAGACTCTGCTTTCCCGTTGGCCTGTTGATGGTGTGGAGCAGATGTAACCAACTCAAAATCCCAATCAGAAGCGAACTTGGTCATTTTCTTATTCACAAAGTTGGTTCCATTGTCAGTGACAACTCGTTGAGGTACTCCAAATCTTGCGAAATTCTGCTTGCACTCGATGATGACAGACTCTGGACTCAAATCCTTTAATTGGTTTACTTCAAAGTAGTCCGAATAATGATCCACCGTTATCAGAAACTTTCGCTTTGCACCTTGAAGCTCACAGAAGAAAACATCCATGGAGACCAACTGGAAAGGATGGACAGGTATTTTGTGGCTCTGCATGGGAGGATTCTGTTGAGACGGGGCAAACTTTGCACAGATGACACAGTTTTTAACGACTTCCTGTATATGAGCGGACATTCCCGGCCAAAAGATGTTCGCTCGGGCCAATCTCAACGTAGCCAAGATCCCATTATGGCTGGCATGACAGCTTTCTATTAATTTCTTTCTCAAAACATATGGAATCAAGATACGGTCGTTGCGAAATACCAAGCCATCCTGGGTTGATAGTTCATTTCTGTAACCGAAATAGATTTTTGCACCATCTGGAACGCAGTCAGCACTTCCCGGCCAACCGTGCTGTATGTATTGGATGATAAGTTGAATCGATTCGTCCTTCTCAGTTTCGCGAATGATTTCGTCTAGTCTCGCACTTGATACCTTAAGGAAATTACTCAGTTTTACATTTTGGATTTCATTGAACACCTTGAAAATACTCTGTTTCGTATAGTTATCGTTAGGCTGGATATCTCGTATTGGTGCACGTGAGAGTGCATCAGCGATCACATTTTCTTTCCCAGTTACATATTCAAGGGATAAGTTGTACCGTTGTAGATTAAGTAGCATATGCTGTAGACGCCGAGGTGCCGACAAAAGTGGCTTTTGAAACACGTTTAGGAGAGGTTTGTGATCTGTTCGGATAGTTGTTCTTGGATTCCCGACCACCAACTGATCAAATCTAACACAAGCAAAAAGAATAGCGAGGAGTTCCTTCTCTATCTGAGCATAATTTTTCTCGGTGGCTGTCAGTGTTCTTGATGCGTATCCGATAACTCCGTTGTTCTGGAACACGGCAACTCCCAATCCTATACTACTAGCATCGCACTCGATGGTAAGTGGTTGATTCATATCGTAATAGCGTAATGACTTTATATCAGATACCAATGTCTTCACCTTATTAAATTCTTTCTCTTCAACAGCTGTCCATTTCCATGGGACCGATTCAGAAATCAACTTTCGGAGGTTCAACAAGTTGGCACTGAGGTTTCTTATAAATCGTCCAAGATAAGTAACCATTCCCACAAATCTGTGTACTTCCTTGCGGTTTATTGGCCGCGGGAATTCCCGGATCGATGCTATCTTAGATTCGTCAGCTTGCAATCCTTGATCGGTTAGCACGTGACCATAAAATTTCACTGACCTTTCACACAGTTTCAGCTTCGATCGATTGAGTTTAACGTTATGTTGATCGAGTCGGCACAACAGTTTCTCCAAGCAGTCGTTGTGATTCTGTAGGGCTTCTTCCATGGTATCACCCATACCATACACAAGTATGTCGTCCGCAATACACTCAACACCCTTAAGGTCCTGGATTACTTCCTGCAGTTTAAGTTGGAAAATTTCTGGTGCTGGAGCTACACCAAATGGAAGACGGGTCCATCGATAGCGACCGAATGGCGTCCAAAAAGTGATTAATTTGCTGCTGGGTTCATCAAGGACCACGTGCCAGAAACCCTTTTTCGCATCAACGGTGGTGAAAACTTTAGCTTTCCCCAGCTCCGGTAGGATCTCGTCGAGAGTGACAAATTGTAAATTTGGTCTCTTTAATGCCTTATTCAGAACGATTGGGTCTAAGCATATTCGAACACCTGAACCAGGGTCTCCGCGTTGGACTATTACAATGTTACTTACCCAGTCAGTGTGAGCTGTTTCTTTGACGATGATACCGCTCTTCTCTAGATTCTCTAGCTCTATTTTTAGCTGACTTCGTTTCGCTATGGGTACACGACGAGGTGGTTGGATTGTTGGCGTGATGTTGGCGTCGATCTCCAACGCTACAACACCCGTAAACTTTCCATAGCCTTCGAACAAATTTTTATGATTGTCAACTATTTGCTGAGCCTTTACCTGGAGAACTTTTAGTCGATTTCCGTGTTGTGATGTTGTGCTATGTTGTGATGTGATAACAGGAATGTTTGAACCTTCAAAGGAAACCGAGTTGCAAAACTTGATGAGTCCAAGCTCTCTGGAAGCATTTGCCGATAGCAACGGCCGATGATCAACGTTTACCACTTGCAAAACAAGAACAAATTTTCTGTTAAACCGACGACAGGGCACTTTAACTTGACCCAACACTTCTATGGGATTGCCGCCGAAACTCTGCAAGCGAAATTTGGATGGTTGTAGCTGTGGATCTCGCGCACCAGAAAGCTTCACTAGGCATTCATGACCAATCAGACTAGTATTGGCTCCCGTGTCGACCTCGCAAAGAACTGATTTCCACTTTGTACCGAATTTCAAATTCAGCTCCGCTAAGACACTTCCGCCAGTGTTGGAATTATCAAATATTTTCCCAATCTCGTACTCTTCTTCAGATTCTTCTGATTCAGACTCACTTTCTGGCGACGTCTCGTCCGAAGACTTTTCCCCTTCATTTACCTGCTTCACACGTCTTGACTTTTGGTTTTTCAACTTGCACGCTTTCTCGAAATGGTTTCTCTTCTTACAGCGATTACAGCGTTTACCGAGTGCTGGGCAGGCTCCCTTGACAAATTCGTGATAATCGCCGCAAAACTTGCAACGTGCTGATTTCTGCTTAGATTGTCCTTTGGACTTGAATACTTTATTAACCTCCGAATTCGTAGGAAAACTTCCTAACTCCAGAGATCGTCTGGCAGCTATTTCTTCTGCGCGACACAGATCAATAGCCTTATCTAATGTAATTTCTGCGATAGTCAGCATCTTCGTTCTAAGTTGTGGCCACTTGTTAGCTGTCACAACCTTGTATGCAATGAGCTCATTCTCTAGTTCTCCTAACTTTGCCACCTTTGCAAGTATTCGAAGTCGTGCTTTAAAGTCATCTATCAACTCATTGGATAGTTGAGAAGCAGTGAAAAAATCGAAACGGTCGATTATAATGTTTCTTTTCACTATAACTTTGGCTTTAATAGCCGCTAATGCCGCTTCCGGATCTGATAGCTGCTGCTCGTTTAGCTCAAAGTTGAAATATTTTTTCCTGGCCTGCTCGCCGATAACGGATAGTAATACACTCACTTTTCTCGCGTTGTTTACAGCTTGCCACTTATCCATTCCTATGGCACTTTCATAATTTCTCCAATTCCGTTCAAAAAAATCGAAATTTTCGGACATATCACCTTCAAACGATAGGGGTGATGGTTGAGGTACGGGTACACTGAGTGCCGCTGGCTGGACTGGCTGCTCCTGCGAAGACCGCTGTGACACAGTGGTCATCATCTGTGCAAAAATCTTCGATTGCTGTTCCATAAACAGCCGAAATTGTTCCGAATCCATATTGATGAGGAAACTGGAAAGATAACTGTACTCCTGTGAAAATTTTTTCGTCGATTCAAAATGGCCGCCGATGAAACTCAATTCGTTCACACGCGACTTTCAGACGATCCGATCGAAAAAGAAACGCTATTTTCCGCGATATACTTATTGACGCCGGAAATATTAGAAGCACGCGATTGCTTCTGACACCATATTGTATTTTGTAAAGAATACTCGATGATTTATTATCACGTATTTATTATCTTGTCTTTACTCTTCAAACGTACATATCAAACTGATGGCGGGCTCTCCTTGTTCTTCTATCGCACTCTACTGCTCTATTCATGCTAGCGCACACACACTACTAAACGATAGTTACGAGGGGTGCATACATATTGCAACAGTATATCTTCTCAAAGTAGCCGCTCTCTGGCGTTTCAGTTCGCGCAGCTGGTGATTCGACCATGGGGGTTTACTTCGGTGGCGCCTAGGGGGCACAAAGCGGCGAAATAATTGTACAAGCGTGTTGGTGAATATGGAGACAGCCACGTCAATATTGTTATCAAGAAGCTGGATCCAATCGCAGCTAGCAATAGCTCGACTAATTTCATCGAAATTTGCTTTGTGAAAGTCCAATCTCACATCATCTATGGAATCATCGTAACTCACAGGCTCTGGGAAATGCATTCTAGCGACAATAGCAGGATGAAACACGTCAGCTTCAATGAGAGGTTCGGGAGCCTCTGTCACAGTGCATTTGGAGACAGCCTCTGCGTTTATGAATATCAGATCCAATGTACGGCCTCTGTTATTTTTGACGTCATTTATTTGTTTCAGGTTCATAGTAGACATTCCATCGACGAGATACGCTCTAGATGTTGAAAATCTGGACTCTAAAGGATCAGCATACAGAAATCCAGTAGTGGAACTCGACCAGACAAGGTGAGGTTGATTGTAATCTCCAAGAAGAATATGAGAATCACTCGGTTTCAAAGATTCAGTGATACTGGAAACGGACTCAAGATGTTTTTCGAGGATGTCAGCATTACCCGCAAGCTTTGGCGCCAAATATACCGCTCCAACAATAATAGTACTGTCTGGTCCATGTATATTCACCCAAAGATGCTCCACTAAATCGCTAACTTGCGCCACTGTTTTTGAGGAGCTAAACTTCTTCGATACCGCAATGAGTACGCCGCCTCCTCTTTTTTTCCCTGTCATAATTGAGTCACGATCGTTTCGAAACACCGTATAGTAGTCACCAAATAGTTGGGCGGAGTGGATATCATCATTCAACCATGTTTCGGTGAGAGCAATAACATCATACTCTGTATTCGATGCAGCCAGAAACAGGTCATCAATTTTGGTACGAAGTCCTCTCACATTCTGATAGAAAACCGTTATGCTTCTCATGTTGTAGAAATCGTCATTATGTTGCGCGTTTCGTGTATTCTGGTCAGATACTGTTGGAAATCTGTGAACGACGAATGAATCAGGAAGCGTATTGTTCGAAGTGGATATGTTCTTGCCTTGAAAAGCAGGCTGGAAGACCTCTTCCGTAGCAGCAGACACAGGACCGGGACGACTGCGTAGACTGGAACTGAGTCGATTTGATTGCAGAGATGAACTGCTTGATTGATCGGTCACGACTGTGCTGCGCATAGAAGAGGCTTCCATCGTGCTTATTGACGTGCGTCCCGGTAACTGCTTAACACCTCCGGTGGTCTCAATGTGCAGTGAAGCTTGTTGATAGCAGACGTTTTGTGAAGAATTGCTGAAACCTGAACTTTGATGAAAGAGCAACGATTCTTTATCGGAAGAATACTTGCCTGACAGAGCAGGCTGGGCTGCCCTATCTCCACCATCGAGCACAGAGCCGGGACGACTGCAGCAGGAACTGATATGATGTGGCTCGACTGTGTCGAGAGGATAAGGGCTGCCCATATGACCTGTTTGTGTGCGTCCCGGGTTGCCCTCGGTGCCGAATGTCGGTTGTTCGCTTTTTGTCACCTCTATGAGAATTTCGGACGAGTAGAAGCAGCATCGTTTTTTTGGTTCAGATCAAATGCTTGAACAGTGACTCCTTCTGGCCAGTACCAGCGATCGCCGACCACGTTGGAAACAGCCTTACTGACGGTAACTTTGAATGACACAAAGGACAGATCCGCTAGATCTTTCCCACGAGGAACTAGCTTCACAACTTTTACTAACGATGAGTCCACATTCGCAATGTCATGAATATGTTGTTTAACATCGTCTTCTTTTTGATCTGGGGTGAACGGGGTCACATAAAAGGCTACCATCTCTTCAGAGGCCTGTCCAATTTTGGCAACGCTTAAAGTTCCCGTGCAACGCCGCATAACATTAACACCAGTGTGGTTACTGTTACTGTTACTGGGCGAGGCGTGATGACCGGAGATGACAGATTGCGGCTGATTCTTATTACCATCACGATGAGCAAGGGATGAAGACGAAGACTCGATGACAGATGGTTTGCTCGAGTTATTGATTAGCACAGCCGGTGTAGATGCAGTTTTGTGTAGCTTCCATCATTTGTACCAAGTTTCAATAAAATTGAAAAAATTTGCTGTTTTTATTTGGTGTGGAATTCAAATATTGAAAATTCAAATTCACTATCCAGTGGCCTTACCATCAACGGGGTTGTTACGTGTTACGGGGCAGAGAAAAAAATCCATTGTTTCCTCTAACAAAGAACCGAAAGAAAGAAAAAAAAAATATGTTAAAGAGTGATGCAAAAATAAACAAACACTCCTCACCAGGTGGTATGAAAACAGACGCGTTAAATCATTTCATCGAGCCGGATACGAATGAATCGAAAGATTGAAAGTCTCCACAAACAAACCAATGGAAAAGAAGTTTTTATCGAGCATACTCTGGTCTCTCTAACCATTCATTGAAAGGTGGATCCTTCGGCTGAAAAAGGTCTCACTGATGATAGTTCAGGAATCGGGATACTCATAAGCTTTGGCTTTGAAAAGAATGCTTGAATTTAACTTGTCTGGAGGATACTTGGAATATTTCTAAACACAAACAGGATTTATTCACGATCTGGCACATTGAAAGGTTCGATATGGATTGAAAATAAGGTATTAGTATGGATCGATGTGTTTGACTTCACAACTGATGGCCTTCATATGAAGGCGAAAGTAGTGCTGTAATCGTCCTGGACGATTTTGTTTCGAAACTGAAAACCAAGTTCAGTTCACTCTGCAGTTTGTTGGTTGCAGTTCAGAATCATAGTGATGAACGCAAATTTTGACGTACAAAATCAGTTTTATTCATTCGAAAACAGAACAATTGTTTCGAACATGTTCCGTTCGTGTCACTTTGCAATGTTTCCAAGAAGCATAGATCAGAGAAGGGAAGTGGAACTTGAGAGAAAAAAGGGGCAACGATTTGTGGCAAGAAAATGTAAACAGTGAAAAAATTGACAGATAGTTTACGCTCTAAAAATTTAACATAATGTGAAGATGTCTCTAAAAGGGTGGGAGACATCATATATAAGGTGGGAGGTTCGTATATAATGTTATTAATGTTAGCATCATCATGATAAACACGGCGAATGGGATAGAAATTACGAACTGAAATTGAATAAAATATACATATAGACGCTAAAACGCTGTGGATAGATATTATAATGCATTTTTATCGGTTCATGTATAATGCATTATCAAAATAAATCCATTTGTATTGTAATCATAACTTGCTGTGCTATTAATAACAACATTTATCATCGTATTCCACCAATGATGACAAATGTGTAATTTACGAATGAAGCTTCGCCATAGAAACTGAACATTGAATAAAAAAAATTAAAATGTGGTAAGAGCATCAGTTGAAATATTTTAAAGCATTCTCATCGGAATAAATTGAATGATACAATAATTATACGACTAAATAATGTAGGTGCGCTTAAAAAACAACATAAAAATATGATTTCTGAATATTTTTTTTTTCAGTTTTGAACACACCCCATAAAAATCTATTTTTATTTTTTAAAATACCCTCTGTTGGTATTGTATTTAGAATTTACAAGGTAATAAAACGTTAACGTCAATTAGTTTCTAGTAATCAGTTTTTTAGTTGCAGGGGAAATTAACACCAAACTATATTTTTTACTATTATATATAGATTCCATGCCAAACTGACATAATGGTTCTCAGATTTTCGTGTAAATTGGTAGTTTTGTTCCTTTTCGTTAAATATTAGATCCCATTCCATTTTAGGGTGGTTCAAAAAATCTAGTTTTCTCCTTTTTTCCAAAATTATTTTTTTTTAGATTCACCGATTCAGATGATCGACATATCAAATTGGCCAGTTAGCCAGTTTTTTTTAAATACTATACTTGCAAAAAAAATAATTTTGTTTTCTTGATTATTGATCGTAATTGTTCTTTATAGTTTTCATTCAAGGGCGCTATGTTTTTTATATTTTTTCTCGAAATCTGAGGATTTTTTAGATAACATATCCAAAAATGTGTTCTTCGTTTTAAAATTATGATTTTTCAAAATTAACCGATTGTTCAAAAAACCATTTTTCTCCTTTTTCCAAAAATGACGTTTTTTAAAAATTCATAACTTTTATCTACTGAATCGATTCATATAATCGACATAGTTAATTTAAGTCAATAATTTCACACGTGCAAAAAAATTTGTTTTTTGACGTAGGACTACGTCTTTCATTTCTATACCGGGGTGTAAAATCAAAGTTTCGAAAACGAAAGCGTTACGCCGGGACCGAGATTTGGAGCGTTAATAGCTCCTAAACAACTGAACGAAATGGTATGATAAACACTTCATTCGAAAGATAAAATGACTACGCGTTCTATACTTGTTACTTTTTGATCCAAAAACTTGTTTCAATAGTCTTAAAATTGCTTTCAAAACAGGCTATTGAAATCACCAATCGGTATATAAGCGAGCGCCGCTCGGAAATCCACTCAGTTATGATTGAACAGCGATTGGAGCATGTTGTCGCTGTTGCTCTTCGTTTATCATGAAAGCGCTGATGAACGGTGTCACCAAGAGCCTGTTTGTGCACCTTAGGCCAGACATGAATCCATCAGGAGGAGAGTGATGCCACAAACGTTTCCCCGGGAAGATCTCGAAGCAGCCGCTACACACACGCACACATACACGCGCGGAATTCTTTGCGTTTGGATGCCATTCAGCATCGAGAAAGATCCGGAAAATAATCTGCCAGTTCCTCTGGGAATTTAAAAATACATTCATGTGAAAGATTTTATTTGAATGTTTTCTATCCATGTAACACTGTGCCAAATACATTTGGTTTTGTGATTTTTCAATCAATCGCAATTAACAGGATAGCTTCTGAAGATTATTCTTCCCCATCAGTAGTATATTTTCGTATCCAATATTGGATGCATAAAACCTTGTACCTCCAACGTAACGTTCTCATTTTCGAAGTCCCCCAAATATTCATTTATTCATTCATTCAGAATGGATTCAGATTCAACTTCAAACAAAGGATCACTGAATCAACGATAGTCCTACGTCACCATTGCGGTTATACCATAGATATAACCCACTTTCTGTTTTATTTATGAAAAACAGATACAATTATTAATCACGAAAACAAAAATAATTTTTACGCAAGTGCAATATTTTTCCAAAATTTATTTTTCGTTTTATTATTTCTCGAACAACTCTGAATTCTTGGCTTTAATTTGATATATCGATCATCAGAATCGCTCTAGCCGTTCAAATGTTATGAATTTTTGAAAATAGGAAAAAGGGGAAGAAATTAATATTCCGAACTATCGGTTAACTCTAAAAAATTATAACTCAAAAAAGAAAAAATAACATATCTAATTTTGAGTAAAAAATATAAATGTGTAAAAAAAATCCTCAGTTTTCAAGAAAAAATATAGAAAAATATAGCGCCGTTGGTCCCGAAACCATGTAAACTACAAAAACGGATACAATCAAGAATTACGAAAACAAAATTCGAAAACAAAATTCTATATAATATCAAACTTCTTGGAAGTTTGATATTTTTCCAAAAAGACTAGCTAATTTACTTCAATTTGATGTATCGATCATCTGAATCGGCTTAGTGGTTCAAAAGTTATGAGTTTTTGATAAAAGTCATTTTGGGAAAAAGTGAAAAAATTTAAACACCTAAAAAAATTATAATACAGGTTCAATGTACTACCATAACGAAAACAAGGTACCAATTTTCCAAAAATCTGAAAACCAATATATCAGTTTGGCATGGAATGGCTGAAGTAATACTGCAATAGTTCACAAATTTCAAAAATCGCGTTTTTCTTGTTGTTTTTCATGTCTTTTAGTGCGGCCATAATAATAATTAGAATTACTGCATTTGGATTGATGCTAGAAAATATCATTAACTTCCTTGAATAGTGGATGTGATATAATTCACTTTATATATGTATATATATTAATAAATGTTTTCAAACGAATACATTTGTCAAACAAACTGTAAAACTAAATACCTTTATACTGTGCCTTCATTTTTTGAGTTTAACGTTCAAATACCCTTCAATAAAAATGGCATTGGAACAACATAGTAAAACTGACATACAATTATGACAGATGATTGCTTTTTGATTGGCGAGTGCTCCAACTGGTGAACCGCCAATTAAAAGGCACTCCAACTAAATAAACGCCAATAAGCAAATGGTACTGTAAAACTGTGAAAAATATATAAAAAATATACAATCTAAGACTCTTTTTGTCGTTTATGAGTTTGTTTGTTTTTAAGTTACTGCTTGGATAAGTTACTGCTTGGATACTGCGGATAACGGAAAGATATGATATGTTCTAAAATCTAAAATTCATGTGAATGTAGACAACTTTTGTGTACAGCCATGCCACTAGGGCCTTTTGCTGATTAAGTAAGTAAGATTACGTCAAAACGTCATAACTTTACATAACTTACAAAACGTCATAACTTTACAACCATTCAGTCGATTTCAAAAATCGTCATATCAAATGAAATCTTATTCTTTAATGAATCAACTTTAATCTGTCATTCACACAAACTCAAAAATTAAATACTACAGAAAAACTTTAACAAACTTCAACTTTCCACAATTCGCTCTTTCACACCAAATTTTTATCTCGTCGTAATTTTAAACCTCTCAAATTGAATTGTTAAAATGATAGGTCAAAGAATGGAAAGCAGGAGAAATTAACAAATAATGGAGGGTAAATAATAAAGCAATATTAATCATGGATTTTTAATACCCATCTCAGAAAAATATTGAAAAAAAACATTCCTTTTTTAATTTCTCTTTCAAATTTTGATACAATTGCACTGAATAAGAGCAATATTAATATTTGAATAAACTTATGTAATTATAAACATGTTTATATAAACCTTCCCATCTTCTCATTCTTCATTAAAGACCTTGCGTCAAGATGGCTAGAAATCCATACACTCTCAAATCAAGAGTGCCTGAAAAAATTATATTCTTCACGTAAACAAGCGATGTAAATGTGGACACTTTTTGGTCAGTGAATTGTGTGGAGTTACACTGCTGTGCTAGTATAGTAGAAAAAAGTGCTGCCGGAATGGGATTTTTCAACTTGATGGAATACAATTATGGATTTTTTTTTTAAATAGGTTCAAGGCCAATGTCAGATTCGTAGTTATTTCGTAGTTTATTTGTAAAACACAAATAAAATAGTGCAACATAAACACTCAGGTCTATATTTTATTCTTGTTTTGTTTTTTATTTCGGCTAATGGTTTCGCTGAAAATAAAACAGAGTCTCCGTACGGAAAACTCTACTGAATCGTACCAAGTTACGAGTGTTTGTCGTTGTGTGTGAGTCAGAATCACAATATTATTGAATGGAAATTCAAAAACGTACATTGCAAAAGCCCTTATAAAGAACTAATTTACTAAACTAAAATAGACTCTCACATAGTCAGTATCACATCTGAGTTCACGTAATTTGTAAGCGTACTCGCGCGGTTCACCGCTGATATATGTTTGATCAAACATGTCAGCACATTCCACATGCGGTTCGTATGACCGAGTTTTAAATACAATTTCAATCAGCTTAACTGTCCACAAACATTGGAGCGTAAACGGGTGCCAAAATATTTGCGTTCAATCAGCGAGAAATCATCATCGAAACAATTACAATCAAGCCCTGTCGATGGGAACTCAAATGAGGAGAAATAAAAAAATCGTCGGTGCTGACGATGCAGGTGAACGAAACTTTTTCCGCTTATGTTAATACCAGCCAATGTACGCTTTTCCAATTGATTTTATTGTGGTTTTTCGAATGTCGTTGAAAATGGTATGGCTCATTTTTGCGGTGACTGTGCATATGAGCCGGCTTGGGTCGAAGGGTCGCATGCTAGCCAGGAGGGACGGATTGATTTAATTAGTGCCGCCACGCAATTAAGTGGTTCAATATTCCAACGATTGCCTTTCGATACCAATTAGCTGTAGTGCATAAATTTAGAATTGTTTATTTGGTGCTGGCAGTAATTGAGCTTTGATGGCATACAGTGCGAAGTTTGTTTGCAATCGAAAGCAAATAGATGATTGATTGGTTATGTGCCCCAAATAGTTTTTTTTTTCGAGATTGATCGTGGAGATCGAACTGTCACTGAAGTAACACTGTTTATAAAAATTAAATGACACAGAAAATTCACTTGTTATGGCACTCTCAATATTCCTATTATTTTGTTTTATTTGAGCTAGATCAGACAAAACGAACAGACGATATTGATGAATATTGTCATGCATTAATTACTTAATCTATCTTAACCAAAAATATCTTAACTTAATACTAAATGCGCTTAAATCTATTTGAACTTATTTTCTAATTAATTTAGTTACCTAAAATTTATATCTAAATCTATGATGAATATTGAACCCGATCTAAAGGGATCACCCTAGAATTTCTACCTAAGAGATAAAGCGAAGAGAGAACAATTCCGTTCGATGCCCACTAGTAGTGGACACTGTATATATAGGCTAGGATAGGAAACTATTGTTAAGAATAGGTCAGTACAAAATATATCGTTGGAGAGTGAAGTCAACCATCCAGTGTTTTATTGTGCAGTCGCGAAATAAGCTTCAAAGAAATTCATAGAAGAATTTCATCTAGAGATTGGATAGTCCCCCGAATCTCCTGTAATTCGCGGTTGTTAGTACAACATAAGTGCATCAAGCGCAACTTGCAGTGCACAAGTGGCCGAGCATCATCATCGTTGGAGTCAACGAATTCAACGGATAGCCAGCGTCGGTGTATTCCACCATTGCATCGCTTCTTCTGGGCCGTCGTTTATCGCCGGTGGAAAAACCTTCGAAAAGGAACGGGTAAGCCCCATCATTTGGTCCTTCGAACCGGATCGAAGGTATCCCCGACCAGAGAGGCAGGTGTGGTGAGTAAACCATTTCGTATTTCTTCCATGCGCTGGCAGTTGATTGACCTGCAGTTGAGGTCAATAACTTGTGTGGATGATCAAAGCCAAGTCTTTCGAAGCCATTTTGGACGCGCACAGTGAATAGGCTAGTCAGTAAGCAGATTTCTCGACCCGTTGGCATTGGCGAAGCAACGGTGTGTGCAACTGGAGAAGTTCCAAGAAAAATGAAAACCTGATTTGAAAATAAAATACATTTAGTGAATTGAAGTTTCGTTTACCTTTATATTTGGTGGTGGTGAGTGGAAAGTTGAGCCGCGTGATTGGTACGTCTGTGTCAAGAAAGACTTTAACGTTCGTTTTACGTATCATTCAAGGGTTATTCGTTCGTGTAGAAAGTGGCACACCGTGACGGGAAGGATTTATTCGTACGATTTGTGCCATTTTCCGATAATTGCGCCGTGTAGAAGACGGTACGATGCGTCGGGAAGGAGTCGGTAATCCGATTTACGTACCGTTCTTCCGAATCTCGTTTTTCCGCATTCGATCTGTGGTGGTAGTGAAGTGGTGATAGTAATCGAGATGTCCACCAAACCAGAAAAGAAGTTGGCCGAATGCCTGATGAAGCGCAAGGCATTGCTCGTCGTTCGTGATTCCGTCGAGGGGTTTATCAAGAATTTCGACAATCAAGATGACGTGTACCAAATCCCCATCCGTGTTGAGGCGCTGGACAGAGTCTATAGCGAGTTTTTGGACCTTCAAACGGAGATCGAGAAATACGATGATGTTGAGAAATTTGAGGAGCATCTGCAAGAGCGAGAAGCATTCGAAGCGCGATACTGTTCGGCCAAAGGGTTCCAACTGATGAAACTTTCCACTGATCCCAACCAATCAGCATTGAATGCATCCTTCACGGCAACTAATCATGCTTCTCAAGCGGGATTCCACCTACGCTTACCCAAGATTGGTCTACCGAAATTCGACGGAGATTTGTCCAGCTGGCTTTCCTTTCGTGATACGTTCACCTCCATGGTCCATTCCAACGCGGACATTCCGACAGTAGCGAAGCTGCAATACCTCTTACAGTCATTGGAAGGAGAAGCACACAAGCCATTCGAATCGACCGATATAAGTGCGGACAATTATTCTCTAACATGGGACGCTTTGCTAAAACGATACGACAACAAGCGTTATCTGAAGCGTCAACTATTTCGAGCTCTGTATGACCTCCCGTCCCTCAAGAGAGAGTCACCTCAAGAGTTGCATGACCTGGTTGATGATTACCAAAGGCATGTGAAGGCCTTAGCGAAACTGAACGAACCAGTCATCCACTGGGATACCCCGTTGATTAATCTGCTAAGCTACAAGCTGGATTCAACAACCCTTCGATCCTGGGAAGAAAAAACGAGTAGCGCTGATAATGTCACTTACGAGGAGTTGATCGATTTCCTTTATCAGCGGGTCCGAATGTTGAAGTCTGTCGTATCCGACCTGCAACACCGCTCCACTCAACCCGGCCAAACCAAGGTGGCCGGTCCCACACCGATCCAGAAGAAGCCATTCAAGATGGTATCTAATTCCGCCACGACTGAAATCAAGAATTCCGCTCCGTACTGTATTGCATGTCCAGAGAACCATCTCCTGTTCCAATGTCCAACATTCTCCAAAATGTCCGTTCGCCAACGCCGAGAACTTGTATCCCAGAAACGTCTATGCTGGAACTGCTTCCGCTCTGGACACCAAAGTCGGAATTGTACGTCCAAGTACGATTGCCGAAACTGTCACCAAAAACACCACACCTTGTTACATGCAGCTGCAAACCCGAAGATTCAATCCGCTCCTATTGTCATGTCTGGTCAGCTATCCCTGCAACCGAATCCATCCACGTCGACCGTCGTCGAAACCCCAGGATCAGCCAATCCAAATCACCAAGTGAGTCTATCGGTGCAGTCCGAAAAATCCACTGTTTTGTTGGAAACAGTTAACCTTCTTGTTGTGGACCAGAATGGAAAAGAGCACTCTGCTCGTGCACTACTAGACTCTGGTTCAATGTGCCGCTACATTACAAAGAGTTTGGCAAATTTACTCAACCTCCGTCGCACAAAAGTAGACATTTCCGTGTCTGGAATCGGTGAAGCATCGAAGCAGATCAAACGCAAGTTGACTGCTACGATTAAGTCGAAGTTGATTTCATACAGTACCACTCTCGATTTCCTCATCCTAAAGAAACCCTCAGTTTGTCTGCCAACTACACCGATTAATGTTTCCTCTTGGAGATTCCCAGAAGTTCCGTTAGCCGATCCACGTTTCCACATTCCAGCCGACATTGACATGATTGTCGGTGGGGAAGTCTACCATGACCTACACACTGGTGTCAAGATTCCCTGCGGTGAAGGGCAGCCTGTATTCGTCGAGACGTTGTTCGGATAGACTGTTTCCGGAAAGGTAGCCATCCAGTCATCCGAAGCACCACGTGTTTGTCACCTCACTACTGTGGACCGTAACCTGGAACAAGCACTCCAGAAGTTCTGGGAGTTAGAAGCCGTTGAACCGTGCTCCAAGTTAACAGTTGAAGAAAATCTCTGTGAAGAACTGTATACCACTACCACCACTCGCGATTCGTCGGGTCGTTACGTTGTCTCCTTGCCACTCACCCGCGATCCGCTCGTCACTCTCGGTGAATCCCGTTCAATCGCCGAGCGCCGCTTCATGAACCTCGAAAAAAGATTAGAGCGAGATCCAACCACCAAAGATGCCTACTGTCGATTCATGGAATAATACGAACGCCTAAACCACATGAAGAAACTCGTGGATCCTGTAGACGAAACCAAGCCACACTGCTACCTCCCACACCATCCGGTGTTCAAGACATCCAGCTTCACCACGAAAGTTCGTGTCGTGTTCGACGCGTCGTGCAAGACGTCGTCTGGATTCTCCGTGAACGACTTACAGCTAGTTGGACCAGTCGTTCAAGAGGATCTACTGTCGATCCACATCCGATTCCGCATCCACCGAATTGCGTTCGTCGCCGACGTGGAAAAAATGTACCGGCAGATCCTGCTGCATCAGCCATTCCGTCGATACCAGCTCATCCTTTGGCGTTCCAGCCCAGATCAACCGATTGCTACGTACGAACTGCAGACAGTAACGTACGGTTTCGCGTCGTCTCCGTTCTTAGCGACTCGCACCCTCCAGCAGATCGCGCAGGACGCAAGTAAGACCTATCCAGCCGCAGCCGCGGTAGCCCAAAAGGATTTTTACGTGGATGATTTCCTGTCTGGTGCCGACACTGTTGAATCCGCCATCCACATCCGCCAAGAAATATCTGCCATGTTTGCAGCGGCAGGCTTTCCGCTCAAGAAGTGGGCATCAAATTCATCTGGTGTTCTAGCAGACATTCCCGAAGAAGATCTAGCGTTCACGCCGTACCATGACCTTCACAACGATCAATCCGTTTCCACTCTCGGGCTCATATGGGAGCCGAAACCAGACATGATGAGCTTTAAGGTTCAGCTTCCACTTCCAGCACCCGTTCTGACTAAGCGGAAGGTTATGTCGTACGTGGCGCAAATTTTCGACCCACTTGGCTTAGTGGGACCAACCATAGTCATCGCTAAACTTTTTATGCAGCATCTATGGGCGCTGAAAACCGAAGCCGGAGATTCCTATGAGTGGGATCGTCCTCTTCCTCCTCGTTTGCGTCTGTAGCCAACGCAACCTCATTCCAGCTTCATTTCTTTTCCGATGCCTCACAGAAGGCGTATGGAGCATGCTGCTATGTGCGTTCAGAATCCGCTGGGGTAGTCCATATTAAGTTGCTGACATCTAAGTCCAAGGTAGCACCGTTGGCCAAACCACAAACAATCGCACGTCTGGAGCTATGTGGTGCAGTGCTGGCATCCAATCTTTTCAACAAAGTAATGCACTCCATCCAAAAATCCGCTGAAATTTCTTTTTGGACAGATTCGTCTACTGTCCTACACTGGTTGGATTCCTCGCCATCCCGATGGAAAACCTTCGTAGCTAATCGGGTGGCCATGATCCAAGAAGCTACCGAATCATGTCACTGGAATCACGTTTCCGGAAATTCCAATCCTACTGATCCACTTTCCCCCGTGGCGTCAATCCGATTGACCTCAAGTAAAATTCCCTGTGGTGGAACGGTCCGGACTGGTTATCCCTTCCACCATCTGAGTGACCTGTTAACGAGATGCCATCGCTCGATCCCCGTTGGATGTCAGAGGCCAAACCCATGGTAGCCATGGTAGCAACTGTCGACTCAAAGTTTTCCGATACTTTGTTCTATCGGTACTCCTGCTTCAGCAAGCTTCGTCGATGTATTGCATACTGGATGCGATATTTCCGTGCCTTGAAGGCCTCCACCAAGAAGACCGCCATCGAACCGTTCGAGACCTTGACCACTATCGACTTCCGTGAAGCAGACATTGCGCTCTGTCGACTAGCTCAGCACGAATCGTTTCCGGATATTTTCTGCGGGGAACGCATTCCTATATCGTCACCATTAAAGTGGTTGAAACCGAAAGTCGACAAGGAAGGTGTCATCCGAGTCGGTGGGAGACTCGGCAATGCCGCCGTGTCCGAAGATGTGAAATTTCCGATTGTCCTCTCGTCGAAGCATCTGTTATCCACTCTTATAGTCAAATACTATCACCATATGCTGCTGCATGCTGGTCCCCAGCTGATGCTCGCCACGATTCGCCAGAAGTTCTGGATCATCGGTGGTCGTAACCTGGTTCGCCGTACGTACCATCAGTGTCACACGTGCTTCCGTAACAAACCCGTCCTAGTGCAGCAGAGTATCGCCGATTTGCCTGCGACAAGAGTGACGCCCACAAAACCATTCGCCATATGTGGGATTGACTACTGCGGTCCCGTTTATATAAAACCTCCGGTACGTAACCGGGCTCCAACTAAGGCATACATAGCCATATTCGTATGTTTCGCTACTCGCGCCGTCCACATCGAGCTTGTTTCCGATCTATCTACACCGGCTCTCTTGGCCGCCCTGCGTCGTTTCGTCGCCCGCCGTGGAAGGATGAACGAAATCCATAGCGACAATGGTACCGCTTTCAAGGGTGCAGCAAATGAATTGCGTAGAATCTATGACATGTTGAAATTCAGCGAATCCGACCGGAAACAAATTCTCGACTGGTGTGCGGAAAACGAGATCACCTGGCGTTTCATACCCCCACGAGCGCCGCACTTTGGCGGGCTGTGGGAGGCAGCCGTCAAGTCAGCCAAGCATCACCTAATACGTGAGATTGGCACTGTGAATGTTGGCTATGTGGACATGTGCACCCTCAAATTGAGATGTGCCTGAATTCCAGGCCTCTGGTTCCAATTCCGTGCGACCCGTCAGACCTAGAAGTTTTGACTCCAGCACAGTTCCTGATCGGAACCAGCTTCCAAGCCGTCCCGGGAAATAATTTGTGCGCCATCCCAGATAATCGCCTGACGCATTTTGAGCTCGTTCAGAAGCGATTCCAGCGAATCTGGGCCCGATGGGCGCCAGAGTACCTCCAAATGCTCCAGTCGCGAGCAACGAAATGCAAGTCCCCAGTGACCATCACACCAGGTACCGTCGTAGTCATCAAGGACGATAATCTACCTCCACTCCAATGGCCCCTCGGAAGGATCATCAAGGTACATCCGGGGAAAGACGGAGTGGTACGTGTCGTCACCCTGAAAACCGCATCATCCGAAGCAGTCGTCAGACCCGTAGCGAAGATTGCACTTCTGCCGAGACTGGAGAATCACCATGCGAATCCTGAAGAATGAGACCTGGTAGAGCACGCCGAAATCTGCTCGAAGCCTTCGTGGGAATCAAACAGGTGATTGCGGTTCCAATACCCTATATCTATCCTGTCAAGTCTACCTGGTCTTTTCTATCCCCAGATGATGAAACCATCACCTACCAACAATCATCTCTACAAGGCGTCGAATGTCCGGTAAACCATAAACCGTCCGCTACCGAGCAGCCTTGTGCTTCAGTCGCCTTCTCACAACACCCGAGATGAGTCAATTGAGCGATGAAAGAATTGATTTGAATTTGTAAGAGAAATAGTGTTGAACTAGCCAGGCCAGTTCAAGGTTTCGCAATTCATCATTTGTCGAAATCTTGTTGGTCTTTCATGTTTTCAAAGATTGAGTCTGTTTTTATTTCCCTGTATGAAAACGGTGATCTGTTCTAGTAAAAACTTGAATATCAGAGGAGTGATAATATGAAATGATATGCGATGTTCAATACAATATGTCCGCTATCAACAAAAAAGACGTTTCACCTTAAACTAATGAACTAACGTTGTCTTCGAAACAACAAACGAAAATAATCGAAAATCATTCTCCTTGAAAGTTATTCTTTCACATGATTCCATCATCTCCCCTTGTGGGACCCCGTCGACTCAATCAAAACTTTGTGACAAATGAAGACATTTGTACCGAGAAGATAACCCCCACATTGTCACTGTGAAGTTCGATTTGGTTAGGTCGTGGCACAATTTTCCCCCCGGATCGATAAAACCGATAAACGACAATTTTCTTGAAGAGCGACGGAGACACTCTTTACATTTTGTGAAGACATCGCCATCATCTTTACGGCGGGTCGAAGCGAAGTGAACTGTGTAATAAAGCAATAGCTTGTGTCTCGCAGCTTCACGTTCAACTTAACTCTTTCGCTGCGTTGTTGCTTCGAAGATCGTTTTTCCGCTGATGAGAATAGACCTGGTGGGCCGAGGGCGGAAAAGCTGATGTGCATTGGATGGTACAAGACAGGAAACAGGGACAGATGAAATGGTGGATGTTCATTGAGCCTTGAATGAATGGATGATGCTAATTTTGCTCCCTTCCATTTGTATATCTGTGTGGTGAAAGTCGAAAGTTTTGTTTCAGACATACACACACACATTGTTCGCAACAGGTTCGACAGTTTTGGCAAGCAAAAGCATCAATTTGCATGTTGTCGCCACAATCTCCTGGCAGAGAAAGTTAGCTGAATTCGAGAGGATTAGCAACCATTGTGGGTACTGAGTCGAATCTTGAGCTTCGATGTTATGTAAATGCAGACAATGATTGGGCGGAATAGTTTGCTACTTAGGCTGAGGGATATAATCTCGAACTTAAGATTCATGATGAAAGTTGGCTACGGCTTTGATGCATGTAGGTCTGAACAATCCTTCAGAATACTCAATTAAATTAGGTCATATGTAATGTTTAACATCGAATTCTCGTGAAACATCAAGTTGAACAGATTAAGCCTATTCTTTCGAGTTAACAATTGCTCCATTTTGTATGTAGTTTATTTTCCCAGTCTCACATCCTTCCATTCAGTTGTTTCCAAGAACATTTCTGATTAAACATCGATTCGAAACCGCCTCTCATACTTTATCATACATCTCTAATAAACATTCAGTCTTACATCCTACATATTGAGTGCACTTGGAGGCTTTCATTTACTCATATCTTATCTTCTTCTTTTTGGTTAATATTGTGCTCCTTACGTCTTAGGATTGAAATATAAGTTCAACAGAAGAGCAAGAATATGCAAATATACGTTGAGCGCTCTGGATGATGATATCTGATATGATATGATACAAACGATGATATTAGATTTTGCCCTCCTTTTAGGAACAAATTAAATCAAATTCAAACAAACTTCACAATCAACTTATCGTCGAGTATCAAATGTGATAAAAAGTCGCAGGAGGGTTGTGTCCGAGACACGACCGCATAGTTGACGTAGGATTCCGTTAGGCTATCTGTTGTTTTTTGATATGTTTGAAGAATTACATCATTAAACTCTTTGATAATGATTTGATGGCCCTGAGAAGGGCAATTTTGTTGGGTAGTTTTATTTATTTTTATTTTACTTATTTATTTAATCGTTATCAACATTTCGCCCCAATGATATTAATGAAAAGTTGGGTATTATTTGGTCACTACACCAGTGTTTACCGAGTGATGATGACAGAAGTACACAGTCGTTGGGTGGTGCGTATCAGATAGAAGATTCCGAAGTGGAATGAAATATGATGAAAACCGCCCTCTGTGGCCCTAGAGAAGAGATGTCTCCTGTGTTATGTATGGATGAAACAAAGAAAAAAACTCACCAATGTAATATAAGATAATTACCAATCCCGAACACAATTATCATTTTTTCTCATCAGTAAAAACATGTTGCTTTAATATAGAGAAAACATATTTGAAATGGAAAAGGTAATTTTGTTTTATAATTTTAACTTTCTGAGTGTTTATTCAACCCAATGCGAGTTTTAATTAGACTAACAACACCTAATACTATATGAAGAGCATATGGGAAATCACTTTCTCAAATATTTCTTCACTTTTCCAATTTTTTCTCGCCGCATGAACTTTCCTCGAGTGAAAATGAACACAACAAAATAGACAGCTTATACTGAACGACCCGTTCTCGAGCCGGAACACACCTTGGTTTATATTTATGAAAATTGAAATAAATCGTTTCATATGTGAAGTCATTTTTAACACAACTGCTACCATCTGTGGAGGCGATCTGGCGTAGCGGTAACATCCATACCTCTCACGCAGAGATCACGAGTTCAATTCTCACTCCCGACATTCTTCCAAAAATGGAAGTAAAAGTGACGAACCAGCCGAATGGTGTTGAAAATCACTATAATAAAGAAAAAAAAAAAAACAACTGCTACCATATACAATTTTACAATTACATTTGTGCAAAATTTTTCACAATACACGATCGGTCATTGATATGAAATTTCACGAACATTAAAGTTCCAAATTTAAATTTTATTTGCTAGAATTAATCGTATCACTCACCCTACTTGCAATATAAAAATGCCCCCGATTTACATATATTTGCAATGCCGATTTCCCCCAGGCAGCTTGGTTTTGATGTCTCTGTTAGGGAACCGCCGCATGTGTCGTCAATTTCGACCAATTAGAAGTGGATATTTCTGTTAGGATAGGGGTTGAGATTTTTCAATTGTTCGATAGTTTGTTTCATGACATACAGTGGTAGACATTCGTTTAGCCGCACCCTATTTTTCCTCAATATTTTTAGAAATAAGTCAATTCTTTGTATAGTTTTGCTCATGAAAGACGATTTTTGTTTGTTTTCATCGAATTAATTCTAAAAAAAGATATAAATTCACTTTTTGTTTTCTAAGTAATTCAAATATGTAAAATCAGGGTGGACATTCGTTTAGCCGCATCCTTAAATTTCAATTTCAATTTCAGACAGCTTTTAAAGCGTTTCCATATTGATTATAGCCCAACATTCCTGAATTACTGCCTTGAGACTGGAAATGTTGTCAAATTGTCATTCATTTGCATATACCATCTCGGCCAAGATTCTCCATAGGTTCTCTATGAGATTGCAATCGACTGCCAGCTGGTCATTCAAGAAGCGTAATGTCTTTCTCGGCAAACCATGCCTTCGATTGCTTGGAAACGTGGATCTATGCATAATCCTGCTGAAAAAAACAACATCCTCGGTAGCGTTATTCTCAATATGGCCAATCGAAACGTCCTCCAGTAATTGAAGATACTTTTCGGAGTTCATTCGGGTGAAAATGAAATAAATGAGAAGCTGTGATAGGTAACGGCCCCCAAAATTTCGCTTCGATCTCACGACATGTCGTTGACTTAAATTGTACCAATAGCAACTGTAACTGTCCGGACCATCCAAATTGAACTTTTTTTCGCCAGAAAATACAACATTTCTCCATTCCAGTTTCCATTCCATGTATTGCCGGGCGAAAATGAGATGGTTCTGCTTATGGGTGGCGGTCAGTTTCGACTTCCCTTGAGGTTTTTTCCACATGATGTTAGGTGACTCATTCAAGATGCGCGCAATATGCCTCTTCGTTACTGGAACAACCGATTCTGCCTTAATGTATGAGCAGGACATCGTTTCTTGGCTGCTTCGTGTCTTATTCGACCTTTAAGACGCAAAGTAATTTTGGTGTTCCCATTTGTTGGTCGTTATATCCCATATTTCTGGCACTATTTAAAGAAATTCCGTACCACTTTCTCAGATAGACCAATTCTTGTTACGATCGATCGATTAGAAAACCTTTGTTCACTGAATATCTTTATTATTTTCCGCCCCTCTTCCGTCAATAGAATACCTTTCGCCATTCCTTTAAATTCTATGTAAATCACTAATCTGACCAACTTCTTACGTTGCACATCTAATATTTATCTTGTAAATTGAACATTTCCAAGTATTTTTTCAAAAAACACAGATTAAGGCTTGATGATTATGCGAAAACTCGATTTTTATGCTATGCGGCTAAACGTTTGTCTCGGAAAAAACGACGTTTGAATGTTTATATCCACCGATGCCGCCTTGTGTGTGTGTGATTGTGACGCACGTTCTTTCAATAAAATTTACTTAAATGACTACAGCAAATAAGTATCCCGATAAAAAGAACATTCCTAGTTGTTTTGTAAGTGTTTCAAGTTTTTTTTTCAAGTGCGGATAAACGAATGTCTATCACTGTATATTATTTTATTCAGTATAAAACATTGTTATTGAGTGCCGAAATCGATTGACGCAAAAATTTCATCAATCCATCATGAAATGACTGAGCAATAAGCGTTTGAAATTGGACAATTTTCACGGTGTGCTCGATTTTCGATTTTCAATGTGTACCCCAATATGTTCCCGAAAAACGTAATCCTACGTCAAAAATGAATTACCATCAGATGAAAGCAGTCAGCGTTTGGAAAAGGCTACAAGAACTAAGTCTCAATCTGTCACATCACATCACAATTGAATGTTTCGAGGTTGGATAATCAGCATGAGAAATGCAATCCATCGAACAATTAGCAAGAAAGGGTTGTCCTAGTCTCTCCAAATTTTACCTAAATACCTAAAATATTTGTTTTCAAAACAAATTCCCAAACCAAAACTTTATAAAGCTTCTGCTCGGTGGATGATTTTTGTCAAATTTCAGTTTGTGTTTGTAGATAAGTTAGCAAAAAATGTATTATTGTCAGCACAACTGTAGTTACGGCAATAAATCGTAATTTCTGTGTCGAATGAAATAACGAATTTTGATTATAAAAAAAAATAAAAACGGATCTGCCCAATACCGAACTAATATTTTGCATATGAAGAAACGAGATGACCGCTTTCATTGGCACCCTAAACCATATGTTTTGCCGCGTATTGCGTAAAAAGGACTAAGTTTCAGAGTGTTGATTTTTGACGAAAAAAAAAGTGAGATGAAGGTTGATCTCGACGTTCCATGCTTTCATGTTTCAATATAAAGACATTTGAGATCGAACATTATTTTCGAAAACAAAATTTTCATATACCCTCGCATCGCACAATGGGAAATCGCCGGTCATCAAGGCGAAAAACAAAATTGGCGTCGGCTGTTTCGTAATATTTTTCCATTCTTGCCATAGTATTCAAGTTCTTAAATCTTAGGAGCACAATATCGTCAAATCTGATTTTTTATGATTTTTCAAAGCTTGGCTTGATTTTTTCAAACATTACTTTGAAACGTTCTGCAGCTGCAATGATAGATTGTTTTCGTTTTGGCGCCAAAGAAATAGTTGTTCAAAAAACTATACCATGTTTTCGTGTAGGAAACCCACTTAAAATTTGTGTTGTCGCAGTTTAAAGGGTGTGTCACATCAAATTGCATCACGGAAAAAACGCTGTAGAAATTCGCCCAGTAGACCGATCCTTTTGAAAATTTTAGACAGTAAAATAAAAACTATTAAACAACTTTTGGCATTTTCTTTTTATTCATACTTCGAGCCCAAGCCCGTATGCTCGCACCTTCCTCTTTACCCCGTCATAAGGTTCTGTACAACGTCAGGTTGTAGTTTTTTTTAACAGAAATCCATTTTCTCTTGAAGTCCGCCTCCGATTTGACAACTTTTGGGTTCTTCCGGAGGGCCTGCTTTATAATCGCCCAATATTTCTCTATTGGGCGAAGCTCCGGCGCGTTGGGCGGGTTTATTTCCTTTGGCACGAAGGTGACCCCGTTGGCTTCGTACCACTCCAACACGTCCTTTGAATAGTGGCACGAAGCGAGATCCGGCCAGAAGATGGTCGGGTCCTCGTGCTGCTTCAATAGTGGTAGTAAGCGCCTCTGTAGACACTCCTTAAGGTAAACCTGCCCCGTTTACCGTGCCGATCATCACGAAGGGGGCGCTCCGCTTTCCGCAAGAGCAGATGGCTTGCCACACCATGTACTTTTTGGCAAACTTGGATAGTTTCTGCTTGCGAATCTCCTCCGGAACGCTGAATTCGTCCTCTGCGGAGAAGAACAACAGGCCCGGCAGCTGACTAAAGTCCGCTTTGACGTAGGTTTCGTCGTCCATTACCAGGCAATGCGGCTTCGTCAGCATTTCGGTGTACAGCTTCCGGGCTCGCGTCTTCCCCACCATGTTTTGCCTTTCATCGCGGTTAGGAGCCTTCTGAACCTTGTATGTACGCAGGCTCTCCCGCTGCTTGGTCCGCTTGTAGCATGGTACACAAATTCAGATATGCCGGCCCCTTGATTCTGCAAAGCTTTGGATCTGTTTCTTTTGGGCAACTTTCCACAAGAAGCATTTGTAGGGTTCCACTGAGTGCTCAGACGTCGATAGAACTGGGATGACAAAAATCATTCCATTCTAGCGACGCGGCACTCAGTATTTTCTTCTTTGTTTTGGAACATGTCTTTTGTGGAAACGTTGAGCTGCATCCTCACCCAAAGGGGGAGTGAAAGAGCTGTTCCTGTTTTTGGTTTGAAACTCTGCAAAAGAGCAGGTGCTTTGTGCCCAAATATGGGTTGGACGGAAGGTCCGGCAAGATCAGGCACTTGGGATTAAAGGTGGATGGCCTTAATGATTGAGGCAATTGTTGCCCACGATAATCGACTTTAGAAATGTTATGTACTTGCGCACTTTTGTGGCAATTACATAACTGAGACAAAATTGATCTCGCGCCTGGTTGATCTGAGGATTTAGAAATTCTAATAGGTCACTTTGTCCTGGATCGTGGAAGAGGCTGGACTGGCGGACTTTGCCAAGAGCCTCGGTGTGTTAGCTTAGGTTAGTGAGTCGCGGTTATTCCGAGCAAGCCAGTTTTAGGGTTCTTTTTTCTGGAAATTTCAATTTATTTTTTCCTAGATTTAAAAGTAGTGGCTCAAAAGGTAGAAAGAGTAGGAGTGTTATCGTGCGAAGCGTGGTAAAATCCCAGGTAATCTGTGCTTGTTATATCCATGGGTGCCATGTGTGCTGACATTCCACGTGGGTGGAAACATATATTTTCCGTTTGACAGTTGCGATTCCGACACACCGTTCAACAGCTAGAGCCGTTCCAGACCCCACGGTGCAGCGAGAAGGTACCAGCAAACCACGAGCTGAAGAGCGCGAAGCGCTGGCAGGAAGCAGCAAAAGCGACGACGACCGACGAAAGTGGAGGAGTTCCGCTGATCCGTGCAGCAGCAACATCCACGTCAAGCGGGAAGAAACCCCGCTAATCTCTGCAACGGCACCATCGACAAGCGGGAGGAGGCCCCGCTGATCTAAGCGGCATAAGCAACATCCAAAGTTGTATTGGACAGCGAACTCAAAAAGGTCGTGAGTAACAAACGAAACTTTACTAATTCCATGCGCATGTCGAAATTAGTGCCGGTACGGTCGTGAAAACCTATGAGTAGCGATCGTAGCCGAGCGAGTTAGTCGTCCGGTCTGCCAGGTTGAGGGTAGCCGGTTCGAATCTCAATTATGAAATATATGATCATATAGAGAAAAATATGAGATTTTCCACGTACGTGTTGATTTGATTGAAGTAAGATACCCAAAATCCCTAGGTCCCAGCGGATGTATTTACTCCGCTGGTTGTGATTAAAAATATTGAATGAATAGCACACACGCATATATATATACCCCACCCACCCATCATATCAACCTATAGGAATGAAAGTGAGAAGATGAAGATGGAGCACCGGACAAAGCACGATTGATAAGTGGTGGAAGTACCTGGAAAATTTAATGATGATGAATGAAGATTTTTCGTAGTGAAGTTTAGATAGTTTTGAAGAGCCGAATAAGGAAGGGATAGCGTAGTGGAGTTTTTGGTGAGAGATTCAAAGATTAAAGGAAAATGAAAGAAGAAAGAAAAATGTAAACAGTTTTTTAAGAAACAAATATTGAATATTTATGTTGAACATATAGAGACCATATTATGTTTTTTTTTAGTTAGAAGTCTCCTTTAGTTTTTTTGTCGGTTTCGGGGACAATAGAGTTCTAAAACTGGTTTTGTGACGAGATCCCAATTAGCCAGCTTTGCTTTCCCCGTTGGTTATTCTTTGTTGATTTTTTGGTTGGTTCTAGTTTCCCAAGCGTGAAGGGAAAACGTGGATTGTTTGAGTTACTGCCTGTGATGATAACGCAGGCAGATTGAGATCTACTTTATCAGTCTGAGGTCGATTGTTGCGAGCAACAAACACCACAGCAATCAGTTCGTTTCCCAACGTGCCTGGGACGGTCGAACTTGAAACTTCTCTTGTTTGGGGTTCAAAGAAAAAAACCTGCCCTTTGGCAGAGTCTCAGCTGGGCACCGAAACAGTGGTGAACGGTCTCCTTCGGGAGTGGCGCTTAAGCCGTTCACTAGCAACTCCCCCATTCATTCATACCCGACCGTCTCGGGTTACACGCTGGACGAATGAACTTGACAAATTCAGCTTATTGGCGACATCCCGGACCGAACTTCTCGGATCACGTCTAAACTGCTTAACTACGCGCTTGTGATCTTTTTCACTGACGGAGCATCCATTTTTGCCGTTCTTCACCTTCCGGTCGATGGTTAGGTTCTCGAAGTATCGTTTTAGTACTCTGCTGACCGTGGATTGGACGATTCCCAGCATCTTACCGATGTCCCGATGTGACAACTCCGGATTCTCGAAATGAGTGCACAGGATTAATTCACGACGCTCTTTTTCGTTCGACGACATTTTTCCAAATTTACGAAAAATTGACAGTGAAGCATGGCCAACGTGATCTATACACTCTTATCTGATTTTAAAGCGAAAGCTGAAGATATAATTCCTAAAAATAAAATTTCTACAGCGTTTTTTCCGTGATGCAATTTGATGTGACACACCATTTAGTTGTGACTAAATGCAAAGTTTAGGTAAAAAGACAATGGAGCATCGAAAATCACTAGATGAAATGTAAAATAGCAACGAAAGAGCTGATGAATTCCAAATACCATTCGTAACAACAGTCGATAAAATACTAATCATGGTATGGTCTATTATCTTCTCATATCTGGAGATCCAATAGTGAACATTTATTTTGAATAATAGAAAAGTAATTGTGAAAAACCTCCAGATAAAGTAATATTTCTATTAAAGTAAACTTTTGTTGAATCAGGAAAAGCTGATGATGAGTCTGTTGACAGTTATGAAGAAGTAGAAGAAGAAAACGAAGGAGGAGAAGCTGATGATTGTGTTGATTTAACTGTGTTATTTTAATTTGTGATCTATAAAATATGTTTCATATTTTTAGCAGAATTTGTTTCATTCGAGGGGTCGTCCACAAACTACGTGATATTTTTCAATGGGGAGGAAGCCCAGTGAGGTTGCTTGTGCTCAGAAATCATAAAATTATATAAAAAAAGTATGTAAAACATACTGCGATAAATATCATTGGGAGTTGGGACCGACACTGATACTGTGCCAACATTCATGATGCGAGCCGAACGGAAAGCGTAGCAAGAACAATTCGGGGACCAACGTGTTTATGAACTTTAAGGGAAAAATACACAAAAATTATTCGTCAGCTGTTCGGATGAGTTTTTGAACTTTTCGTGTGATACCCCTCATCTTCTGCACAGTTTTGTAATGCATCGAAATCCGGTCACTTAAGCACATACGATGATAACTTCAACTACTAAAAAATATCAGGACACATCATAGGATGAAACATTACCGTTCCTAAAGAAATAGAGGGCTTCCATGTAAGTTATGAATCTCAGAATTCCACAAAATTATGTTATATTTGCTTAAAAATTTTAAATTTCTTCGTGGTGATAAATCCGGACACATTTTTTGTTCATGATTTGAATTCCGGACACTTTTATGCAGCTCCTTCAATAAGAAATTTCATTGTTTATTTTAATCCACCGTCCGGATTTAAAATCATCTTCTGAACGTGTTTTGTATTCCAGAAGTGGGTTTGCGAAATTGCATTTGCGTTTTTTCCGTGATGCAATTTGATGTGACACACCATTTAGTTGTGACTAAATGCAAAGTTTAGGTAAAAAGACAATGGAGCATCGAAAATCACTAGATGAAATGTAAAATAGCAACGAAAGAGCTGATGAATTCCAAATACCATTCGTAACAACAGTCGATAAAATACTAATCATGGTATGGTCTATTATCTTCTCATATCTGGAGATCCAATAGTGAACATTTATTTTGAATAATAGAAAAGTAATTGTGAAAAACCTCCAGATAAAGTAATATTTCTATTAAAGTAAACTTTTGTTGAATCAGGAAAAGCTGATGATGAGTCTGTTGACAGTTATGAAGAAGTAGAAGAAGAAAACGAAGGAGGAGAAGCTGATGATTGTGTTGATTTAACTGTGTTATTTTAATTTGTGATCTATAAAATATGTTTCATATTTTTAGCAGAATTTGTTTCATTCGAGGGGTCGTCCACAAACTACGTGATATTTTTCAATGGGGAGGAAGCCCAGTGAGGTTGCTTGTGCTCAGAAATCATAAAATTATATAAAAAAAGTATGTAAAACATACTGCGATAAATATCATTGGGAGTTGGGACCGACACTGATACTGTGCCAACATTCATGATGCGAGCCGAACGGAAAGCGTAGCAAGAACAATTCGGGGACCAACGTGTTTATGAACTTTAAGGGAAAAATACACAAAAATTATTCGTCAGCTGTTCGGATGAGTTTTTGAACTTTTCGTGTGATACCCCTCATCTTCTGCACAGTTTTGTAATGCATCGAAATCCGGTCACTTAAGCACATACGATGATAACTTCAACTACTAAAAAATATCAGGACACATCATAGGATGAAACATTACCGTTCCTAAAGAAATAGAGGGCTTCCATGTAAGTTATGAATCTCAGAATTCCACAAAATTATGTTATATTTGCTTAAAAATTTTAAATTTCTTCGTGGTGATAAATCCGGACACATTTTTTGTTCATGATTTGAATTCCGGACACTTTTATGCAGCTCCTTCAATAAGAAATTTCATTGTTTATTTTAATCCACCGTCCGGATTTAAAATCATCTTCTGAACGTGTTTTGTATTCCAGAAGTGGGTTTGCGAAACACAAATATTTTTGGCACTTTTTTTGTCAACAGCTAGGTACAATGCTTGACACTACACTAACTTCAGTCTACAACTATCAGTCAAATTAATTCAACATCCGAAAATGCTATGGTTATTATATTGAATGCAATGAAAAAGTGTCTGAATTAAAAAGTGCCCATATTCCAAAGCATTACTGTACTGCTGGTAACCGTTTTTGTTATCTTGTTCCACCCCCTTTCCATTTGAGCTGGTAAAAAACCAAGCGTAGAGAGGGTGTTGCGGGCAGGTTCAAATTTGTTTACGCAGATAAATTTTCTCGTAAGGTAATGATTTGGCAAAGCTCTTGCCTGACTTGGTAAGATCCCATTACAGCCGGGATGTCGTCAAATGGTATAAGAAGAGCAATATCGATTCGTACGGATTTTCGTCCCATCGGAAGATATTGGGCAATTGACAAAGGCAAACTGAAGAAATGTAGCAGAACCATAAAAAACCAGCTCAAATGGAGAAGTAATGGAACAAGATAGCAAATACGGTTTCCAGCAATAAAGGCTGTGTCACATCAAATTGCATCACGGAAAAAACGCTGTAGAAATTCGCCCAGTAGACCGATCCTTTTGAAAATTTTAGACAGTAAAATAAAAACTATTGAACAACTTTTGGCATTTTCTTTTTATTCATACTTCGAGGCCAAGCCCTTATGCTCGCACCTTCCTCTTTACCCCGTCCATAAGGTTCTGTACAACGTCAGGTTGTAGTGTTTTTTGAACAGAAATCCATTTTCTCTTGAAGACCGCCTCCAATTTGACAACGTTTGGGTTCTTCCGGAGGGCCTGCTTCATAATCGCCCAATATTTCTCTATTGGGAGAAGCTCCGGCGCGTTGGGCGGGTTCATTTTCTTTGGCACGAAAGTGACCCCGTTGGCTTCGTACCACTCCAACACGACCTTTGAATAATGGCACGAAGCGAGATCAGGCCAGAAGATGGTCGGGCCCTCGTGCTGCTTCAATAGTGGTAGTAAGCGCTTCTGTAGGCACGTCTTAAGGTAAACCTGTCCATTTACCGTGCCGATCATCACGAAGGGGGCGCTCCGCTTTCCGCAAGAGCAGATCGCTTGCCACACCATGTACTTTTTGGCAAACTTGGATAGTTTCTGCTTGCGAATCTCCTCCGGAACGCTGAATTTGTCCTCTGCGGAGAAGAACAACAGGCCCGGCAGCTGACGAAAGTCCGCTTTGACGTAGGTTTCGTCGTCCATTACCAGGCAATGCGGCTTCGTCAGCATTTCGGTGTACAGCTTCCGGGCTCGCGTCTTCCCCACCATGTTTTGCCTTTCGTCGCGGTTAGGAGCCTTCTGAACCTTGTAAGTACGCAGGCCCTCCCGCTGCTTGGTCCGCTGGACGAATGAACTTGACAAATTCAGCTTATTGGCGACATCCCGGACCGAACTTCGCGGATCACGTCTAAACTGCTTAACTACGCGCTTGTGATCTTTTTCACTGACGGAGCATCCATTTTTGCCGTTCTTCACCTTCCGGTCGATGGTTAGGTTCTCGAAGTATCGTTTTAGTACTCTGCTGACCGTGGATTGGACGATTCCCAGCATCTTACCGATGTCCCGATGTGACAACTCCGGATTCTCGAAATGAGTGCACAGGATTAATTCACGACGCTCTTTTTCGTTCGACGACATTTTTCCAAATTTACGAAAAATTGACAGTGAAGCATGGCCAACGTGATCTATACACTCTTATCTGATAATAAGCGAAAGCTGAAGATATAATTCCTAAAAATAAAATTTCTACAGCGTTTTTTCCGTGATGTAATTTGATGTGACATACCCTTTACTGTACAGAAAAAGATGGGCGGTACTCTGTAATATTGCTATTTTGTTCTTTTCAGACGTTATTGGTATTTATTTAAAGAAAAACATATAATTTTTTTTCAACATTCAGTAGTCATTTAATTTAGCCTCCTCAAAACGGGATTATTGATTTTTGGTCTGTGAGACCGTGTAATCGTCATCATCGTCGCATTACTAAGTTAAATAAAAATAAATAACGGAATGTGATTGTGTTTGAATGTTTGTACGATTTGTACGGAACTATGGCGATGGAATCTATGACTCGCATGCTCCCGTGGCCGAGTGGTTAGCGTTCCACATTATCATGCCGGGGATTCGGGTTCGATTCCCGTTCGGGCCTGGGGATTTTTCGTCAAAGAAACTTCTTTCCGACTTACACTGTGGTTACGCGTATTCTAGAGCTTTCCACTCCAGAATACATTTAAGGCGTGTTTTTCGGCATAGGAATCTCAACTAAGTGCTACTAATAAAAATGAAGCAAGTAATACCTACGTTGAGAAGGCCAAAGTTCCACTGGGAACGTTAGTGCCATCCAAGAAGAAGATCTATTACTCACTGCTATTCTGAATTAGAAACATAGCCATATTGCTTCTCTTATTCACGGACTTGCAAAACATAAATATAAGCATTGAATGTTTTGCTCAGATGAGATGAGTGTGGTACTTCCCATCTATTTTCAATCTCAATGTCAGCGTTGTTGATCTTTTTGAATAATTGTCCACCATTATCAGTATTTCCCCGTCACGCCTACGCTTGTGATCATTGGTGGAATGTTTAGGAAAATGCTTTGTACATTTTTCATCTGTCATGCAAGGCGATGAATGTTTCAGATCACCGCATGATACCTGAACCATGTTTGTTGGAACTGGTTTGAAAATCGATCGAATTTCACGACTCGATCGAAATCAACTTTTGCATTCCGAACACAAATTTTATCGTAACAAAAGTCAAAATAATTCATCCGTAATAGTGGAGCAATTTACTTTCTATCTGACCTGGAAGCAATTTTAAATTGTTAACATTTGAATGAACATTATTACGATGTTATTTGAATACTTAGAATACATAGTCCTTACCCTAACTATACTATTTTCCTATATTTTTTACTCGCAGTTCCGCCAAAATTTTATCCATAATATAAAAAAACATTATCAGATACACCTTCCGATGAAGATTTTTATCCATTTGCAGGAAATGTGTTATTCTGTTACGTACAATACATATTTGAAACGGAATAGCTAATTTCCATTTATATTTTCCGTTTTAAAAACGTTTTTATTCCACCTGAAAATCCATTACCGTCATATTTCATATACGGGTGGACAGTTGATCAGGAGATGGATCTGAGAATTCCGAGGCAATTACACTATCGATTTCAATGGCGAAGCATTGCAAAGACTGTGTCGGCGAAGCTCATGATAGAGTCTCGCAAGTGAATTCATTCTACCCCACGTCGTGTCTGTCGATTGTGTCGTAGGAAACGCAGTCGTTTGCTCTCTACCTGCGCGTACATGTCGACCATGAATTGTAGGCGCAGCTCGCGACACGACATCGTAGAATGACGTTGTGGTTAAGAAGAAGAAAATCAGGTGTTTCATGTATATTTTGAAACAAAAAAAAACATTTATTCGGAAAAATAGTTTTTTTTTCTGTCACACTAATTGGTATTAAATACTTCCAAAATTCTTCCAAAAATGGAAGTAAATGTGACAAACCAGCCAAAAGTGTTGAAAGTCACTATAATACAGAATAAAAACAAAAATTCGAACTATTATTATGCAAATATTTTTTTGTGTATAATTTCATTAATATCGGTCGAGCCGTTTCGGAGGAGTTCGATCACGAACATCGAGACACGAGATTTATATATATATAGAGAGAGAGAGAAGATTGTGGTTTGCTACAAGGCGATTTTTTATAGGCCTCTTAACAGTGTTTCTTCTGAAAGGTAACTCATTTTTAACAAAAATGACCCCCAAACCCCTTTATTGGAATTCGTTCTGCGAAACCCCGTTGCATCAGAACCGATACCACCAGCAAGGTGTCGATTTTCAGACAGCATCTACGCATCCAGCTGTCAACAGCGTAATAATCATTAACCGTGCACTCAAAAAATTGAAAACACATTTTCAAATATAAGGTAAATGATTTCGGTTTGTCCAGTCGAAAATATGATCATGGTTTGTCCACTTTTTTGAATGCTCTAATTCAGCGCACCTGTATCAAATCAGGTATTCGAATGTATCAAAACATATAAATACAATTGTCTTTTTCAAGAATTACAATAGTTTTGTAGTATATTTTTACGGTTTCACATGTTTTAAAGGATTATAAAATTCACCTTCTATTAGTGTCAATGCGCTGAGCTAACTTTTAATGAATTACCAGATGATTGTTTGGCACGTATTCAGACCTTTTATTGATGATAACGCTTACAAATGTTGTAAACATCATGCTTGCACACCATTTGTATCAGATTTACATAGCTGAACCATGTAATTAACGCATTTAGATGACCTCAACTCTGATCATGAGTTGTCCGATTCACTAATGTTGTTTTGTCCACATGATTTCTATAGCAACCGCTTGGCGCGCTGCAGTTTGTTTATTATGTCCTTCGCGCATAGCAGAATTAATGTTTTTCTGTGTTGAGTGTCAATGTCAATGTCTTAATGAAGATGGTCGAGTTTCGAGCGACATAGCATGCGCTGCCATAAATATTTAGCAAATAGTGACGTCAGTCGTTGTGTGTATATTTGATTGCCCACCGTATCTATGTAAAAGTGCTATTTTCAGGAAGTAATTTATCAATTAAAAACGTACATTTTTGTAGAGCTCCCGCTGAGTATGAGGCTAATGTGATAGCGGGGAGTGAATATTTGTGAAATCACGTCGAAAAAGACGGAAAATGTGATATTTTCATGTGCCATTTTCACTCCCCACGTACAAAGAAACGAACGAAGTTTCATTATTTTACCGTTATGAAGTTGATGTTTCGAAGGCTTTCAGTGTCGGTGTGTATGTTGTGAGATAATTATCGCCAATTAATCAAAATTTCGCCGGAAACGTTACTGCTTTCGAGAACTAAGCATACGACTGCTCTCTGGACTTTTTTACCACATGAATAATCGAAATAGGCCACGATATAATTGCCATCTGTTAAAAAACAATCAGTTGAATGATTTCATGAGAATTTTGGCTCAAATTATCATGCAACCGTGAGTATTTTGAACATTGTTTTGTATCTTCCATATACATTCCATATTGAATCCAAATAATTACGACACGATATTTTGCTTGCCAATACAGATAAACTTCGCCTACTGCTGCACCTCTATATGTACCTCATTGGTTGAGTGTGTTTAGGTGAACACTTTTACAATGCCCAAGAAAAGGCAATATTCTGAAGAAAGCTTAAATTATGAATGGCTCAATATGATGACAGTAAACTCAAACAATGATAAATACAATATCTACTTTTTTTTTTTTAAATCGTTTATTTTTACAGGCTCAGTTACATAAGTTTAAAGGAGCCAAACTCCTATCTGTGTTGTTACAAGTATATATAACATTTTTCATTAATTCTAATGTTAATGGAGTAGAGAACCGATTACTCGCGGTTTGCTCGAGTTTAGAAGGGTGACATTTTTTCAGGAAAAGGAAGGGATATAAGGATATGTTGACAATGTTCACACTCACATTCTCACTCACATTCATCATACTCAATTCTTAAGCCTATCTTATATCTAATATGTATTTACATTTCACCTTATTCTATTGTTAGTAAGAAGGGATTTGATTTCTCGCGAAGGAAAAGGAAAAGGTGAATATAAGGATATAAGGACAATCAGACACGAAGATCGATAACTTTTAGGAAGACATATATTTGGGACATGTAATCAAGGTTTAACCCAGCCAACACATCTCTCACCGGCACATTGGGCTGCCTTCCTCTAGCCCGAAGAGAGTTTTCTAAATTCGATCTGGCAACAAGATACTCCTCGCACGACCAAACAACGTGTTCGATGTCGTGGTAACCTTGGCCACAGGCACAGATATTGCTGTCGGCGAGATCAAAACGAAAGAGTAGCGCGTTTAACGAACAGTGATTGGACATGAGTCTGGAGAAGGTGCGAATAAAGTCCCGACTCAAGTCCAGACTCAAGTCCCGACTCAAGTCCAGACTTTTGAACCATGGTTTGAGGCTAACCTTAGGGATAATCGAGTGAAACCACCGGCCCAATTCATCTTCGTTCCACTTACGTTGCCAGTTAACGATGGTATTTTTACGGACTAAAGAATAAAATTTATTGAAGGCGATTTGACGCTGATAAATATCGCCTTCAATTGCACCTACCTTTGCTAATGAGTCAGCCCTCTCATTACCCGGAATTGAGCAATGTGAAGGGACCCAGACAAAGGTAATGACATAACAGCGTCTGGATAAAGCACTCAAAATTTCTCGTATTCTCTCAAGGAAGTACGGCGAGTGCTTTTCCGGCCTCGCTGAACGGATAGCTTCGACAGAGCTAAGACTATCCGTTACAATGTAATAGTGTTCAACAGGTCGTGAGGCGACGCTGTCCAGCGCCCAGTGTATTGCTGCCAATTCAGCAATATACACTGAGCAAGGATTCTGAAGACTGTGGGAGGTGCTAAAAAATTCGTTGAACACTCCAAATCCTGTGGACTCATTCATAGAGGACCCATGAGTAAAGTACATATTATCACAATTGATACGCCCGTACTTTGCATTGAAGATCGTAGGAACGATCCCCGATCGATGATAATCTGGAATTCCATGGATTTTCTCCTTCATGAACAGATCAAAATGTACAGAGGAATTGATGTAGTCAGGAAAACAAACACGGTTGGGAATATACGAAGAAGGATCAACCTGCATGGAGATGAATTCATGATATGAACTCATGAATCCGGAGTGAAAATTTAGCTCGATCAGCTGCTCAAAATTTCCGATCACCAATGGGTTCATAACCTTACACCGGATGAAGAACCGAAGAGATAATAAATTGAAGCGATCTTTTAGTGGGAGTAGGCCTGCCAAAACCTCGAGACTCATGGTATGCGTTGAGGGCATACATCCCAACGCAATACGGAGACAAAGATACTGAATTCGCTCGAGTTTAATGAGATGTGTTTTGGCAGCTGATTGAAAACAGAAACTGCCATACTCCATCACTGAGAGAATAGTTGTTCGATACAACATTATAAGATCTTCGGGATGGGCTCCCCACCAGGTGCCGGTAATTGTACGGAGAAAGTTTATTCTTTGTAGGCATTTTTTACTCAGATACCTAATATGGGCCCCCCAAGTACATTTGGAGTCGAACCATACCCCAAGATACTTGAATGACATAGCATGAGTGATCGGTTTACCCAAAAGTTGAAGCTTTGGTTTTGCTGGTCTATGCTTCCTAGAAAAAACCACCATCTCTGTTTTCTCCGTGGAGAATTCGATCCCTAGCCCAATGGCCCAGGTTGAAAAATTGTTCAAAGTATCTTGTAAGGGTCCTTGCAGGTCGGATTCGTTTGATCCTACGACAGACACCACTCCATCATCTGCAAGTTGTCTTAGGCTGCAATTTTGTGTAAGGCAATTGTCAATGTCGCTTACATAGAAGTTGTACAAAAGGGGGCTTAAACATGAGCCCTGGGGGAGGCCCATGTAAGAGACCCGACTCACTGCCGAATCTCCGTGAGAAAAATTCAAATGTTTCTCACAAAGCAAGTTATATAACATATTATTCAATAGAGGCGGTAGACCCCGAGAGTGTAATTTATCTGACAAAACCTCTATAGAAACAGAATAAAAGGCCCCCTTTATGTCCAAGAATATTGAAGCCATTTGTTTTTTTTTCGGCGTAAGCCATTTGAATTTCTGAAGAAAGCAACGCAAGACAATCATTCGTCCCCTTGCCCCTGCGGAACCCATATTGTGTATCTGAGAGTAAGCCATTCGTTTCAACCCAACGATCAAGGCGAAACAAGATCCTTTTCTCCAACAATTTCCGTATACAAGACAGCATTGCTATTGGGCGGTACGAATTGAAGTCGGACGCGGGTTTTCCGGGTTTTTGAATAGCTATAATTCGCACTTGTCTCCAATCATCTGGAACAATATTATGCTCCAGAAACCGATTGAATAAATTTAACAAGCGATGTTTCGCCACATCAGGGAGGTGTTTCAACAAGTTGAACTTAATTCTATCCGTTCCTGGAGCCGAATTGTTACATGAAAGGAGAGCAAGAGAGAATTCTACCATCGAAAACTCGGAATCAAGATCACACCTATCTTGTGGTATATTTCGAACAATTTTTTGCACAGGAACGGAATCGGGACAAACCTTCCGTGCAAATTTAAAAATCCATCGATGTGAATATTCTTCGCTTTCATTCGATGAAGAGCGATTTCTCATGTTTCGAGCCACTTTCCATATTTTTTTCATTGACGTTTCTCGTGACAAACCTCCCACGAAAGTTCGCCAATAAGCACGTTTTTTCCCTTTGATTAAGTTTTTAAATTGATCTTCAAGGGCTAAATACGTTTGAAAATTTTCAGGGGTTCCACGTTTCCGAAAAGCTTTAAATGCATTCGATTTATCTCCATAAAGCTTGGAACACTGGCTATCCCACCATGGATTGGGAGGCCTTCGGGAAATGGTGGAACCTGGGATGGGTTTCGTTTGAGTGCGAACCGCGCTGTCATAGATCAAACGAGAAAGGAAGTTATACTCCTCCAATGGAGGTAAACCATCTCTGGAATTGATGGCTAGAGCAATCGCGTCCGCATATTTTTTCCAGTCAATGTGTCTTGTGAGGTCATATGCCATGTTTATAGATTCAGAAGAATTCGACCCAATGGTGATGGAAATTTTGATTGGCAAGTGATCACTACCGTTGGGGTCCTGGATTACATTCCACTTGCAATCTAACGATAGTGAATTCGAGCAAAGCGAGAGGTCAAGAGCACTTGGTTTAGCAGGAGGTTTAGGAACACGTGTTGTTTCCCCAGTATTCGAAACGGTCATATTGAAGCTGTCACAAAGGTCATATATCAACGATGAACGATTGTCGTCGTACTGTTCCCCCCAGGCAGTTCCGTGAGAGTTACAATATCTACTTGACAATTCTATTTTTTTCATTCAAAAATGGTGATTTCTAAAACCGTTCAAACCATGATCATTTTTGGACAAACCATGATAATAATTCCTCTTCAAGGAAAATCGTTAAAAAACATAAAAATCTGAATAATTTCAACACCTTATGGTAGTATTTGCAACTAGAGATTTGGGGCTTTTCAACAAACCAAAACTCATATTGATTATATGTGATTTTCATGAAGAAATATCGATTTGAATTTACTACTTGCGTGAAAACACCCAAAATTGGACAAACTAAGATCATTTACCCATCCTTGAACAATAACAGAACTATCCGGATACTTCAATTCATTTCTAACATCCGAAAAAAAATACGAACTGTTCGCAGAAGACTGAATGAAACGAGTTAGAAGAGTGGATTTACCCAACGACGGCCATTGATTTGAAATGATGAAAGCAAATTTGAACTCTTCGGTCGCAAACAACGAGCACGAGATTGGACGAAACCTGGCGAAAAACTAACCAACAAAAATATAAATAATAAAAAAAAAGGTCAAGCACGGAGGTGGTAGTATTACCGAAATCGACCCCAAGGGGTCGACCATATCGACCATACCATATTGATATCGACCACTTTGAGAAACCCTGGTGTAATCGATCCAGCACATAAAATGAGGCAAAATGGCGAAATGAGGATAACAAATTTGAAATCGTGTGAACAAAAATTGATTAGCGCTTTTCAAGGCCACCAAACCTTTCACACGAATAATATTATATAATATTATATGTAAATTTATTTTTGTTTGCTTGGAAAGAGCCTATTCAGAGGTGTTTCTGAGCTTTTTGGTGGTGGGGATTCGTGGGTGGCTTCCAAATTGGAAGTGGCTTCAAAGTACAACGTATTGAAAGTCGAATGGACAGGAGAAATAATTCAGAAGTGAGAGCTATAATTACCATTAACACAATCGATTAGGTTTTTTTTTATTTCCGTTCTACGAAAGATGCTGAATAGTATAATTTATGAATTATTTATTTGGGAATGATGTTTTGAGATGCGTTAGCGTTAGAGATGTAACTTTGCTAATAGATACATACAAAACTACTCGACTATTCGAAGTTATTTCAATTGACAGCCCTTGTTGTAGTACTACGACTCTTCGGTTATGTTATTACCCACCTGTTATTTTTTTAAAGATCAGTTATTTTGAAATTTTAGATAAGTTTTTAGAAACAAAACCACAAGTTTAGACTAGTTCGATTTTTTTTCCACAGTGGAACAATTTCACTTATGCGTATAGAGTTATTTAGGGTTGGTTCTAGCCTTGAATCTTCGCGAGATCTACATATCAGGCCTGATTAGGTCCTCACTCTTCCAGCATTTCGCCTAATAATGAATGGTAAACTTCACTCCATTGCCTGCACTGAATTAAACATCTTCCCAAGCAAAATTGTCAACGTTTGATTCGTTTTCTTTCCATTTATCGTCCAAATAAAATATTTCAAGCGAGAATAAATTCACCCATCAGCTCGAAATCGAAATCGAGACCGTCGCCGTTCAATGCCTAGCGCCAGCCGATGGGGGAAAAGTCAAAATACTAGCCCGTATTTGATCGCCTCCCGGCATGACAACATGACTGATATGCTACGCGGGGAATGAGAATCGATTATTTCTCGTCCGCGCGTACGTGAAGTTGCTGTCGTTAATCTCGTCGGCGAACTTCTCCATCTCTTCCAAATACCCATATAATGGGTAGAATATGAGAGAGTGAATAAGAGAATAAGAGTGGAAAAAATACACCCACGCACCGCCAGACTGTCAGCAGTACCGTCAATCAATTTAGTGTCTCCTTGTTGATGCGATGTGCCGGTATTTCCGCAGGTTTCGCTATACAAAGTCTGTCACATTTTGCGGAAACCAAAGGATCAATATTAATGGACTGACTAGTGTGTTATCGGGAGACAAGTATTTTTGTTTGTTTGTTTACTCTCTCAGATTACCCAATCTTGTGCCGTTGTACCTGGGGGGGGGGGGGGGGCGGAATCATTTCGTGTGATGTTACCGAGCGGGTTCAGACGGACCAATTCGGTTCGACCACGCGTCGTTCGCCTCCTGTTGCCATCTATCACATTAATGGGCAGGGTTTTTTGTTTGTGAATAAATGAGTTCGCGTTCCCCGTTGAACTCATTGTCAATGATTGATCGGTACAAAATACGGTTTACATAATACATAGACCTGAATAGCATTGAATTAATTGCCACCGCAATCTGTAAATGAGAATTCCGCGAGTCAATTATACTAATCTAGGTATAATACATAATACTTGGGTTTCTGGCGAACCTCAGCCACATAGCAGCAAGCATTCAGCTGCGATTTCGAATCACGTACCGTAAATGGGTTTCACTGCAAAATTCAAGCACAGACATTTCATCCATTATTCGTCGCTCTATCTTCAAGTGTTCCACTCCCCGGAGAAATCATCCGCGAGACGACTCCGAATCACATCAATATCCAAAGCCAACAAGAGAACGCCAGGACCACAGGGTGAGTTCTACGAAAAACCGACCGAACTAGTTACAATTTCCCAGGCGGTCACATTCCTCGTTCTTTCTTCACTCCTCTCTCTCACTCTTGCACACTATTTCATCCACAAAGATTTAAAGGAAATTCATCTGATTCATCTGCCATCAGCATCAGGGTCCAGCAGCAGTCGACGGATATCGTTTAAATTGTGACCGTCAAGATTTTCTCGGTGTCTGTCCACCCCCCTGCCGAGTCACCCCATCACTGGCCGTGGGGGGTTCTTCCGTTGTGACGGACATTAAATTTCTGAAAACCGGTCGTCTACTCAGCGGCGATGCATTATTGATTGGTTCGATTTCTTCGAAACGAGATCGAGAGAGTTCGGACAAAAAGTGTGAAAATGGTCCTCTGGATGCAGGGCATCCCAGGGCACGCAACATTCGATGATATTCCCAGCCACCGTTGCGATGTCCGACTAGAAGCCTGATGCAAAGTTTCCCCTGGGGGGAGGCCAATAGTAGAATGCAGAGGGAAATTGAAACCGGGAACTATTCGTACTCCTATAGTATCCAACCAAGAGGGCTTTAAACTTTCAACGGAACTGTCCGGGTGCTGTCTGTCTGTCGCTATAGAGTGCAGCAGTGATTCCTCTGGGTCGAGGAGGGTAAAAGTGAGCCTGAAAGGGACTCTGAGGACACTGGAGCTATACGAGAATCAATTATGGGTGAAGATGTATGTTCGTTTGGTAATGACAATTGAATTATCTCCTCTCGTGTTTGAAGGCGAGCTCTCTAGGCCAAGCGAAATGATTTGCGTATGGGTGATGCTTCGCAAATGGGAATATAGCGTAGAGAAAGGTTGCCCTAATCCGACCGGCGGGCCTGAACCGACCACCCCATGGATCTCGGGAATGGCGCCACCTACCGAATTGTTAGTAGCGTAAAAGTTCTCGTTCTCGTTCTCGTTCTCGTTCTCGTTCTCGTTCTCGTTCTCGTTCTCGTTCTCGTTCTCGTTCTCGTTCTCGTTCTCGTTCTCGTTCTCGTTCTCGTTCTCGTTCTCGTTCTCGTTCTCGTTCTCGTTCTCGTTCTCGTTCTCGTTCTCGTTCTCGTTCTCGTTCTCGTTCTCGTTCTCGTTCTCGTTCTCGTTCTCGTTCTCGTTCTCGTTCTCGTTCTCGTTCTCGTTCTCGTTCTCGTTCTCGTTCTCGTTCTCGTTCTCGTTCTCGTTCTCGTTCTCGTTCTCGTTCTCGTTCTCGTTCTCGTTCTCGTTCTTGTTCTCGTTCTCGTTCTCGTTCTTTTTTTTTTTTTTTTTTTTTTTTTATCTGTATTATAGTGATTTTCAACTCATTTGGCTGGTTCGTCACTTTTTACTTCCATTTTTGGAAGAATGTCGGGAGTGAGAATTGAACTCGTGACCTTTAGCGTGAGAGGCATGGATGTTACCACTACGCCAGATCGCCTCCACTGTTCGTTCTCGTTCTCGTTCTCGTTCTCGTTCTCGTTCTCGTTCTCGTTCTCGTTCTCGTTCTCGTTCTCGTGTATGGCTGACTTGTTGAAAATTTACATAAGTCATAAAGACAGATGCATAGGTAGAATTTTTACGATTATAGCTTCCTATAAGAAACACGTTTGATTAGAATTGATTAATTTAATGGGAAACATTCTCATTTGAGTTAGGGGAATTCCAACTAAGGATCTTCCGATAGGATAGTTTGAATTTCTATGCAAAAACTAGCAAATGTAACAGTTTTAGTTTTAAAGTCTGCTTCATTTAATATTGGAACAAATTCTTTTGCTCATTGTGGCGCTCCTAGTGGACGGATTTGGAAACTTTTTTCACCCACGTGTCGGGAAATTCATTACCTTTCACCATGTATTTATGTCATAACACCAAACGATAGCATTTTGTAAACAACCGCCATGGAAGCCGAACGGAGAGATAAAATTGTGCACAGTTTTCTTGAAAATCCATTGTTGTCGGCATCTAAGCTAGCTAAACAGCTTAAAATGCCCAGAAATACCGTATGGCGTGTTATCAAGCAGTACAAGGAAACATTGACGAGGGCTCGGAAGCCGCATTCGAAGCGTCGGAGTGGAACTGTCGACCGGAAACTGCGTGGGAAAGTCATCAAGGCCGTCAAGAGGAATCCCAATCTTTCAGACCGCGATTTGGCCAATAAGTTCCAGACCGCTCACAGTACGGTGCGACGAATTCGTCTCCGGGAAGGAATAAGGTCATTCCGAGCCAACAAACAGCCAAATCGGACGCTGAAGCAGAACAATGTGGCCAGAATCCGTGCTCGAAAGCTGTACGACCAAGTGCTGACCAAGTTCGACGGATGTATTCTGATGGACGATGAGACCTACGTGAAGGCGAACTTTGGGCAAATCCCAGGTCAAAAATTTTATTTGGCGACGGCTCGGGGGGATGTACCTGCAAAATTTAAGTTCGTGTTTGCGGATAAATTCGCCCGCAAGTACATGATTTGGCAGGGGATATGCAGTTGTAGACAGAAAACCAAAGTCTTTCTCACTGACAAGACAATGACATCAGAAGTCTACAAAAAAGAGTGCCTACAGAAACGGATTCTGCCGTTTATTCGTGCAAACGACCGTCCAGTAATGTTTTGGCCGGACCTCGCAAGCTGCCATTACAGCAAAACGGTTATGGAATGGTACGCAACGAACGGGGTCAGCGTAATACCGAAGGACCTCAACCCCCCAAACTGCCCCCAGTTCCGGCCGATAGAGAAATACTGGGCAATCACGAAGCGGAGGCTTAAGGCAAAGGGAAAACTTGTTAGGAACATGACTCAAATGAAGAACTGGTGGAATCAAATCGCCAAAACGGTGGACGAAAAGGGTGTGAGCCGCCTAATGTGCCGTATTACGGGAAAAGTACGAGAATTTCTTCGAAACAGCAATGAATAATTTTTTAAATTTTTTTTTATGAAAGAGTAAAGAAAATGCTACATTTGTATGAAAAACAAATTATGAATTCGTTAATAAATGACTGAACTACACGCAATTGTTTGTGTTCCAATATTAAATGAAGCAGACTTTAGACAGATTTACATCCTCAGTGAAGCATCAGGAGAAAAGAGAAAAATAAAGAGTCGAGAGTTGTACGTTGAAGGAAACAGTTGTGTCGCGTAAAATTATAAATCGGAAGAAAGCCTAAGGCCACTTGGGCACTTCATATTTTTTTTTTTTTTGGTATTTTAAAAAATATGTTTATGAAAAAAAAAACAATTTTCAAATAATTTTTTTTAGTGCATTTTTATTTTTTTTTATATTTTTTAAGAAAAACTAAACAATTTTGTTTTATTTGTCTTTCATGTCTTATAGTTTTTGAGCAAGACATTTTTTGATATTTTGTGTTTTTTTTTTCCATTTATTTTCGATAATTGTTAACGCAAAAACTATAAAACATACAAAATGTTCGTCGAATGTTAAAATATAGGAAATTGTTTAAGTTTTTGTAAATTTTTTTTTTTAAATATCTAAAAAGTTGCACTGAAAAAAAAATTTTAATTAATTTTTCTCCAAAAGATTTTTTTTAATTCTCCAAATAATTTCCAATAAGTTACATCGGAAGTGGACACTTGTAACGAGTAAAACATTATTCTTTCAGGATGAATAATATGTATTCCAGAACCTATTAAAGATAGAAAGGTAACATCTTGTACAAACGTTCATATTCTAATGAGCTTTAAAACTTTGTCGGGTACAGTATATCGCTATCTTGACTCTCAACAAAATTAGGATTGGTTGTAATTTTTTCAAAGAAAAAATGAAAAAATTGTTGTTAGAAAAAACGTTTCCCCTGTAGAAGTGCCCATCTTCCGATGTATGTGTGACTTGTTGGAAATTGTAAGGACTAATCATATTTTTTTAAGAAGGAACGTATTTTTTTAAATATGCTTTTGATTAAAATTAATTTCAATTGAAAAAAATTTATCTGTTATTTTTTTTATGGTTTTTCATGAAATTTCAAACAATTTTTCATCATTTGACTAGAATGTTTTAGGTATTATAGTTTTGAAGCTATATTTTTTTATAAAAAAATAAGAAACAAAAACTTTGGACCTTTTCAAAATGAGGTCTAATCGTTTTTTTAAGATTTCAAGTATGGAAAGTTGCCTCAATGACCAAGCCTTTACACCCACAACGTTTCACTGCTCTCTGAGATGGTGCGGCCAACTCTTAAGGCGAGTTGGCATGAAATTCGTCAAATGATACAAAAGAAATGTTTTGGGTGATCATCTTTAGCTGATAGGAAACTTTTGCTATACATCCCGATAATTAGGTATACACACCGGAAGAAAGTGGGACAATTTCCGTTATCCGTTTTCCCTTGCGATTTCCTTACGCTTCACTGATCCCTATTGAGCACGAATGCGGGAGTTGTATATATCGCCAATCCCATCAGCGGAACAAAATTGAAAACAATGGGTAACCTTTTTTCTGCGGGTAATGAGAAGGTTACACGGTGCGTAATCTGATGAACGAATAATTGCACCAACAGAAAGTCCACAGGAAATCCAAAACAAAGAAAACTATTTACGCTCCAGAAAGTTTAAATTGCATCGATAATCAAAAGTACGCGGAGACATGTCTTGTATAAAATATCGACCAACGATGCGTGGGTCAATGGTTGATGAAGTGCATGAAATTTCCTTCCGGCAATTGATAATTAATACTTCCATCACTGAGGGCACATGATTTCCTGTACATATTTGCTCAAATCTCAAAGACAAGCGACCTGTTGGCAACCATTCAACATGAAGACACAACATCTCTTGGCATCTGAATGCAAGCTGAAACAAAACCAAGATCAAACAATCAAAAGTGCATGACTGATCACAAACCGGAATCACCTTCAGGTAGGGGGAAAAGGCCATCGTTACGACACCGGGACTCCTGGAAAAAAGTTTTCGCCAGGTCAATACAATCGCCGCACTTCGAGTGAGAAAGAAACTGGTTGTGCAAATACAAAGTGGAGATTTATCAACAACGTTTCTCGACATCTACGTGTTTTTCCTAGACTTTCAATGTGCGACTTTTCTTTTTCTTTATGTGGTGGTGAGACTTTTGAAGAAACATTCCCCGCATTGAGGATTCGATAAAAAAAAACACATAAAAATCCTGCACCGATAATACCTCAAGTAGCTTTCCAAACTGTGGCGGATAGTTGGTATCTTCTTCGGAATGAACGTTCGGAAGATTATTCCATTCAAGAAGGATTCTTGTACTGACCTCCTTTCCCCTGGTGCACTTCATCGGCGAACATGTTGCGAGGAATTCACTTTGGCAGAGCGCGCGAGAGAAAGAAGAAGTTGTATGTTTTCATTTTGTGCAGCTCAACTTCTAGCATAACTTAGCCGCTGTTTTCGCTTACTTGAAAGGATTTTGGGTTGAAAAGTTAACCCCAGAAGCAAGTAAGAGAAACGAGCGAGTGCTATTTGAGCAGTTATTTCTCATTCATTGCACCACGGGAGCGTGTGTTGCGCGGGAAGGTGATCCGCGGTGTATCGGGGTTTATGGATCCATTTGCGTACTATGGTCTCGGATCTTCATGCTGATATCCGGATAGAAGCGATTTGATAGTCAAAAAAATGTTTGTGTACCTGGCGAACCGATTCACCTATGTTCTTATATTGTCAATTTTGAGATATTTAATTTTCACTTCATCCAATCTGAGCCGTTCGAAGCAACTAATTCCAAGGTTGAAAGATGTTGAGAAAAATTGTAAGGAAAGGTAAACAATGTGTTTGGAATATGCAAGATCTTGAACCCACAACTTTCATTCGTTTTGGGGTTGGGTTCTAGGAAATGCATTTATTTTCATGGTCAGACGGACAAACCCGGATCTGCTTTCTAAGAAAATATCGGATGCAAAATGTCGAGCGATCCTTCTTAGATGCTCAAATGATGGCTATAGCGAGATAGGTGCCAATAAGGAATACTCTGTTTGATAAATATCCTGATAGGCGACGCAGACCAAACTTCACTGGGCTCTAGAATAATCTTATTAAGGTGTTGAAGTCAGCGTCTTGTTAGAGCTCCGCAATTGCAGAGCAAATGTTCCGAGGTTTCGCTTTCAGTACTAAAGCTATGTTTCAAGATGGCATTTGCTCGGACATAAACATTGGGATTCCCCTTAAACGCTTTCACGACACGCTTGTGATCCTGATCACTGATGGAATATCCACTCTGACCGCATTTCTCCTTCCGTTCGATGCACAGAGTTTTGTAGTAACGTTTAATCACACGGCTCACTGTTGATTACACGACTCCGAATTGTTTTCCGATGTCCCGATGAGAAAGTTGAGGATTTTCCAGGTGCTTGCGCAGAATCAATTCCCGGCGTTGCTTTCCGGGTGACGCCATTTTTTCCCAATTTTTGAAAAAATTACAGCGATGAAAATACCTTGATGCAATTTGATTTGTAATATCCTGGAAGGTGCTATCCCACCAGCTAAACTAATTGGATATTGCATCTTCATATTATCACAGGTCCATGCAAAGTTCTTTGAATGGAATGAAAAAAAAATCAACTCTATGGACAACAGAAATAACATAAACAGTTTTCGACGAGGAATCAAACATGTTCTGAGAGGATAGACTTTTTGAGCTGCGTTTTCAAAAATCGGCACGAACTTCCCGGACCACGCAATATGAAGTATTCTGATTTTTTATTGTTTTATTTCATTTTCCTGATTTTGAAAATTATGCTTGGCAACAGTGTTGCCACATTTTAATCTGTACCAGAAGGGAAAATATCTTATTCATCTGTACTTTTACTTCAAAAAATCTGTACCAAAAATGTGAACCAATGGAATTATTCATTGTGGAGAAAAAATACTCATTTGTTTACTAGGAAATATTATATTTACTTGCTTACTTTATGTCTAGATTTACTTACTACAAATACTAATACTTACGTATTAACACCGACGGCAATTTTTATTTTTCCGTTATGAAACTTATTCTAAGGTCAATGTAAAGTGGGCGAAGTTATTATCTAATGAGAAGACAGCCCCAAGCCGCCGAGGTGAGGCAATTCGAGTTGATTTCAATGTACATTAACATTTGCTAGCCTCGAATCCCTCGTGTGTTTAATTATGCTTGATCGGTCAAACCCTACGTTGTGTCTTAATTTTTGTATTTTACAGGACATCCGACGCAGACGGCGCCAGTGGTTGTGTGGTTAGCGTAACAGCCTCACAATCCGATCGGCCTGGGTTCAATCCTAGCTGGCGTCGTTGGGATTTTCTGAGGTGAAAAATCTCTGGCTACGTCTTCCTTCGGAGGGGAAGTAAAAGAAGTTGGTTCGGCTCATGAGTTGTTGAGTCTGATAGGTAGGAACAGGTGGAGTCGCCTCCCTGATGTCGGTGATTGGCACTAAAGTGGCGGAAATATGCCGACATAAAACAAGCGAAGATAAAAAAAAAAAAGGACATCCGACACTTTCCCGATCGAATCGTTGTGGATTTCGAATCAAAGCACGTTTTAACATTCAAATAACAGAGAAACTTTTTAACGCATACTTAAACTTTATTTCACAATTAACGAACAATGGACATAATAGAGCTTTTATAACAAGACGAACTTAACAGAGTGCTTTATTCCTTACAACTAACAGACAAACTATAGGACGATGAGTACAATAATCTATTGGATCGTGCAGTGCTACCAGACGACAAGAAAAATCTCGTCTAATTTTGAGTAAACACAGTCCTGAAATATTTCACAATCCAACATACCCGCCGCCTTGAACGATCAGTTTCAATAAACAATATTAGACTGCGCTACAAATTTACAATTTATCTATCTAAATTAGAGGCATTCCGGTTGACTGGTAAGCCTATGCGTCCGTCCTGATCCAGATCTACTGATGAATCTGGTAGAAAGCAGATCTTGGAAGTGGGTCGAGTGATAACTCCGCGAGCCGTGCGAAGAGAGACGACTCTGATGATATGGTCCTTCCCAGGATGAACGTCCACAATACGTGCCAAGGACCATCGTGTAGGCGGCTGCAATTCATCCACTATGATGACCATTCTGCCGATCGAAATTCCATCGTTCCGTACTGAGCCTTTAGTGTCCTTCTGGAGCTCCTGAAGATACTCTGAACGCCAGTGACGCCAAAACCTTTGCACATGCATCTGAAGTTCTTGGGAGTGATCAAGCCGGTTAGCTGGAAGATGACGGGGATGATCTGGGTCGGGCAGGGCGGTTATTGTAGTGCCTATGAGGAAGTGCGCCGGAGTTAAAGCTGCTAAATCGTTTGGGTCATCTGTCATCGGTAGTAGCGGTTTTCGTTTTTAGCTCCTCGAAATTCTTCCCGTTGTCCGAGTGTATGTGTAGTGGACGACCACGACGAGATATGAAGCGACGGAGAGCGCATAGAAAGGCCTGGGTTGATAAATCGCTGGCGAGCTCGATGTGGACTGCCTTCGTAGCGAAACACACAAATATGCAAATATATGCTTTAGTCGGAGCTGCACGTTTATGTATCGGCTTCAAATATACGGGCCCTGCATAGTCGACGCCAGTTATGCTGAATGGACGACTCGGAGTGACTCTCGAAGTAGGCAGCTGTCCAATTTGCTGCTGGACAGGTACGGGGTTGAGGCGAGTGCAACGAAAACAGTTTCGCACAATATTTCGAACTAATCTGCGACCCTGGCCAGAATTCTTCACGTATGGCGGTAGGCAGTAAACGTCCGCCGCCATGAAGTAGTTTTTGGTGGAAGTACTCTGCAATTGCTCGTGTAAAAGGATGAGGATTTGGTAGTAAGGCAGGATGTTTGGCTTGGTAGGGAAGCTGGGACAGATTCAATCGACCTCCCACTCTGAGTATTTTCTCTGGGTCTAAGAATGGACTCAATTTGCGAATATGTGAATGTTTTGATAATAATTTCTCTTTTTCCAGGTTTTTGATCTTTTCGCTGAATGCGTCTTTCTGAGCTAGGCGAATTAGAAATATTTTGGCTTTATTTAGCTGTTCAACAGTGAGTGTTTGGCAAACTGGAGGGCTATTAGTTAGCGACTGGGTTCTGGCTCTATCACGGACGTTATTGATGAAACGCATACAATATCCGATTACATGAATCATGCGTCTATTCGATGACCAACGGAGAAACCACGGATTAACGGAAGGTGATGTTTGAACGGTAGCAACTACTGCTCGAATTTCCAACAGTTCTTCTGCGACGCCAGGCGGATTGGATATTGGCCAATTTCGTGATGAGAGCTGCAACCAACTTGGTCCACTTTTCCACATTTTGCTGTTGAGAAATTCTTCGACTGTCATACCACGGGACACTAGATCCGCTGGATTCTTGCAACCGGACACATGATTCCACTGAGAGCCGTGTGTGAAATGTTGAATCTCGGAAACTCTGTTTGCCACGAATGTTTTCCATACATTCGGTGGCGATCGTAACCATTGTAGTGTAATTGCAGAATCGGACCAGAAATATGATCCTGAAATGCTGATGTCAATTGCCTGTTTAATTCGTGAGTGGAGATGTGCTGCTAGAACCGCTGCGCAAAGCTCAAGACGCGCAATAGATAGCCGCTTCAATGGAGACACTTTCGACTTGGATGCTAAAAGCTGAATCCTCACGTTTCCTCGTGCATTTTCACAACGTGCGTACGTGCATGCTCCATAGGCCAATTCAGAGGCGTCAGCGAATGTATGGAGTTGTATTGACGAGTTTATCTGGAACGCAAATCGGTCACCTCGATAAGCTGCTATCATGGGTAATTGTCGCTGATATTCTTTCCATTTCATCCTAGTCTTCTTTGGAACAGGATCGTCCCATTCGCAGGAAAGCAACCACAGTTCTTGTATTAGAATTTTTGCCTTGACGACAACAGGAGCAATGAGACCCAAAGGATCAAAAAGTCTAGCTATGGTGGAGAGTATGGAGCGTTTTGTTGGAACTTCGTGGTGATCTTGAACAACCGAATCGAATCGAAGGAAATCGCCTTCGGGCTCCCAGCATATGCCCAACGTCTTGATGGTTTCGCATGGACTGAATTGGAGTGTAGATTCAGTTCCTATCTGATCGACATTCAAACCATGGAGCACTTCTAGTCGATTTGATGTCCATTTCCGGAGCTCGAAGCCGCCTTTCTGGAGCAAATTAGTCAGTTCATTCCGCAACTGGACTGCTGTCTCTATGGATTGGGCGCCGCCAATAAAATCGTCCACATAAAAACATTTTCGTACTGCAGGTGCGCCTATTGGAAACGATTCTTTCTCGTCGTCTGCCAACTGTTGCAGAGTGCGTGTAGCAAGATACGAGGAAGGTGCTAAACCGTAAGTCACGGTTAGTAGTTTGTAAACTTCGAAGCTCCTTCTTGGGAAAAACGCCAGAAAATTCGTTGCAGCGGTGTATCGTTCGGATCCACAAGTGCCTGTACATTTTTGCAACGTCGCCAACTAGAACAATTGGAAAGGTGCGAAATCGGAGAATTATGGTCAGAAGTTCATCCTGCACCACAGGTCCCACGCAAAGAGCTTCGTTTAGAGAGAAGCCGGTAGAAGATTTCGCAGAGCCATCAAAGACAACTCTAACTTTTGTCGTGGTACTTCCTTCCTTAATTACGGGGTGGTGGGGTAAATAAAATGTTTGGGAGTTTTCATAATCGTCCACTCCGACCATTCGCATATGGCCGAGGGATATGTACTTTTGTATGAATGAATGATATTCACTTTTCAGCTTTGGATTCCGTTCTAGCCTTTTCTCGAGTAATTGAAATCGCCGTAGGGCACTTGTCCTTGAGTCTCCGAGCATTATGTTGAAATCAAGCTTCCGTGGTAGGCGAACTATGTATCGTCCTTCAACGTTTCTTGTTGTAGTGGATGCGTATGTTGTTTCACAATGTCTTTCCTCTATCGAAAAATTATCTTTCGTTTGTAACTCCTCGGTTTTCCAAAAACGCTCCAAAGAATCTTCCAATGATACCATTGCTACATCTACAACACCGCATGACAATGTTGCTTCATTTTTAGGGTGGATGGTGTGAGATGAGCCTGCTACAATCCACCCGAAAACACTATCGACCAGAATGGGTAAGTTACTTCGCAGTTGGATGCGATTAGCGGTTGGGAAGAATGAATAAAAATGTCTTGCACCTAGAACCATATCAATCGGCTGGCTTTGATTGAACGTGGGATCGGCCAAAAATAAATCGCTCGGGATCCGATATAGGAATGTTGTGGGCGGGAAGATTTGCATATCCATCACCAAGAATGTGACACCGGTAGAGAAATCAATCTTTCTGGATTTGATATTAGCAAACACAGATCGGTTTACTACCTTAGCTAATTTTCCAGCTCCTTGAATTGTAACATTCACACTGTTTGGGCGTAGTCTTAGCCTTTGAGTTAATCGCTCAGATATCAAATTAGGCTGTGAAGCACTATCAAGGAGCGCGCGCGCTGAATGTTCATGTCCGTACGCATCTACGACATTTACTACTGCAGTGAATAGGAACACATTTTCATATGGTTGTTGGACAGGTAAACTGATTTCTTGAGGTGAGTAGTCTTCGCTTTCGACGATTGTCGATTGTTGCGTGGGTGGTGTGGACACGTTATTTCGTGCAGGAGTAACAGGTAAATTTTGAATAGCGTTACCGTTCATGCGATGTTTGGCATTGTCGTTTGACGTGACATGAAGTAGAGTGTGATGTCGGCGATTGCAGTGTCTGCAATTGAAGTTGGATGGACAATTACGAGCCATATGATCACCTTTTAAGCAGTTGAGACAGAGCCGCTTTACGTTTACTAGTTGCAGTCTTTCAGACAATGAAAGCTTATTGAACCTTTGACATTTGATCAGCGGATGGTGCTGATTGCAAGCGGGACATTTTCCCTCCAAATTGGTTATCGATGAACAGGACGAAAGACGAAAGTATGGCGTCTTTTTGGTCGAATGAATAGATGTACAAGAGCGTGGTGTTTCCACGTGATGGTTGACGGAAATCGATTCCAGCACTCTAATCGTACGTTGCAGGAAATCTATTAGGCAATTATAATTCGGTTCGTTCACAGTTGAAGCGTGGTCCTCCCATGCCTTCAATGTGTCGTTGTGCAGGCGTGTGCACAGAAGATGCTCGAGTATGGTACTCCAGCTGTCGGTTGGCTCTCCTAATTGGCGTAAAATTTTCGTATGACGATCGAATTCATCTACTAGCGCATGCAATGTCGCTGCGCATTCAGTCTTCATGGAAGGGATTTCGAAGAGCGCTTGCATGTGGCGTTTCTTCAAAAGGTAATCGTTCGCGTATCGCCCCTCGAGCGTTTGCCAAGCCAGAATATAGTTGGCAGAGCTGATAGCGATCGACTCTATTAATTGAGCCGCTTCTCCTTTAACTGCTGCTCGCAAGTAATGACATTTTTGGATGTCTGGAACATCCGGGTTTGAATGAATGAGAGCCAGAAACGTATCATGAAATGTGAGCCACTGTTTGTAGTCACCGTCGAACTCAGGAAGAGAAATGGGTGGAGGAATTCGAGCGTTATCAGATAGCGGTGCAGGTAGCTTTGCAAGTAAATTTGCGTTTATTGCGAATAAACGAGATTCGAAATCAACACGAATCTCAGCGTTGCGTGCCATACCTTCATAATTGATTTCGGTGTCCTCCAATTGAGCCTGGACTTCTTCAAGAGTATTCCACATACTATTCAGATACTCAAGCCTCAACGGTACCTGCAGTTGATCCCGATCGGAAATGTATCCAGCCAGAAAAGCCTCAGCCCGACCCAGTGCGGCGATCATCGTGTCACGACGGCAATTTAGTTGTCTCCTCTGCTGTTCGTCGGCCATTTTGTAGAAACGCGATTCAGTTGAATTTTCTACAAAAAGACCCCAGTAGACCCGGCGGGAAGGAGTATTTAAGCTTGGAAAGATGCTCACCTTTTCCAAGGCTCAAAATGCCTTGTATTAAATTAATTGCTCCTTATCGATGTCGATGATCCAGGTGAATAATAGCCTCGTTGAAAGGATAGGTATTCTCAGGTAATAATTGTTCCGTTTGTATCCAATGCTGATAGTCCAGAAAACGTCGTTGGCCGCTCGATGACCCAGAAAACGTGCAGAAAAACGAGATCTTAAGCGTACCTATGTAAAAACGTGCTGGGAAATGGACTGGTAATCACCTGACGGTCGCTTAAAGCGAGCCTTATATTTATCGCAACGATAGTCGTTTCGTGAAAATGGAATCCAATGACGTTCGATTCGGAGGATCCTGGTCACGGCAACAATTTTATGATCGGTCAAACCCTACGTTGTGTCTTAATTTTTGTATTTTACAGGACATCCGACACTTTCCCGATCGAAGTCGTTGAAACTTTTTAACGCATACTTAAACTTTATTTCACAATTAACGAACAATGGACATAATAGAGCTTTTATAACAAGACGAACTTAACAGAGTGCTTTATTCCTTACAACTAACAGACAAACTATAGGACGATGAGTACAATAATCTATTGGATCGTGCAGTGCTACCAGACGACAAGAAAAATCTCGTCTAATTTTGAGGAAACACAGTCCTGAAATATTTCACAATCCAACAATGCTTATACATAGTCTTTCTAAATTATGATTGCGGACCATCATTTATTAAAATTTTCGAGAGAAATTACACATACGGAAAAAAACAGTACCAATCTGTACTTCTTGACGAAAATCTGTATTCGGTGCCGTACAGAATCTGTATCAAAAATAACGAAAAAATCTGTACCTTTCCAGATAAATCTGTACGTGTGGCAACACTGGTTGGCAAACCTGCCGAAGACCGTCAACACTCCTAACGTTCTCCCGCTGCGACCAATTGAAAATTTTAGGGTGAACCTCAAACAGAGGATCTACTCCAAACATTTCGTGGCCAAAACGGAGAAGCAGCTGATCACGAAGGTCAGTAATGAGTTGAAAACATGTCGACATCCTTTTTTTTGTCATATCCAGAGTTGCCAACCTTCCAGTTTTCTCTGGATATTGCCAGTTTACCTGAAGCATGCCAGCGAAACGGCCAAATGCAAAAAATCTCCAGCTCTTCAAAAATTTTTTACAGTTTTATCAATTTTATTTTATTTTTTCGATTCTTGAAGTGTTTTACTTCCTTAAAATATATTCTTTTGCGTCCATACTTGTTTACCCTAGAATGTGTGGGTGCAATCTATGCAAATACACACATGCCCGAGAGAAACGAGCAACTGTGTAAGGGTATTTACTTATATCTCTGCTATAGTTCGTTACGAAATAGTAAGTTTGATAAAATTCAAGCTTTCTTGGAGTTCAAATGCTACAATCGTCAGTCGCACGGTGAATTACATTGGAAAGTGTTGTCAAACATATATTGGAGAGTTATGAACCGCTCCGAATTTATTTTGTTTGTTCAAGTACATAAGTAGTACGTAAGATCTATGACGAGTAACCTTTACGATTATTTATTTAATTTTCTTTTCTTATGTTCCAAGCATTGTGAACAACATTAACAGATTATTTCGAAGTGAAAGTCCAAAACTGCTTACTTTACATTCGGGTACCGCGACTGAAATGTCGATCAATGAATATTTGTTCGTATGAGAAATATCAAACAACGCCGTAGCTCATTTGAAAACCGGTTCGATAAGTTTTTTCATTACACTCTGCAAAATAGTTCTAAAACGATTTAATTTTTAATAATCCTTTGATCATCAACATCACGATAATCGATCCAACAATGTCATCGAATGGAAATATATATAAATTTTTCTAAAGTATTTCGAATGTTTGCGATCGAAATGGTATTCAGCATATCAAACCTGGATTTTACTGACTTCACTGTTAACACATTAAGGAGCGCACGTTTTGGGCGAACTTGAACGCTTCATTTGTTCAGTTTCCACGAATGAGATCGTTTCCTTCGGTGTGGATGAGACGAAAACGAGACATCGGTAGGTTTTGTTAGATTCTTGGCAAACCAAGGATTTCACCATCAAGTGTAGAAAACACGGGTTATTTCGTGATCCATCCGTAACAAACGGAACGCGAAACACGAGAAAACTCGTGAGCGGTTCGCAATATGTTAACAAACGCAAGGATGTTTCTTTCTTTTAGGGTAACATTTTGTCACTAAAAAGGAATGACAATAATTTTGCTATTCCCAAATTGAGAAAAATTATTCCAACATTTCTGATTCTGCCGCTTTCCTCACCAACAACCGTTGAACGATTGTTTTCGAAATAGAATTTGAACAAAACAAAACTAAGAAATAGAACAGGAACAAAAATTATGCGAGGAATTGTAGCTTCCAAGAATTATGTAGACATGCATGAAGAACCATCAGGATTAGTTAGAATGATACAAAATGTAAAACAAAAGTATAATGTTAAAATGTATGAATACAAACAGGACGAGGTAAATTAAAAATGCTACGCTACTTACGTATTAACGCCACCGGAGCGTAAATTTCATTATGGAATTAATTATGCAATTTATTCTGAGGCCAGTGTATTGTGGGCGAGGTCCCCACCGAACGAGAATAAGGAACCGAGGCAGCCTAGAGTCGCCGAGGTGACGCAATCTGAGTCGGCTGCCAAACCGCCGTCGGAAGCGGTGGTCTTTGGTAATCAAATCTGTTTCCACCGATTAATCGGTTAGTATTGTTTTTCATCGCCATCCGAAATTAGTCCATTTTTTAATGCCTACGTTATATATCTAGACTAACTGTTTTGCAATGCGAAAAAAGTGCCAGGTGCCAGGTTCGGACCAGTCTTCGGAACCACGGAACCACAAGATGGCGCCATATATATTTTTTTCACATACCCATCAATATGGGTGAAGAATGCAAATCCAAGATGGCGGCTGCTACACAATGGCGGATAACATATCATATATATATCTCAGAACCTCATCAATATGGGTATCAAATGAAAGGGCTTGACACAGTTATTTATGTAAAATGAAAACCCAAAATGGCCGCCACCACAAGATAGCGCTAGATATATTTTTTTCACAACCCCATCAATAAGGGTGAATGAAATTGAATTGAAATGAAAGGGCTTGACTATTCCAAATCCAAGATGACCGCAGTTCCAAATAAACAATTACTTTTTAATGGTTCCATTCAGCTTGCCCTGTTTGTATGCATGTTTGAGTGTTTTGTGAGGTTGTCCCAAATTAATGAAAAATTGACCCCGTTCCTGTTGAATGATTGATCTGAAATTTGGAAAATACATTTAATTCTACTGTCATTATAAAACTGCGTATTCTATGATCTTGAAAAACTCAATTGCGTCGCCGCTGAAAATGTCTGAATGGCTTGATTTGGAGAATACACTACTCTATGAAGCATTAGCATTAGCATTAGCATTAGCATTGAGCAAGTTGCACAATATCGTAGGTGGTACGAATTCAGAACTGTTATGTTAAAAACTAGCCTCCATCCGTTGCTGATGATTAGTAATATCTCTTAGATGAAGACATGTTTTCTCCAACAGTTAAGAATTGTCCTGGCCACGTCCTTGCAACTGCTAAGGAAAAGGGAAGGAATGTTAGTTCAACATTTACTTAAGAGAGATGTAGAGAACTCTACGACCTCTCATAAATGTCACGGGAATTCAGGGATGTGTTAGTAGGGAAGGTAAGCCATAGGATACACTCAGCCGGTGTTACTGGCAGAGCTTGTTATTACTGATAATCTAGCGGTATTTAATAATTATTTTACTTTAATATTACTATTACTATTACTATTACTATTACTATTACTATTACTATTACTATTACTATTACTATTACTATTACTATTACTATTACTATTACTATTACTATTACTATTACTATTACTATTACTATTACTATTACTATTACTATTACTATTACTATTACTATTACTATTACTATTACTATTACTATTACTATTACTATTACTATTACTATTACTATTACTATTACTATTACTATTACTATTACTATTACTATTACTATTACTATTACTATTACTATTACTATTACTATTACTATTACTATTACTATTACTATTACTATTACTATTACTATTACTATTACTATTACTATTACTATTACTATTACTATTACTATTACTATTACTATTACTATTACTATTACTATTACTATTACTATTACTATTACTATTACTATTACTATTACTATTACTATTACTATTACTATTACTATTACTATTACTATTACTATTACTATTACTATTACTATTACTATTACTATTACTATTACTATTACTATTACTATTACTATTACTATTACTATTACTATTACTATTACTATTACTATTACTATTACTATTACTATTACTATTACTATTACTATTACTATTACTATTACTATTACTATTACTATTACTATTACTATTACTATTACTATTACTATTACTATTACTATTACTATTACTATTACTATTACTATTACTATTACTATTACTATTACTATTACTATTACTATTACTATTACTATTACTATTACTATTACTATTACTATTACTATTACTATTACTATTACTATTACTATTACTATTAATATTACTATTACTATTAATATTACTATTACTATTACTATTACTATTACTATTACTATTACTATTACTATTACTATTACTATTACTATTACTATTACTATTACTATTACTATTACTATTACTATTACTATTACTATTACTATTACTATTACTATTACTATTACTATTACTATTACTATTACTATTACTATTACTATTACTATTACTATTACTATTACTATTACTATTACTATTACTATTACTATTACTATTACTATTACTATTACTATTACTATTACTATTACTATTACTATTACTATTACTATTACTATTACTATTACTATTACTATTACTATTACTATTACTATTACTATTACTATTACTATTACTATCACTATCACTATTACTATTACTTGATGCAAGTGGTATCTGTTGGAAGAATTGGTTAATAAAATTATATAAAACTAAATTGTAGAATGATATAAATGGATTCCGGCCTTCCGATCGTCATTTGTAGCTGTATGGAAAGAATTATTTTGAGAGATTGTGATTGATGTGAATTATTGATTAAGGAGAGCATCAGTTTCAACTTCAACTATTAGTTTCCTCTACAACTCTTCGCCATAACAACTATATGCTCGGTCTGATGTGCTAGAGACAGGTTCACAAAATGTACATAAATTGTATTTGAGCCCTACTGACAGTTCATATGTTGACACTATCGCACCTCAACCAGTATGATAGGCATGAACGACGACGACGACAAGACATGATATAAATGAAGCAAGCCAATCGTTGTCACATTAGTAGCTGAAAAAGAATTTGTCTGTCATATTTTTATTAAATCTCTATCGTTAAAGAAAATATAAAATATAAATTTACTGCAGGGTTTAACAAAATTACTAATATATAAGAGATGTAAGAGGATTATTAAACATATTTGATTGAAAATAAAATTTAATTAATAGGTTTATAAAACAATGCGACACTAAATAGTAAAATGACACAAATTCACTACGAACTTCTGAAGAATGTCACGGGCTGTGTGAAAAGAAGTGTTTAGTTAAATATTCATATTTAGGTTTTTTCGATAGATGATACCGTTTTGTCTCACACTCCGAGCATCCAAGCCCTGATAGCCACCAAACAGTGTCCCATTACTCAAAATGGCACTAGTTCGCGAAATTAACCTGGTTTTTTGATACAACAGAGCCTTCTCCTTCATTTGACCACAATAGAACTGATTCACAAATGCATATTCATGGAGACAAACCCAAAAACATGTTTAATCACTTTTGTTTCAAATTCCGAACATCATTTTGTCACTGACTCATATTCCGAAAAGTTTTGTCTCAAATTCCGAACAGCAAAAATGGGATCCTTGAAAAACTCACAACCTTTAAACTGCCGGACCGATACATATGATCGATATATTAAATTAAAGTCAATCACCCAGTCTTTTAGGAAAAATGTCATGCACGCAAAAAAAATGGATTTTGCTTTTGTAATTATTGATTGTATTTGTTTCTTATAGTTTACATAGTTTCGGGACCAAGGGCGCTATATCGATATCGAAACCTGTAAATGATGTCAAAAAGAAGTCTATAACGCAAAGAATGTCAGGATCTTGAAAATGTCAGGAATATTAAACCATTTATAACACTAAATTTCAGCAAATTCACATCCAAAAATGAAGTGTTCGCAGTTTGAATCATGCGTAGAACCTTGATTAAATTCCGAAACTAATTATCCTTTATCCTTTATCCTAAATATCCTTTTATTTGACCCGTTTATTGTAGTTTCTTACAATTTCCAGCATCTGACTTGTAAATAACACACAAAATAGTTGAAAAAACTACAAAAACTGGTAAATAACTATGCTTGTTTTTAAAAAAAAAAATTTGCTAACGCAAACGTTACATCACTGGTCCTGACTGTCACCCTCTGCAAATGCTTAAAGTTACAAATTATAGGATGTATCGATACCTGTAAATGATATTAAAATGAAGGCCATAACCCAAAGAATTTTAGGGTTTTGATTATTCAATTATTTATAACATTAAAGTTAGGTAAATTTACATTTGAAAATGAAGTGTTCGGAATTAGAATCATGCGTAGAAACTTGGTTCAGATTCCGAACGCTACTTCAATATTAAATTTAATGAAGATTTCTGCATGAATTTTTTTTTCACTCATTTATTGTAGGTTCATACATTATCTAGCACTTAACATAAAAACAACAAACAAAATAGTTGAAACAGCTACAAAAACTGAAAAATGAACGATGCTTGTTTTTTATTTCATCATTGGTTCCGATTGGTTCCAAATGTCTAACATTACAAATTATAGGCTGCATCGATACCTGCAAATGATGTCACAATGAAGCCCATACCCAATATACTGTGTTTTCATTATTCAACCATTCATAACACAAAAGTTCAGCAAATTTACATTTAAAAATGAAGTGTTCGGAATTTGACTTTGACTGTTCGGAATATGAGACAAAACGGTAAACCCGCGAGAGTGAGGATGAATCAACTATATCAGGAGAATACACTACACTATGAACAACATAAAATCGAAAAGGTCGCCGCCACAAAATGGTCGACTATGTATTTTCTGCAATACCCTCAATATTCGTATCAAATGAAATGATTTGACTAATAGAATACAGTATATCATCAAAATATTCCGAAAAAAGTTAGGTAAGAAATAAAAATTTAAAAAAAAAATTTAAATTTTTTTAAAACTAGAAAATAAAATAAGTAAAAAAAACTTTTTAAGTTAAACGGTTTAATGTACTAAAAGCTAGAAAATAATTAGACAAGTAGCAGTTAGTAGTTATCACATCCGTTTCTTTATTAATCTATGGCAATGATGAGTCTAAAATAAAATCGTGGGGTATATGATGAAACAACTGACTGTGGATAATGGAAATCCAACGTTTATTTCTTACCTAATTTTCTTCGGAATATTTTCAAAATGCACTGTATTCTATCAGTCAAATCATTTCATCTGATACCGATATTGAGGGGATTGCAAAAAATACATAGTCGACCATTCAGTGGCGGCGACCTTTTTGAATTTATGTGGTTTATTATGTTTCGTGTTCTCCAAGTCAAGTAATTAAGCCATTTTTTAACGACGGCCAAATTGAATTTTTCAAGATCATAGAATACGCAGTTTTATAATGACAGTAGAATTAAATGTTTGTTCCAAATTTCAGATCAATCAGTCAACAGGGACGGGGTCAATTTTCTATTAATGTGGGACAACCCTACAAACATTCAAACATACATAGAAACAGGCCAAGCTGAATAAAACAATTTAAAAAGTAATTAGCTGTTTGGGGACCGCTGCCATCTTGGGATTGAATTTTTATTATCTGTTATGTTCTACTAGTCGAGAACTTTCTTTTGTTACCCATTTTGATGAGGTTTTGAAAAAAAAATATATATATGGCGCCATTTTGTGGTAGCGGCCATTTTGGGTTTACATGTTTCATAAATAACTGTGTTCTACTGGTCAAGCTCTTTCATTCGATACACATATCGATGGGATTTTGAGAAAATATGTACATAATTCGCCATTTTGCAGCGACCGCCATCTTGGATTTTGAAGATCATGGAATACGCAGTTTTATAATGACATTAGAGATAGAGATGTGTGCCTAATTTCAGATCAATAGGTCAACAGGAAGGGGGTTAAATTTCTATCAATGTGGTACAGCGCTACATACGAAGTTACAAAGTCACAAACATACAAACGGGTCAACTTAGATAAAACTGTTTAATAAATAAGTGTAATTCATGATTATATTACATTTACCGAGAGAAAATTAGTTTTTTTATGACTCGATTATCCGGAGGATTCGATTATCCGGAGTGAAAAATCAATACTCCGGATGATCGAGTCCGACCTGTATATGTAGTAAGTAAATGAAAATATGACGTTAGTAAGTAAACTATAATATTTTATAGAAAATAAACGAGGGTTTTCCATGCTAAAAAAATAGATTTTTCTTTACAATGAATATTTTTGATGGTACAGATTTTTGGAAGAAAAAGTACAGTTTAGAAAGATTTTTTCCACTTCCAGTACAGATGAAAATGTGGCAACACTGCATTCGAGTATACTGTGCTCATATGAACGTCAAGTTATTTCTTTAATTTTTCTAATTTTTTGAAAAGGGGAAAAGGGGGGAATTTGGACCACCAATATATTTCCAATATTTCCGAACCAATATGGTCTAAATAAAAAAATGTTACATTGTATATTAAGCTACACTTGTTTTCTCTAAATCAATAATTTTTAATCATTATACCAAGATTTAAACTACCAAATATATCATAAAATCAAAAAAGATGATTTTTGTACATTAAAATTTGATGCGGGGTGATTTGGTCCAGTGTGTGTTTCATTTAAAACAACATACTCATGTTTATGTAAAGGATTTTGGACTAATGTTACAATCAGTAACAGTGTTCTGGGATCGATACCAGGTGTCTTGGCCAGATTCCAGACCAGGAAAAATGGATTGAGTCCATCTCGAATTCTGCATGGATTTTTTCCCTGTTGTTCGAGCAATTTCAAACACTTTCGATGCTTGGTCAAAGAAAATCCGTTCTTGATGGCCTGCGTTGCTCTTTCAAGCTCCTCCTTCTTCCAACGTTGTTTGCCCATCCTCTTTTCGTGATTCAGTGGCATCTGCAATCAATTAGACCAAAAAAAAAAACTCAAATTAGCAGGACCAACTCACCCCACACAACATGCAAAAATTAAAATGTTATTAATTTCATTTATTGTTATCAAACTTCCAGTTTCGCTGCATCAAATTGTTTCTTTTCTGTAAGCGCACAGAACTTTACTTCACAATGCACGAAAAGTTTGTTTAATCAGCGGTAAAACCGTAAAACCACGAACGGAAAATTCACATTTTTTGACAATCAAAGTGCTTGCTGTGTTCATGCTACCATTTCCTTCCACCTGCCGAACTTTTCCAAAGTTTTTACGGTTCATTAATAAAAGAAGATGACATTATTAAAAATCCAAGTTGAGCCGTACATTTTGAGATAATGGGGTGGTCCAAATCACCCCGTAAAGGGTGTGTCACATCAAATTGCATCACGGAAAAAACGCTGTAGAAATTCGCCCAGTAGACCGATCCTTTTGAAAATTTTAGACAGTAAAATATAAACTCTTACACAACTTTTGGCATTTTCTTTTTATTCATACTTCGAGCCCATGCCCGTATGCTCGCACCTTCCTCTTTACCCCGTCCATAAGGTTCTGTACAACGTCAGGTTGTAGTTTTTTTTTTTTGAACAGAAATCCATTTTCTCTTGAAGTCCGCCTCCAATTTGATAACTTTTGGGTTCTTCCGGAGGCCTGCTTCATAATCGCCCAATATTTCTCTATAGGGCGAAGCTCCGGCGCGTTGGGCGGGTTCATTTCCTTTGGCACGAAGGTGACCCCGTTGGCTTCGTACCACTCCAACACGTCCTTTGAATAGTGGCACGAAGCGAGATCCGGCCAGAAGATGGTCGGGCCCTCGTGTTGCTTCAATAGTGGTAGTAAGCGCTTCTGTAGGCACTCCTGAGGGTAAACCTGCCCGTTTACCGTGCCGGTCATCACGAAGGGGGCGCTCCGCTTTCCGCAAGAGCAGATCGCTTGCCACACCATGTACTTTTTGGCAAACTTGGATAGTTTCTGCTTGCGAATCTCCTCCGGAACGCTGAATTTGTCCTCTGCGGAGAAGAACAACAGGCCCGGCAGCTGACGAAAGTCCGCTTTGACGTAGGTTTCGTCGTCCATTACCAGGCAATGCGGCTTCGTCAGCATTTCAGTGTACAGCTTCCGGGCTCGCGTCTTCCCCACCATGTTTTGCCTTTCGTCGCGGTTAGGAGCCTTCTGAACCTTGTATGTACGCAGGCCCTCCCGCTGCTTGGTCCGCTGGACGAATGAACTTGACAAAATCAGCTTATTGGCGACATCCCGGACCGAACTTCTCGGATCACGTCTAAACTGCTTAACTACGCGCTTGTGATCTTTTTCACTTTTTTCAGCATCCATTTTTGCCGTTCTTCACCTCCCGGTCGATGGTTAGGTTCTCGAAGTATCGTTTTAGTACTCTGCTGACCGTGGATTGGACGATTCCCAGCATCTTACCGATGTCCCGATGTGACAACTCCGGATTCTCGAAATGAGTGCGCAGGATTAATTCACGACGCTATTTTTCGTTCGACGACATTTTTCCAAATTTACGAAAAATTGACAGTGAAGCATGGCCAACGTGATCTATACACTCTTATCTGATTATAAGCGAAAGCTGAAGATATAATTCCTAAAAATTAAATTTCTACAGCGTTTTTTCCGTGATGCAATTTGATGTGACACACCCTTTATGTCCAACTCACACCGTGTTACCCTACTAATTTCTCACATTCTTTTAAAATGAAATTTCGGATTTTTTATCCACATATTAGTCCCTACCATTATAAATGAGCTCTGATGTTCTTAAATACGTCTTTTTATTGTCGCTTGATTGCAGAACCAGTCTCTTTATGACGTTCCAGCCATATTTTAATTGAATCACAATAGGACCATTTCCATTACTGTACAAAATATATCTAATCCCGCACAAACGATTCATGTTAATAAATAGAATATTCATTATGCATTTTTCACACAGAACAATAATTAACTCATGGCCGTATTTGCCTCAGCAGATTTTAAACCTATGCCAACCCTAATTATGCTGATACAGTAGGGCTTCTCAGCGAACCGAATTATTCGATTTTGTTCTAAAATTATTCTCTGGTTATTGTCTCAAACCCTCAAGTATACCTTTTCGATCAACATGAGTTTGTTTTTTTATACGCAAAGTAACGATTTATCTACAATTATGTTTAACGGAAGAGATCGAAGGCTAACAAAAACAACCAGAAATTATCTTATCATCTTTCGAGACATTTGTTGTTGTTGTAGTATTCACTTGTATCTAGAATATCGGAATTGCCATGGATCCGTCTAGAAGACGCGATGTTTTATATATTCACATTACTGGTATTATGGGCATTGCATACCGAAAATTTTAATGAAACGAGTATCAAGTCTTGATGCAGTTCTGACAATCCGATCCAGTGCAATTAAGTTAAATTGATCTCATCAAGAATTACGTGAAGTTTCGTGTTATAGTTGAGTAGAAAAAAATTTGTTGCTTTAATTATGGACTATGCATATCAGTGAGAACCCTAATAAATTGGAATAAAACAAGCATGTCAACCATTCATCAGGAAAAATTGCCGTTTGTTTCCGATGTCTTATTCATTTCAAAGCTTCCGCACACAATGCAAAACTTTGCACTACTTCCGGTTTAAATAGTTTGCTCTATTCGACAATAAAACAAAACAAAACTTACCATCATGGCATCAACTGGGAAGGTGTTGAGAGAGTGACACGAAATTCATGATTCACTCACGAACCGAACCAAATGAAAAGCGCCGCACGAACTCCAAACGTGCTCGGCTCGGAGTGAAGCATTATAGCGGATTTAATTTTTCACGCTTGCCAAGGCCCTCAGAACCTGAAAGCAGATAAAACCATTTTACTGCTCCTTCTACTTCGAAGGAGGTTATGCATTTTTGGGGGTCCAAAATCCGATTCTTCCACTGCACAGTGACAGAGCGGCTTTATGATCAAATTTCCTCTGAGTGAGACGGCGCGCGGCGCGGTTGGAAGCTTTGAATGTGTCAGCTTTTCCACTCTCTGAAGCACAAACACACAAAGCAGGGGAAAATTGATAGCGATATACATCGGAGAATAAACTGTAGTTTAATAGCTCATAACAAAGAAATAGCATTTGCTTCGGGTTCGTTCCCACCCCCTCATTCTCGACGGGGCATCGTCTCTCCAACACCGGTCGGGTCGGGTTTTAGTCGACGAGTTCAGTGTTAACACGCCAGAAAAGAATGGAAACGATTTTTACCATTAGTTTTACTGCTGGCTTTGATATCCTTTCCGGAGGTTTATTGGTGATGGGGGTAGCGTCTGCTGTTTGCATGTTTGTTTTCGGTTTATGCTTGATTATTTCTTATTCGATTTTAACTTTTGAAGCATCCAGTACTGCTGATGCACTACGATGCACCCAATTTCTTACCATTTTGAAGAAGATTCTTTTCTTCCTATTTTGTTTTTTTTGTCAACGTTAAATTTCGGACACCAAGATGATGCCAGTAAAACAAAAATTCACGTAATACAATAAAACCGATTTAGTTTATTTCAGTAAAATAGACTTATATCTAAAACAAGGAAAGCTTACTTCGATGTTAATTACGTTGTCTGTGAAATTCACGAACTTTCTTGGGAACATTTGTCATTAGGTTCCGTACAGTATCTTCAGATATGCTGGCGGCGGCGCTTTTCCATTTCCTCTTGAAATCATTAATGCCATTCGCTTTCTTTTTAGTTTCGAATAGTTTTCGCTTAATCAGAGCCCAGTACTTTTCCAATGGGTGAAGTTCTGGACAGTTCGGTGGATTTGCTGTTTTTGGCACATATTTGACCTCATGTGCATTATACCATTCCAGGATGGATTTTGCATAGTGATAAGAGGCCAAAACAACGCTGGAGAGACGTGGCTTCTTATGAATGGTAGCAACCACTTCTGGAGACATTCCTTCTCGTAGACATCTTTGTTGATAGTGCCGGTAGATACGAAAGATTTGGATTTTCGGCCACAACTGCATATGGCCTGCCAAACCAAGTACTTTTTGGGGAATTTAGACTGCTTTTTGGTCCGGAAACACTCGGCTACGGCATTTCTTCGCATTGCAGTATAAGAAGCAAGACCCGGAAGCTGTTTGAAGTCTTCGAGAACAAAAGTTTCATCGTCCATTATGGTGCATGAACATTTTTGCAAAAGCTGGGTTTAGAGCACCTTAGCACGACTTTTTGCAGTGAAAATTTGCTTAACATCACGATTCACTTTGTACGCCTTCAGTCCATGCCTTTGCTTCACTTTTTGTACATATGATTTTGATTTTCCAACCTTTCGAGTAACATTTCAAACTGAAAGGTTGGGATGTTTCTCAATAATGGCAACCACATTTCGGTCCATCTGTCCGATCGATAGTTAAACGCTGGTCAAACGATTTGCACACACTAAACACGGTACTCTGCTGCAGTTTTAGCTTTTTGACGAGATCGTGTACCGACAGTGATGGATTTTGCTGCCGTTCGCGCAAAATGCGTTTGCGTACTTCCACTTGATTCGATGCCATTTTACCAAACTGAAGAAGAATGTAAACATGTTGGACATCGAAATAAAGATGAGGGTTTCAGCTGTCATGTAAGTGAAATATTTCATTGATTAGTGAAATATTTTTTTCACAACTACACTGAAAGAAACGTGTCCGAAATTTAATGTGGACAGACTTTATTTACATATGTTAATTATTCACACAAGACACCAACGTTGCACCAGTTTATATTACCTACTTTGCATTGTTACAAAACTGTAAAAATGATTGGAATAATAAATTGACGATAAGTCCTTACTCCTGTGTAGCCAATTTGCGTGCAATAACGGTGTGTATGATAATACTCCGGAACGTAATTCGTTTCATTTTACGATTCGCTCCAATGGTGCCACGAATGAGGGTGAAAAAAAGCGAGGGACCTTCCCTCAAAAGCACTTTCATCGAGGCTACGGTCACTTTCGCCCAGACAGGTAAGGGTTAGCCCGTGTGGGGCCGGAGGCAATCATCAAAAATGATGAGCGTTCATCACCGCGTGTTGTCTACTCTGTGACGCGAGGATGCGAGGCGGAGAAGGAAAAAAAACAGGACATCATTTTCACCTTTCAGATTTTTCCGGTGCAAAGCACTCCGCTAGACAGCAACAACAACAACAACAAAATCGAGAAATTGAGGCTTGAGTTACCGTCGGGGCTTTGGTCCTAAATTTATGGCGTGATTAAGTTTAATGAAACGTAACACGGATGATGGTTATGTTTCGGCGAGTTTTTAGAAGTCTGGACTCGTGAATCACGCCGGTCTAACATGTCGCGAATGCATCCTCGGGTTCCAGGAAAGAAGGGCTGTGGTATGCGGGTGAGGATTGTGTTACTTTAGAGCGTGAGTTGGGTAAATTGATGTCGCAATGAAGCAACAAAATATTCTAATTAACAGGTGGGGAGCAGAATGCGATGGTTCTATTCTATGAGTTACTGGAAGTAGGGTGTGAAATACTAAATCATGAATTGAGACCTTAAATTCATAACCCTGTTCATAATTGTTGCGACAAAAAAAAATCGATAATTCACTTCGCTCGTTTGTAGACGGCACAACATCAGGCAGCATACCGTAGCACAATGTCAAAAATAATCAAACAAAAATCTGCTTACACACAGGAAATTCCTTCAGCTTTTCTTGTCGCAAAACGCACCGGAAAAAGCGGCGAATGCTTTCTTGGCAACGTTATGCAAAGATTGTACATCAAAGCATTTCATTCTCGTGTTTTTTTTCTCTTTCTGTTCGGAAGGATTTGCCTTTAGGCAAAATTCCTCACGTCGACATTGACTGCGTACGCAAACATCAAACGCTTCGTTTAGCCTATTAAATTCTTCCGAATCATCGCATGTTCCAACGTCATCATGCATTCTGGTTAGTGTATTGAATCGTCATAACATGTTTTTATTTTGAACGACTTTATTTCCGGTGAAGGACTGATTTGAAAGCTGCTGTTTTAATTTGAATCAAGCGTAAGCGATTGCGAATGATTCCTATTACATTCATAAGTAGAAAAATTCAATTAATACAAAAGAATTGATCTTTTAAAATAATAGTCCATAGAATTGTATTATAAAAAATTTACAGAAGACAAGAGAATAATTTTACAACAAATTTTGCGAGACAGATTCTCACTCTTCTTAACGAGAAAGGATTCGATAACAAAGAGTCAAGAACAACGACCGCCATGTATCGATTCTTGAATGGCCAAATAAATAGGTATAGCACACCTTGTTTTTTGTTATTTTTACACAACCCTCAAATCCCCGGTCTAGTTGAGACGCTAAAAATAAATGTAACAATAAGTGAAGTCGGTCGATGCATATATTGGAAGCGATTTGGACAGCTACTATAGGAGGGAGCCTACTCTCCACCGAAGAGCCATGCATTTTCAGATTGCGTATTCATGGAATACCAAATTTTAATTCAAATTTGCAAATCTGTGCCTTCGACAAATACCAGAAACCCCTTTCACTTCCGCTTCAGCAAGCGCGAGGTAAGGCGTTCGGCCTCCGCTTTTTCGGTGTGTAGATTATTTAGATGTTTACTTTTATTATTCATAGCTCCCGAGAAGTTGTCACTTCAGGGTACACAACAGACAACAGAGATAGCGAGAGTGGGTGGGACAATGATCGGAAATTTATTCATGCATGTACACATTTTCGAGTGCCATGCTTGAGATATTTCCACTTTTTTCTGCCATTGAATGAATATCTATTTGCACCTGAGATCACTCAATCAGGACGATTTAATTTGTGTTTATTGGCGAAGAAGAGGAGGTTATCGTTTCCAACCGTTTATTGACACATAAAACTCAGACGAAACTCACAACAGATAAATCTATCGAATTTATCCGGCTGCAAAAGAAGAGAAAAAATTGATATAAAGGGAATGACTGAACAAAATTGAAAGTTTCTCCGCTTTATGCAGTATGGTACATTGTTTTGGAGCAACACAATCAAGAGAAGACTGAAAAAATCGCTAAATTCAGTCGGTTTAGGATTGATAAAACAAACTTTTTTTTCAATCAAAACGATCATCGTGAAAGTCTTACCCAACTTAGTGATTTACATCAACGGTATGAGTAAATGATGAATATGCGGAATAATTCGTTGTCGAATTCGAGGATTTATATGTTAAGAACCAATATTATTTAAATTTTACTTCTGATCTGATAGTTTCATTATCTAACTGATGATTCAAATGCAGAAATTTAGATAATCATAACATTAAAAAACACAATTGCTTCTCTTTGTTCATCGCAGTGCAGTGTACAGAAAATAGTAATTATATGAGCAGTGTTTCAATGGTTTCTTATATTCATCTATTAGGAAACACCAAGTAGTAAGACACTATCGTGACAGGCATGTTTGGACTCTACAAAGAATGTGATTCAAATGTAGATTTAGCGTTTGTTGTTGATTTTCAAAATTACTCAAATGTTTTCGAAGAGAACATGTTTGTTTGCATGTTGAACAAACGTATTACATTGCGTAGAACGCAAAACGGCGAAAAAGTCGATTTTGTTCATTTTGTCGCTTACGTCTCTTATACAAACATGGGCAGTACAGATGTATTCCGAAAAATGTTATTTTATTACATTATCAAAAGAGAAGCCAATACTCAGTCTTGTCCTCCACAGAGTCGATACTGTCCCGACAAGGCCCTTGCAGCCAATTGGTCCACCAGAGCACAAGTCCAACTGTCAGCCTAGTTTTGGATATACAATGAATATCCTCATCCAGAGAAGTCGAGAAATTTTTCTTTACGAAAAAACGCGACACGTGCGTGGCTCAAACTTTTGTAGACTACTTAATTTTTTTTCTAACCCAATACAAAAGAAAACAAAATAATTCCTTTCTTCTGAGTTGCTGTCAAACTAGTACCGAACAAATTGATCTTTCTGTTCTTTCGATGCCATTTTTCACTTAGCATTTGTAATCAGGGATGCCCGACTCTTTTTCGATTTATTTTGAATATTTAATTTTCTTCGGATTTTTCAATGTTTGGATAAATTGTGTAAACAGTAATATTTTAGGGTAAATAATCAAACCGACAAAATACCTTCAATCAGTTTACACTAACAGATACTTTTTAGTGAACAGGATTTGTGTCATGCAATTTATTGCAAAACTCAATAAAGGAAGGTGGCCCTGACCCAAACCTCTAACTTGCAACGTTCATTCATCACATAAAAATCTTGTTTTTTTTGCGATTTCAGTATCGAAATGTATATTATAACTCCTTGACTACATTTTCTACTGGTCGCTGTTACTCAGGAGTGTTAAAAAATGGAAAAACAAAAGCCGAACCGAACTGAACACCTTTGAGCCGCTTTTCAATCTATTTTGCAGCGAATCTACTGCCAATGGGCCAGAATTGAAATACACCCATAAGCAGTTTTAAAATGACAACAGAGATAAAGGTGTTTTATAAATTCAGTCAGTTTCTATTGGTCAAATTTCTATTAATTTGTGACAACCCTACATACATACAAACAGTTGAAGCTAAATAAAACCGTTTAATAAAGTAATTTGCTATTTAGTGATTGCGGCCATCTTGGATTTGGATTTTTCATGATCTGCTGTGATCGATTATTAAAGCCCATATGTAGCCCGCCATTTGGTAGTGGCAGCCATCTTGGATTTGCATTTTCATAAATAACTGTGTTCTACTAGTCAAGCACTTTCATTTGAAACTTATATTGATGGGGTTTTGGAAAACCCATATCGATGAGGTTTATATGTGATCCGCCATTTTGTAGCGGCCGCCATCTTGAATTTTCAAGATCATGAAATACGCAGTTCTATAATGACTACAGAGATAAAGGTGTGTTCCAAATTTCAGATCAATCGGTCAACAGAAAGGGGCTCAAATTTCTATTAATGTAGATCAGCGCTACAGACAAACACGTTACAAACATACAAACATACAAACAGATTACAGGGCAAGCTAAATATTACCGTTTAGAAAAGGGCGCGTGTTCGTATTTTTTTTCAATTTATTCAAACCTAAATTCAATATTTCTACAAAAACGAATTTTAGGGAATTTATTATTCTGCGATTTATGATTTGAAATGTCAACTAGCATAATATTACCATCGCTTGCAAATGGTTTAGCTTTGAATAATTTACTCCATCTTGTAAAAAAAAATCCGCTAATTTCTCAGTGTATATATTTTTAACAAAAACCTTTGAGTACCTTACAACTCGTTCCTAGACATTTTCACTACAATTTCAAGTACATGCTAAAATGCATTAGATTTTTTGTAAAATCTCTCAAAAAAAATTTTATATTACCAATTATCGGATACGGATGGAGGCTAGTTTTTAACTCAACAGTTCTGAGTTCGTACCACCTACGATATTGTGCACCTTGCTCAATGCTAACCCAATGCTAATCTCTAAAAAATAATTCTATCCGTGAAAATAATGAATCCCAATGAAGATCGTTTGTGGAAACAATGAAAATAATTAAAATAAAATTTAAAGAGAAATGAAAACGGAAGTTACGAATCGTTCATTCTGAAAGTACGCATAGCATTTTGAACTTCTGATGCAATCTGCGTTGAAGTGCTGCTTTACTTTGGATTGATTGATTTTCGATTGGCAAAAAAAACGGTTGAATGTATAAAGAAAACCAGCTAACATTGGAACTTGAAAAACTACACAAGATTTAATTGAACCCTATTTTTGGAATTTTTTATAAATTGATGCAAAAAAATTTAATGAATTTGTTTTCGTCAAAGCAACAACTTAAACTTTTTTTTTTTATTAATTCGTTTATTTTTACAGGTTCAGTTACTTAAGTTTAAAGGAGCCGAATTCTTAAATATAATTTAAAACTATATATATAAACAATTTTTCTTACATCTATGGTTAGTAAGGTGGAAAACCGATTACTCGCGGTGTACTCGAGTTTAGGAGGGTGACATATTTTTAGGAGAAGGATGAGATATAAGGAAATTGTAACAATGTTGATGAACACTCATTTCTTAAATATATTCGTATATCTATAGTGTATTTACATTTCAACTTATTCTACTATTTATAGCAAGGGGACGAATTACCCGCAAAGGAAGGAAAGGAGGGTATAAGGATGTAGGGACAATCACACACGAAGATCTATAGCTTTAAGGAAAACATATATATGGGACATGTAATCAAGGTCTAACCGAGCCAACACATCTCTTCCTCGGGCCCGAAGGGAGTTTTCTAAATTCGATCTGGCGACCAGATACACCTCGCACGACCAAACAACGTGCTCGATGTTGTGATAACCTTGGCCACAAACACAGAGATTGCTGCTGGCAAGATTGAAACGAAAGAGTAGTGCATCTAAAGAACAGTGATTGGACATGAGTCGGGAGAAGGTGCGAATAAAGTCCCGACTCAAGTCCAGACTTTTGAACCACGGTTTGAGGCTAACCTTTGGGATAATCGAGTGAAACCACCGGCCCAATTCATCTTCATTCCACTTGCGTTGCCAGTTAGCGATGGTATTTTTGCGAACTAAAGAATAAAATTCATTGAAGGCGATTTGACGCTGATATATATCGCCTTCAATTGCACCTACCTTTGCCAATGAGTCAGCCCTCTCATTACCCGGAATTGAGCAATGTGAAGGGACCCAGACAAAGGTAATGACATAACAGCGTCTGGATAAAGCACTCAAAATTTCTCGTATTCTCTCAAGGAAGTACGGCGAGTGCTTTTCCGGCCTCACTGAACGGATAGCTTCGACAGAGCTAAGACTATCCGTTACAATGTAATAGTGTTCAACAGGTCGTGAGTCGACGCTGTCCAGCGCCCAGTATATCGCTGCCAATTCAGCAATATATACCGAGCAAGGATTCTGAAGACTGTGTGAGGTGCTAAAAAATACGTTGAACACTCCAAATCCTGTGGACTCATTCATAGAGGACCCATTAGTAAAGTATATATTATCACAATTGATACGCCCATACTTTGCATTGAAGATTGTAGGAACGAACCCCAATCTAAGATAATCTGGATTTTCATGGATTTTCTCCTTCATGAACAGATCGAAATGTACAGAGGAATTGATGTAGTCAGGAAAACAAACACGGTTGGGAATATACGAAGAAGGAACAACCTGCATAGAGGTGAATTCATGATATGAACTCATGAATCCAGAATGAAAATTTAGCTCGATCAATTGCTCAAAATTTCCGATCACCAATGGGTTCATAACCTTACACCGGATGAGGAACCGAAGAGATAATAAATTGAAGCGATCTTTTAATGGGAGTACGCCTGCCAAAACCTCGAGACTCATGGTATGCGTTGAGGGCATACATCCCAACGCAATACGGAGACAAAGATACTGAATTCGCTCGAGTTTAATGAGATGTGTTTTGGCAGCTGATTGAAAACAGAAACTGCCATACTCCATCACTGAGAGAATAGTTGTTCGATACAACATTATAAGATCTTCGGGATGGGCTCCCCACCAGGTGCCGGTAATTGTACGGAGAAAGTTTATTCTTTGTTGACATTTTTTACTCAGATACCTAATATGGGCCCCCCAAGTACATTTGGAGTCGAACCAGACCCCAAGATACTTGAATGACATAGCATGAGTGATCGGTTTACCCAAAAGTTGAAGCTTTGGTTTTGCTGGTCTATGCTTCCTAGAAAAAACCACCATCTCTGTTTTCTCCGTGGAGAATTCGATCCCTAGCCCAATAGCCCAGGTTGAAAAATTGTTCAAAGTATCTTGTAAGGGCCCTTGCAGGTCGGATTCGTTTGATCCTACGACAGTCACCACTCCATCATCTGCAAGTTGTCTTAGGCTGCAATTTTGTGTAAGACAATTGTCGATGTCGCTTACATAGAAGTTGTACAAAAGGGGGCTTAAACATGAGCCCTGGGGGAGTCCCATGTAAGAGACCCGACTTACTGCCGAATCTCCGTGAGAAAAGTTCAAATGTTTCTCACAAAGCAAGTTATATAACATATTATTCAATAGAGGCGGCAGACTCCGATAGTGTAATTTGTCTGACAGGACCTCTATTGAAACAGAATCAAACGCCCCCTTTATGTCCAAGAATACTGAAGCCATTTGTTTTTTTTCGGCGTAAGCCATTTAAATTTCTGAAGAAAGCAACGCAAGACAATCATTCGTCCCCTTGCCCCTGCGGAACCCATATTGTGTATCTGAGAGTAGTCCATTCGTTTCAACCCATCGATCAAGGCGAAACAAGATCGTTTTCTCCAACAATTTCCGTATACAAGACAGCATTGCTATTGGGCGGTACGAATTGAAGTCGGACGCGGGTTTTCCGGGTTTTTGAATAGCTATAACTCGTACTTATCTCCAATCATCTGGAACAATATTATGCTCCAGAAACCGATTGAATAAATTCAACAAGCGATGTTTCGCCACATCAGGGAGATTTTTCAGCAAGTTGAACTTAATTCTATCCGATCCCGGAGCAGAATTGTTACATGAAAGCAGAGCAAGAGAGAATTCTACCATCGAAAACTCGGAATCAAGATCGCACCTACCTTGTGGTATATCTCGAACAATTTTTTGCACAGGAGCGGAATCAGGACAAACCTTCCGTGCAAAATTAAAAATCCATCGATGTGAATATTCTTCGCCTTCATTCGTTGAAGAGCGATTTCTCATGTTTCGAGCCATTTTCCATAATTTTTTCATTGACGTTTCTCGTGACAAACCTCCCACGAAATTTCACCAATAAGCACGTTTTTTCCCTTTGATTAAGTTTTTAAATTGATCTTCAAGGGCTAAATACGTTTGAAAATTTTCAGGGGTTCCACGTTTCCGAAAAGCTTTAAATGCATTCGATTTATCTCCATAAAGCTTGGAACACTGGCTATCCCACCATGGATTGGGAGGCCTTCGGGAAATGGTGGAACCTGGGATGGGTTTCGTTTGAGCGCGAACCGCGCTGTCATAGATCAAACGAGAAAGGAAGTTATACTCCTCCAATGGAGGTAAACCATCTCTGGAATTGATGGCTAGAGCAATCGCGTCCGCATATTTTTTCCAGTCAATGTGTCTTGTGAGGTCATATGCCATGTTTATAGATTCAGAAGAATTCGACCCAATGGTGATGGAAATTTTGATTGGCAAGTGATCACTACCGTTGGGGTCCTGGATTACATTCCACTTGCAATCTAACGATAGTGAATTCGAGCAAAGCGAGAGGTCAAGAGCACTTGGGTTAGCAGGAGGTTTAGGAACACGTGTTGTTTCCCCAGTATTCAAAACGGTCATATTGAAGCTGTTACAAAGGTCATAGATCAACGATGAACGATTGTCGTCGTACTGTTCCCCCCAGGCAGTTCCGTGTGAGTTGAAGTCTCCCAAGATCAATCGTGGCTCAGGAAGGAGTGAGCACATGTCAACAAGTTGCTTGCGGCTAACCGCAGCTATCGGAGGCCAATACAAGCTGACAATACAGAGGTCTTTGCCTCTGATGTTTGCATGACAAGCAACAGCTTCGATCCCTCCAATAGGTGGAAGGTCAATTCGAAAAAATGAGTGGCACTTATTGATCCCCAATAGCACCCCTCCGTATCTGTCATCGCGGTCCAAGCGTATAATATTAAAATCGTGGAAAGAGATATCATCTCGCGAAGAAAGCCAAGTTTCGGACAGAGCAAAAACATCACAATTGAAGTTATGAATTAAAAATTTGAATGTATCCAATTTAGGGATAAGACTACGACAATTCCACTGTAAAACAGTGATATCTCCGACCTCTCTATTTGAATTAGACATCAAGAGAGATAATCATTGCAAGGAGAGGCCATGTTTGCATCAATTTTTGCCAAATTGTCTTTAATACTGGAAGCATTGAGATGACAATGGTTCTATGGAGTCGGAAACATTAAAACACTTGAAGATTTGATCCAAAAGGTCAGACAACTTTATAAATCCCGATTGGGAAGTTGAGCTGGACGGAAAAATAGGGACAGTTGGGGTTTTTGATGTCCCCTCGAGTGCTGGGTCGTTCGAAGGTGAACTATTCCCACGGAAGCCAGGAGGAACCTGATTTTGCTTATCCGCTGCACTCGATTTTTTAGGCAAGCTAACAGGGGGTATCACCGGCGGGACTTGTTCTTGAACTTTGGGAGTGGTCACATTTTTGCGCCGGGGATTCCCTTTGAAAATGAACGGTGTGCCCCCGTTACCTGTATCCGCGTCCATTTCGTCAACTGGCAGCGAATCGAAGGCATTGTTTGTAGGTAATGGTTGTTGTTGTTGAGCCAGTGGAGAAGCGCCCTTTAAAATTTCCGCAAAAGTGCGTTTTGAGCGTTCCTTCAAAGAGCGCTTCTGTTTCTCCCAGCGACTCTTATAAGTTTCACAAACTGAGAGCACGTGTGGGGATCCCCCGCAATATGGACACTTTTGCTCAGTCGCATTGCAGGATTTCCCCACATGTTGCTCTCCGCAAGTGGCACAGCGCTCCTTGTTGGCGCAATAATGTGCTGTATGACCAACTGACTTGCATTTGTTGCAAGTCATGGGCTTTGGCACGAAGAGTCGCAGTGGTAGCCTCAATTTGTCCACCATAACGTAGTCAGGGAGGGCGGAACCAGCAAAAGTTACTCGAAACGAGTCGGACGGCGTGAATTTTGTTTTTCCCTCTTCCCGGGACACTTTTCCTAATTGATGGCAGTCCACAATTTTAACTTTCGTCAAAGGGAGTTTTTTGAATCTGCCATCTCCTTGTTTTATGAATTCGCTCGTCAGACCCGTTTCTGTAATCACCCCCGAAATTTCTACGTTATGGGAAGGTACGTACACGCGATATTCTAAAATGAACCGATTGTCAGCAACAATCTCGTTAGCTTGCTTCCGATCAGTCACGACAACACGCAGTTTGTTCGGTCGAACCTTGGAAATTTCGACCATGGAGGAATAATTTTTTGTCAGATCTTTCATGATCTGAATGACATTCAAAGCTTTTCCTTGTGGCTTGGGCCGAAAGAAAACAACCCACGGGCCTGTTCCAGGTGCATCTTCTGGATATATCTTGACACGGGGAGCGGAGACAACTGAGGGGGCAGACGAAGACGAGGATTGAGTGGAAGAGGATAAAACAGAGGGGAGGGACGAGGTAGATGGTTGAGTGGGATCGGAAGTAACAGGTGAGGAATGCGAAGTCGTCGGCTGAGTGGAAGCGGGAAGGTTAAGGGTTTGAGAGGAGAGGTTTGGGGATTTCTTAGAGGGGGGCTTTTTAGTGTGGCTTGAATCTTCTTCGGAAGAATTATCTTCCGGTGAGGGAACGCGCTTGAGCGACTTCCCGGCCCCTTTTTGTGCAACCGAGGGGGAGTCAATATTTTCATCGTAAGAGATCTCCATATTTGGAGATCTCTCACACTCTTCCATAGTTTATACGGATGATAATTATAATAATATTTTATAATAATTTCTATAACCTAATAAAATAATAATAACGATAATAATATTTATACAAAATACTTGGTAGTGCACACCAGTGCAGCTAATCAGAAAGCGACTGCTCCTCAATCGATTGGTCGCAGGCACAGCTGTGATAGCTAAACAAACAATCACGCTCCGGTCCACACTAAACGCACACACCAATGCAGATGAACTGGAAACTTCTCGATCGGTTGAACACGTGATCGACGCTCGCCGCAATTGAAATTGTGTATCACACACACGCACTGTCGGCGGTCGCACAGTATCCGAATGCGGGATAATGGCAAAACACGGCGAAATAAATCGTCACTCCAGCTTTCTGCTGATAACTCTTTGTTTTTTGTTGGGCTCAATTCGTTTATAAATAAACAAAGCGTATGGATACAACACGGCAGAAAATACACCAGCTAACGGTAACCGAGAACGATAACGATAACGGAGTGACACAATATACGTCTGATTACTCGAAAGTCTCGACGCGGAATGAACTTAAACTTGTACAGATTATTTTTTTTAGTTTTCAAAACTGAAAGTGAGTTTGCGGCGTGATCATTGTTCATTGAATTATTCATCATCAAAGACGAAGGGGTAAATTTTTATTCAAACGAAAATATTTTTGTATGGAAAAGTTCTGCATAAACGTTCTAGTAAATAAATGAAAGCTGGTTTATAAGGTTAATTGAATTTGTCATTAAGTCGGTATCACAAAATTGTGTTAGTCCATAAAATCTTTGAATAAAAGCAGAAAGAAACCGATTTTGTATTTCTTCCCGATATTTTTGTCCACTGAGGTGTTATTATTAATTTTATACCAGAAATTCAATATAAACTTGATTGATTAATTATATTATTATATGAACAAAATTGAAGCTTTTTAACTTCTCTACTTCTTATTCATTCACACCCAACTCCTTTCTTTTTTAATTTCCCTGTAGTATCATTTAAAACAATTCCCGGTAAGTTTTCAATTAGTATCTTCCGAAATCACAATTTTACTCCATTGTACTTACAATAGCCAATTAACTTTCACCTTAACGTTGAAATATAGAATTTTTACTTGATGTAAGTCACATTTGAAATGTAAAAAAAGTGGTTTTTCAAACTGTATACTTCACAAAATATTAGAAACGTATTTTTTCATTCTTTCGTTATGGTAACCATTTCGATTTTAAGGTGGTCCGAAAAATACATTTTTGCACTTTTTCCTTTTTTTTATAAATTCGTTTATTTTTACAGGCTCAGTTACATAAGTTTAAAAGAGCCGAAATCTTAAATATATTTTTAAAACTATATATATGAACAATTTTCTTAAATCTATGATTAGTAATGTGAGAAACCGATTACTCGCGGTGGACTCGAGATTAGAAGGGTGACATATTTTTCTCAAGAAAAGGATGGGGTATAAGGATATTATTACAATGTTGATAATCACACACACTCAATTCTTAAATCTATTCGTACATCTATTGTGAATTTACATTTCATTCTCCTGTTTATAGCAAGCGGACCAATTACTCACAAAGGAAGAAATGGAGGGTATAAGGATATAAGGATAATCACACACGAACATCGATAGATTTAAGGAAAACAAAAATTTGAATTCTGTTTTCGTAATCATTGATTGTTTTTGTTTTCTGTCGTTTCCAAAATTCAGAGATGTGATTTTTGTCGTTTTTAAGTTATGTTTCAAAGTCACTATATTTTTATAAAAATGTTTTCGAGTTTGGCTTAAAAACGTATATGTTTGAAGTTTGTCTTTGTTTGCTCTGTCAAATCACTTATGAACTCGTTTTGCGGTGCGATCATTGTTTATTGAATTATTTATCATTGAATTTTAGAATTTTTCTTTTTTTTTAGCGTGGATTTAACCAGATTTCATGTTGATTTCTATATCCTTTATATTTTTCTATATTCATTTGTTGTCATTAATTGAAAATACAACTTTGTTGAAAATAGCTAAGAATGAAGTTATAAAATAATTCAAAGAGATGATTGAAAAGAAATCGTATCAACATCTTTTCGCATTTAGAAAACGTCCACTGGCAAAGCCTGAGCATAAAATTTGAGCTCTTCTTATTTGACTGCACTCATATTCAAATTTAGCTAACTCTGTTTAGTTTCAGCTGTGACATGTGCTCTCCAATCCACTCTATTTTTGTAGTTAAATTCAACTGAAAATCAATATTTGAATAAAATTGAGGTGAAGTTTTACTGACCTGAACAGGAGTAAGAAAAAATCAAGTTGAGATAGCAAAAAAATGTAATTGAATTTTCACAATAATTCAGTTAAAACTTTACAATATATTTATTCCATGAAATTCAATGGAATATTTGACTTCCAATGATCTTGCATTTCGGTGCTTATTGATTAATTTTCGCAAATTTTCAAAAACGGTATCGAATAATTTTGCGTTAAAGGAAGATCAAGTGAAGGAATGTTCACTGCTATACTGATTTTTGTTTCTATTAAACATACGTCGCTTAAATCTCGCATGTTTTTTGTATGTGACATACATAGTTGCATTCGCCGCTTCATTTGGTATTCGTTTCCTAGTTGAAATATCCGCTGTGCTGCCGACAGGTACAATATGTTCCGAATCGAAGGGTTTCAATCACTGAATTTATTGGCGAATGTTGCTAATGCTTTATGATTCATTCCTATTTCACGGAACTGTTGAAGGCCGGTGTTTTAACATCGAAGTGTATTTCACCCAACGGTTCGTAATTATATTTTTATTTGTAGAATTTTTTTTCCATAGGATGAGATTTTACGACATATCCCAATATTTGAAGCACTTTACGGATCGACGTGGAGTAGGGGATGGTGGGGTAAGACGCCACCCTAAGCATAGAATACAATCAAACACAATGTATACAAAATTGTAGCATTTCTTTATGTTAAGCCAGCGCTACACGATGCTACGAACACCCTCGAATGCTGGACGCTCGATGATTCGACGCATCGTGTAGTCGACTGACGAGCTACGAACCTCCAATGTCTTCTTCTTCAATGGCACTAACGTTCCTAGAGGAACTTCGCCGTCTCAACGTAGTATTACTTGCGTCATTTTTTATTAGTACTTAGTTGAGATTTCTATGCCAAATAACACGCCTTGCAATGCATTCTGAGTGGCAAGCTCTAGAATACGCGTGATCACAGTGCAAGTCGGAGGAAATTTCTTTGACGAAAATTCCCCCGACCAGAACGGGAATCGAACCCGAACACCCGGCATGTTAGTTATGACGCTAACCACTCGGCCACAGGAGCACAAGAACCTCCAATGTCGAGTGTCGAATATTTGCGTTGGAAGGTAATCCGTTCGTTGTGGATTACCTTCCAACGCGAGTGGCACGAGTCAAAGGATTTTTGTCATTCGTTGATTCGGCACACGATGACATTCGATACACCGCTACACGATTCGTCCGAATCTATCTTTGATAGATTGGTTTGTTTATAAGTTTTAGATGAAGGAACTATGAAATTGATTCATAAAATTCAAAATATTCGGAAAAATATTGCAGTTTAATAATGTTGATTTCAAGCATTTTTAATTTACAGCCCGATATCAGTACAATTGCTACGGCAGCAATTTCAATACTCACATCGTCATCCATAATAACGTTTTTGATGGTAAATAAAAACAATAAACATTCGATCCAAATACTCGCCGAATGTTTGGACCGAGTGCATTGAATCGAACATTCACTTCACCGTGTAGCAGCACATTCGTCACACCATTTGTGGATTCATCGAGCCAAATGTTTGAGTCCAACATTCGAGTGAAACGTTGGACGAATCGTGTAGCGCCCGCATTAGCATGGATCTTTAGGATATTTTCCGCAATCACGTTGATTTTCAGAAAGTTTACTTTTTAATTCAAAATGTTAATAGGGGGTTATTCCGACAGTCTGTTTACTACGTGACAATCAAATCACGCATGTTTTCGCATTCCGACAGTCAATATATACGGAAAATGTTTCACGCGATGAACTCGATTCATTTGTCGTTGCATTCTCGGAGTCGCTTTTTGTTGCAACCTCATGAGAGTTTGAGTCGGTATTTGTTTTACTCGTGACGCTGTTCTGTGTGTACCTAAAAGCAGTGAAGTAAGCTCATTTAAAACCATTTCCGCGAGAATAATGGCAGAAAACAAGTAAGTTGAAATGCTGATGCATCTATATTTTTCCTGATTCAGGTTTCATTTACGTTTATTTTTGTTCAAGGCAAAAGATAACGAACAAAAAACAATTCGAGCTGATGGTTGACATACTGGAGAAGAATCCGCCAGAGGCCAAGGGATTGAAATTCGCAAAATGCTCTGGCATAAGTAGAGGACATCTTAATAATGTATGGAGTGACATCACTGCGACGCTTAAGAGCGCGGGTCTGCCAATCAGGAAAACGCAGGAGTGGCAAAAGGTATGTTTTTCGTTCCTTGTTTGAAAATAAGTCTAACTGTAAGTTTTCCTCAGGTGTGGAGCGATCTCAAATAAAATATTAAAAAGAAACTCCAACATAACCAGACTGAAGCGAGAGCTACCGGGAGAGGATCAAATCGTATGGTGATTCTGTCATCATATGAAGAGGCAGTGGCAAATTTATTGTCCTTCCAAAAAACTATTGACCATGAAGGTAACTTTAATTTTCCCGAAGTGAAAAGTAAATATAAATTAACATACCGATTACTTTCGAATAGGTCCCTCCTTGGGTCTGAATATACGCGTATCACCAGAGCCACAATCATCAAACGCGTGTGAAATGCCGTTGGATGGAGAAAACGATGAAAATCTTGATGTGGCTAGAGGTGAGTGGGTTGAGGTACTAATAGCAATGACTCCTGTAATTTCCAGTCGTCCAGCGTCTAGAAACTATAGGCATAAATTGCTAGAGTAACAATCCGATTACCTTCGAGTACTGGTGGAAAATAGTTACGCGAGTCTTCAGCTGCAGAAGGAAGCACTAGACCTTCAAAAAGAAAAGTTTATGCTTAAAAAATAAAATATTGCTCATGCAGAAAAATATAAAGCAGACGAGTTCCAATTTCATCTGCAAGTTTCTGAATACAAGAAAATGAAGCTAGAATTACAGCGCTCCCAGATGAAAAATAAAAATAAATAAAATAAAAATTATGGGAGGTTGTGTCCAAGCTACGACCGTATTGTTGACGTAGAACTACGCTGCTATTTTACATAAGTCGATTGTTTATACCTTCGGTTATTATTCTATAATGATGTGAAATTTTAGTAACAACTGCTTAGTAGAATAATTTCTGAAATGATTTTTTTAATTGTAGAATCAGTTGACGATAATTGATTGATGATTCATTCTTGCCCTCGCAAAACTAGCTGATCGTATGTCGCAATTTATTTCATGTCAATGTATTAAAAATTTACCTCGAACGCTATTCCAGTGGCCTTTTTCGCAATTGACATAGACTCGGTTACAGTCGATTATATACATGTTGCACCAGCACCATTATTCCACATCTCATAACTTATCAATATATCTTTGGCACCGCATGGAAACAACAACAATGGCAACACTTGTAATTATCAAATATCATGCTCCATGATATTTAGTATTGTCTCAGTGAAATCGCACCTCTAGGCATCGTTCGTACAACGTAAACCAAGCGTTCGCCATAGCAGGCATACAAAGCCATACATTGGTGGCTTGAAACTACTAGGAATATAAACACTTCTCATCATTTTGCATTTCTCAAAAGAAACGCTTCTGTTAATATCACTGGTCTCGAAAAAAGTTGCATTATTTTCTCATGCTCGAGAGAAGCGCAGCTGTCACCCTTAGTGGAGGAAGTTTTGCTACTGGTAAGCGAAACCTAATCACATAGAAAATTCCAGAACGACAATTACTTTCTTGTTGACTAAACAAGCGAAATAAACTCTTTTTGTTAATATCAACAACCTCGAATACAGTAGCATTGCTTCCTTATGATCAAGATTACCACAAATGCAATCTTAGTTGAAGGCAGATTTGCGACTGGCATGCGAACCCAAATAACTTATAACATTCCAGTAAGACATTCAAAGTGCTTGGTATTCCCAAATATTTTTTTGGCGCACAACCTTAACGCCTGCTTCGCCATAACGTCAGTTCAATGCTTTGATGTATTCTCAAAGGCATCAACGAAGCCCTTATGATGACGGTAAACAAACAATGTTAACTGCTTGAAAAAAGACTTGTACTCTGCTGTAACACCCATCGATGCGAATTCGCTGATGAGTTTGTCAAGAGCGTCCGCCTTCACCATCAGCGGGGGGAGCTTGATTTTGGTTGCTGCCTGGGTAACGGCGTTTACATTTTCGACCGAAGCGCCGAAGTCGCCTACTTCGCTGTTGTTCGATGCGGTGTCACTCGCGAAGGCTCGGCTCAGTGCGAGCGTTTTTCACTGCACCAACATCGCGTGCATCATTAGATGACGCTTGCCTCGAAATGTTATTGCCCCTGACAATGCATTCGTTTTTTGCAGGGCTCGAGCCGGCCTTCCTCTTCTTCTTGCTCATCACAGAGCGTCCAATTTATGACGCGGAAAGAAAAACACACGATACGAATAACGCGAAAAATGAACAGAAAAAGCAAACGACGATATTCAAGTTGGATTACCACTGGTGGGGTCCAATCTAAGATCGAAGCGCAGCGAAAGCAAAGTGAAATGGATCGCTCAACAGTCCGATGTCGAATGAAAGTTTGCCTCAGCGAGAGCCACTGTTTATACTCTAGGCAAGTATTCCCCTTCATTCTTTTCCTTTGTTCACGGAGACTTTGAATCCCACGATTTCCCCTTCGTTGGTCGTCGATAAGTTGCTCGTTATTGACAGCTATGTTCGGGAAGGCACACAAATGGACAGAACAAATGTATGAGAAAATGGAAACGCCTTAAGTTTTCATGAATTTTAACCATTTACAAATCAGGGGATTCTAATGTATAGCATATTAAACAAATCTTAGGGAATTTCCGATTCGTTTAGTAAAGGGTGTGTCACATCAAATTGCATCACGGAAAAAACGCTCGAGAAATTTTATTTTTAGGAATTATATCTTCAGCTTTCGCTTATAATCAGATAAGAGTGTATAGATCACGTTGGCCATGCTTCACTGTCAATTTTTCGTAAATTTGGAAAAATGTCGTCGAACGAAAAAGAGCGTCGTGAATTAATCCTGCGCACTCATTTCGAGAATCCGGAGTTGTCACATCGGGACATCGGTAAGATGCTGGGAATCGTCCAATCTACGGTCTGCAGAGTACTAAAACGATACTTCGAGAACCTAACCATCAACCGGAAGGTGAAGAACGGCAAAAATGGATGCTCCGTCAGTGAAAAAGATCACAAGCGCGTAGTTAAACAGTTTAGACGTGATCCGAGAAGTTCGGTCCGGGATGTCGCCAATAAGCTGAATTTGTCAAGCTCATTCGTCCAGCGGACCAAGCAGCGGGAGGGCCTACGTACATACAAGGTTCAGAAGGCTCCTAACCGCGACGAAAGGCAAAACATGGTGGGGAAGACGCGAGTTGCTGTACGGAAGCTGTACACCGAAATACTGACGAAGCCGCATTGCCTGGTAATGGACGACGAAACCTACGTCAAAGCGGACTTTCGTCAGCTGCCGAGCCTGTTGTTCTTCTCCGCAGAGGACAAATTCAGCGTTCCGGAGGAGATTCGCAAGCAGAAACTATCCAAGTTTGCCAAAAAGTACATGGTGTGGCAAGCGATCTGCTCTTGCGGAAAGCGGAGCGCCCTCTTCGTGATGACCGGCACGGTAAACGGGCAGGTTTACCTTAAGAAGTTCCTACAGAAGCGCTTACTACCACTATTGAAGCAGCACGGGGGCCCGACCATCTTCTGGCCGGATCTCGCTTCGTGCCACTATTCAAAGGTCGTGTTGGAGTGGTACGAAGCCAACGGGATCACCTTCGTGCCAAAGGAAATGAACCCGCCCAACGCGCCGGAGCTTCACCCAATAGAGAAATATTGGGCGATTATGAAGCAGGCCCTCCGGAAGAACACAAAAGTTGTCAAATCGGAGGCGGACTTCAAGAGAAAATGGATTTCTGTTAAAAAAAAACTACAACCTGACGTTGTACAGAACCTTATGGACGGGGTAAAGAGGAAGGTGCGAGTATACGGGCTTGGCCTCGAAGTATGAATAAAAAGGAAATGCCAAAAGTTGTTTAATAGTTTTTATTTTACTGTCTAAAATTTTCAAAAGGATCGGTCTACTGGGCGAATTTCTACAGCGGTTTTTCCGTGATGCAATTTGATGTGACACACCCTTTATGTAAATCGCCAAAATCCGTTCGCTACAAAAATATTTACTAACGTTAACTTTATTTCATAAAACCATGACCGTGTTTTCTAATTTGGCACTCTTAATGAAAGACGTAATTCTACGTCAAAAATTAAGAAAAACAAAATAAGTTTATTGATGATGGTTGGTACGACAACTGCGCGAGTACTTCGCAGAACGCGCCAACCAAAACGCGCTATACCGGTCTGTCTGCGCCGCTGATTACGTTCAAGCCATGTAAGCCCTTTCTATTATAATATAGGTGTTTCATCCACGCATCCAATAATTCCTGGGAATCCCGTTTTTGTGTAGAATCCTCGCTTTATGGCATTTGTTTCGGTATTGTCGAGTGGAATTTGATCGCAGCTGGACAAAGATTCTGTTCCAATATCGAGAGAACTTCACTCAATGCCGTGGACAATGTGGGCTGGGCCATTCCAATGAACATGTCGTTTCCGTCACGTTTTTGATAGGTTCCTTCAGCAAAAAAACGGAGCGCTGCAGCGAGTTTCACAACTGGGGAAAGCGATACAGATCCCACGCATGGCCGTGCTTCAGTTTCCAGCAATTTTATTATTATAAAATTAGGCTTAACAATTATTATAGTGATACTCACAGGTTATTCGGAAGGCTTAATGGATTGGAATGATCTCTCACATGCCGGCGAAGAACTGATGTGCATTCCGGACAGTCTGCCTCGTTATCTGAACTGAACCATAATTCACTCATTTCCGAAGCAGATTTTACAGATCAAAGAGTAATTTTGAATTTATTAACACCACTAACACAGCTATAGCCAATCGGTATATTGAAAACATAAATAAGCGAGTAGCATGAAACTAAAGGGCCTATGCAGAAATGTTTAGTATTTAAAATGTTTACTGATCAAAATGTATGTACTGCAAAGATTTGTATCATATAATACAATTACAATGTTTTAGCCTATTTTTCTTACTCAAAACCATTCCTTAATAATCTAAATTAGGTAATTTAAAATTTTATTTTTCGGAATGATAGTGAATTATTACTTCATGCATTGTCCCTTTCGGTAAAAAATATATGTTTTGACGTTTCTCATAATAGAATCTTTTTCAGTTGTGGTTCATCTCTTTGTCACCATCGAATGCGACGGGTTGCATCACCGTCGGAAGATTCTCAGAATACCGTGAGAGTTATCATATGGCACCGAAGCGATGAATCTCACCTATACCGTTGCGACTGACGGAATAATCCCCATAATGTCAAAAAAGGTATGAAAATGGTGAAAGTTGGCCACCACTAGGGGTATGACGGCCACATTATAGAATATGCGTTGCCTATTACTTACCTACCTTACCTACTTAAAAGACTTGAGTGTTTACTATTATAACATTGGTTCCGCGGGACATATTAACCACTAAACATTAAATATCTAACAAGCAAAACTAAAATGGTAGCCATTTGAAAAATATGTTTCTGTTGTTTTTCATGACGTTTCACATATACACGTTAAATATGTATCCGCAATTAACACTCTTATACTCGCGCGAAAAACCGTAATTTGTGTACTCTAGACTGTGCGCGTCTCTGTGATATTGCTATTGTGTATTTTTAGGCGTTATATTAGTTCAGTCACCTCATTGATGCTCGGTTTGTCAGACCTATACGCGAGTATAGGTTAGTGTTAGTGCGGTAATGCAATATACTATAATAATTTATTATAATTAACCAATAGTTGATGATATCAATAATTTAGAAAGTGGCCGTCTTCCCCCGTCGTCATCTACATGGATAAAAGTTATGGCTTCTCAGCCTGAAGCAGTCCGTCAACAATTAGAAGAGAAATTTAGAAACTTCAAATGCGGTTCGATAATTAGATCTACGGATTTTGTTTTGTGTCGGATGTCATTTCGCCAGTTCTTCTTCGCTTCTTCAAAATAAGATTATATTTTGACTCTGCTGCAGGTGAAACGTTATGCGCTGTAAATAAAAGTTCAATTCTTTTAGTTAACTGTCACACTCACCATATTATCAAAATTTTTCTTTGCTGTTAGAACTACATGAACTGTGAAACTTCGGATACATACATTCGAGATAAAGAACCAATTCTAAATTTATCAAAAAATAACAAACATCATTGTGAACGCATTAATATTTCAACAAAAAGGTAATAAACAAAACTGTAAACGCTGCTGTCATTAGCTAGTCAGCATAACGTTGGACTAGTCCTCTCCCAAACTGTTATTTGTTAGTATTTTCCGCAAGTAAACCCAAATTATCTCGAACCGTCGTTCATCTTGGCACTCAACTTTCGTGCCAATTTTCGCCTAATGGCTAGCTCATATCGCTAAACGTCGTACGGTTCTGTGAACCGACGACAGAACTGAGTCATAAATGTTCGCGTTCCATGTTGGACTGCCCCTCCCACCCGTGTGTTTTGACGTGTGATGACGGTGGGACCGGAGTGGGTTAGATGCATGTCGTTGCAGTGACTGCCACTGTTGTTGTTGTTGACGTTGTTATTGTGGTTCGTGCCAATAAGGCGTCGGCTGTCTGACTTCAATTTCGTCCCATCCCAACACGGTCTGAACTACCGGAGCTACGTATTGAGAAATGCGGCCAACGTTGACACGTTATGTGCGCTACTGCTGCTGCTGCTTGTGTGGTTCTCGGATATGTGCGAAGAGTTCTGCGGCGCATCCGTGCATAGCAGCAATAAAAGGTTCCCAACGATGGTGATGTGCGTTACCGTTGGATTTCCTTCGCCACTATATGCGCAGTTGGAATGTCGGAGCACCACACGAGGAGACGGAGGCGGAGACATAGTACATTTCATGTTTGGGCCATCCGATGGGTTGGATAGTTCGATGCACGTTTCGCGAGTTTTCTCGGCAGAAATGAAAATTACTTTGTGTATGGGGCGATTGAACAGAAAAATTCAAATCGCTGTGTCAACAGATTTATTCGAATGTACACTCATGATCACGAAAAGTTCACCAACATATATTTCAATTCTCCTATTTTTTCTGTACCAATTGCACACCGTCCGAAGAAGATAGTGCGCTTCCCAAGACGAGTCGAATGAAATATGCAAAGCTGTTTCGATTCAACTCTCACACGTAATATATTGGTGGCAAGTCGCACGGATGACGAACTGGATCAGGAAATATATCCTTTCACATCCCACACCGGTTAGCTGGCTATGCAGCTGGAATAACGCGCCCCAGCAGCTCCTGCAAAGTTCAAGGCGGAAGGAAGGATTATTTATCGGTCTGGCACTGCCGCTCCAGCTGATGTATTCCGTCGTGTCAAGGAAGGGGTTCGTTGTGCGATGGTATGCCTTTGGAAAATTGATACAGTAGCTAGAGAGGAGGATGGTGGGTATCGAATGAAAGGTCTTCGCATTATGGTTTATGATCCGGGAGCAATCCGAAGGACGGCAGGTTCACGAGCGAAGGATATTTGAAGCATCAGCTAGCATCGTAACTTTAACGTGCAGTGCATCCACCAAAAGGTAAGCAAATATCCTCCAGTTTTTCGCTATCATCTGGGAGTCTATTGCAGTTGCACTTCTATGGCGAAATGTATGTGGCAATGAAATTGGTTGATCCGTCAGTTACCACACAAAAAAAATACAAATGAAGATGCGAATTGTAATTGGATTTCATTCTACCACTAGTTTGATCCCATGCATAGAAGCTCAGGCGTTGTTCGTACTCCAATGGCGGGAACATCAAACCAGTAAGAAAAAATACAAGGTTACTTATTTGAATGATAGCAAATGGCAAATATACTCTGCGTTCCACAAATGTTAAACCACTTCATTTTCCTGAGTTTCCAGAGATATGTAAGAAGTCGGTTGAATTGGAGTATATAGTGTAGAATACAAGAACTACCTTCATTTATAAGACTGGTTTGAACTCTATTGTTGTGTTCTGGCGCAACCATTCAAAAAAAAAATGAAATTCCAGTGTTTCATAGTTATTAAATGTAAAGGAGGCAATATTAAGAATTTCTCTGAATTCAGATCTTTCTCTCAATTTAATCGACTCACAACCTGAAACATCTTTTTTACTTAATAACTCTGATAAACATTTGCCTTCTCAATGCAATCTACATTCATCGCAAAATCGAAGTAAATCTCGAGAGGATGGAATCAATCCGGCACTCGCTGCGCGTCATTTAATATCTTACCATATTTTTATGTATGAAATTTGATTCTCAAGCGTCAAGTCTCCTCAAGATTTTAAGTCCTAGAGTTCGATAAATACAAATGAATTGTATAAACAATCATAGATGATTGCCGAAAACGACCAAAAAGTAAGTCCCTACGTTTCCACGAGGTTATCTGGATGAATCCTCGGCCAAGTTCAACATCGTACTGTAGACCGATTAAATTTGTGTTCACGAAGGAAGACTCACAAGCTATTCTTGGCATTTAGTCAGAAATGGAGAAGAAAATCAAAGCGTTACAGATTTTCATCATCAACAACGATAGCGCTCAGATCGTTGTAAGTTTAGAATTCCATCTTACTATGATAGATGGAAAGGTGGCAAATGTGCTTTCCGGAAATAAAGCTTCTGCAAAATGCGTAATTTGTGGATCTTTTCCGAAAGAGATGAATACTTCGAAGGCTGTTGAGACAGTACCAAACACCGAAACTTACAAGCTAGGCCTGTCTCCACTGCATTGCAGGATAAAATGTTTTGAATGCGTAATTCACATCGGTTACAGGTTAGCATCATAGAATGTTGAATAGTGTATAAATAAAGGGTGTGTCACATCAAATTGCATCACGGAAAAAACGCTGTAGAAATTCGCCCAGTAGACCGATCCTTTTGAAAATTTTAGACAGTAAAATAAAAACTATTCAACAACTTTTGGCAATTTCTTTTTATTCATACTTCGAGCCCAAGCCCGTATGCTCGCAGCTTCCTCTTTACCCCGTCCATAAGGTTCTGTACAACGTCAGGTTGTAGTTTTTTTTTTGAACAGAAATCCATTTTCTCTTGAAGTCCGCCTCCGATTTCACAACTTTTGGGTTCTTCCGGAGGGCCTGCTTCATAATCGCCCAATATTTCTCTATTGGGCGAAGCTCCGGCGCGTTGGGCGGGTTCATTTCCTTTGGCACGAAGGTGACCCCGTTGGCTTCGTACCACTCCAACACGTCCTTTGAATAGTGGCACGAAGCGAGATCCGGCCAGAAGATGGTCGGGCCCTCGTGCTGCTTCAATAGTGGTAGTAAGCGCTTCTGTAGGCACTCCTTAAGGTAAACCTGCCCGTTTACCGTGCCGGTCATCACGAAGTGGGCGCTCCGCTTTCCGCAAGAGCAGATCGCTTGCCACACCATGTACTTTTTGGCAAACTTGGATAGTTTCTGCTTGCGAATCTCCTCCGGAACGCTGAATTTGTCCTCTGCGGAGAAGAACAACAGGCCCGGCAGCTGACGAAAGTCCGCTTTGACGCAGGTTTCGTCGTCCATTACCAGGTAATGCGGTTCGTCAGTATTTCGGTGTACAGCTTCCGGGCTCGCGTCTTCCCCACCATGTTTTGCCTTTCGTCGCGGTTAGGAGCCTTCTGTACCTTGTATGTACGCAGGCCCTCCCGCTGCTTGGTCCGCTGGATGAATGCTTGACAAATTCAGCTTATTGGCGACATCCCGGACCGAACTTCTCGGATCACGTCTAAACTGCTTAACTACGCGCTTGTGATCTTTTTCACTGACGGAGCATCCATTTTTGCCGTTCTTCACCTTCCGGTCGATGGTTAGGTTCTCGAAGTATCGTTTTAGTACTCTGCTGACCGTGGATTGGACGATTCCCAGCATCTTACCGATGTCCCGATGTGACAACTCCGGATTCTCGAAATGAGTGCACAGGATTAATTCACGACGCTCTTTTTCGTTCGACGAAATTTTTCCAAATTTACGAAAAATTGACAGTGAAGCATGATCTATACACTCTTATCTGATTATAAGCGAAAGCTGAAGATATTATTCCTAAAAATTAAATTTCTACAGCGTTTTTTCCGTGATGCAATTTGATGTGACACACCCTTTAATAACTATCATTCATTTCGACAGATTGCCGTTCGAAACCTGGCAAGTGAAAACTGCTGAACATAAGCAAGAGTATGAAAGCAGGAAGCGAGAAATTCAAGAGGCGTTCTAGTCAAGGATGGGTTTAGTTGTCGACAAGTCGGAACCGGGGTATGGTTCAAGCAATGACGGCAACACTGCTCGAAAATTTTTCTCGGATCCACAAACCAGCTCGGAAATAACAGGGATAAGTGTGGAGCTGATAACGAATTTCGTTACAATTCTCCGTATAATATCGTCAAGGCTGGCGGCACACGTGGCGCCGTGGCGGGCACACGTATAGAGCATCGAAGACTGCAACATACCAATTATGAGAACACTTGTAATACTAACCTCGAGCCAACCGCGAGTAATCGGTTACATATTACTAACATAGTTGTAAGACAAAAATTGTCAAAATATTGGACTCCCGGCCCCGTCAGGCTAACGCCACATGTACCTTAATAAAAAATATATTTTGGAAGGCTGAAAATTGAAATATCCAAATACCAGAAACTATTGTCGGATACAAGAGATCTCTACATAAGCCTGTACGGATGGTATTTTATGTCTGTAACTGTGCATAAGTTATTGGTACACAGTTCAGTTATCGGAAGAGGCTTTAGAAGCTACACACAGGCTGATCAGGGAGAACAGGTTGAAGCATACAAGGAAAGCAAGAATTTACAGTAATAAGGACTTGATGAACTATATGCTGCTTTCTTCTGACCCTTCCATAGCAGGGAAGAGCAAAACTATAGCGAATAATCATCACACGGATGTCAATGATATTTCTTCGTTTTTGCTGATACAGTTGAATTTGATTCTGTTTGTCTTTTTAATGAAACTGAATAATTTACAAAATAATCGAAATATGTAAGAAAAGAAATAAGACATAAGCTTTCTCATCACATTAATTAAAAAATGTGTACTTATTCATAAACTAACAAATATTACAAAATAGAGAAAAAAAATTACTTAAGTATACAATACATATATGGAATGAATGGAATGTAAAAACTAAATGTGACCCTAGAATAGAAAACATTTAAAAATTTAAAAATCACCACAGTGGCGTTTGCATAACTTTGTCATCGGATGAAAAATAAATGATTATATTATTTGTGTACTATCCAAACAGGAGAAATATTCCGGAAAGCATTTTATTTCTTCATAACATTATTAATTTGGCGTTTAAGATAGTTTTGCGATTATGTACAAAACGTTAGTCTTTTATGCAAACAAAATCGTATAAAGCATTAATCTTTTATGCAAAGAGTAAGAATATATAAATCAAACATTGTCCTAGAGTAAAATGTATTTAATTGTTAAAAATGAAGCATTAGCAACTCAGACGAAAAAATGTATAAAAAAATTAAAAATCACCATGGTGGCGTTTAGGTCACTGTGTCGTCGGATGAGATATAAAAGATTATGTGTTATTAGCCTTTGATCTAAACAGGTGAAGCATTCCAGAGAACAATTTAGTTTTATGTCACTATTAATTTAGTATACATTATTAATTTGACGCTTAAGACACTTTTGCGATTACGTATAATACATAAGTCTTTAATGCAAATACTAGATTTCATCATAACTAACATTTTTTCCATTATACCTATCCGAATAAATGACTATAAGGGTTGTTTTGATTTTTGTCCCGCATCCCCATATATTCAACGCACTGTGCGTCGTCTCGATGTTTGGATAAAATGCATCGAGAGAATATCTGACAATAATGTTCAAGATACCTAAAGGCATCGAAGAGTTCAGGTCAGGGAATAGGTCCTTCATCTGCTCAAGACACTTCCACCTCTGATACAAGTTCCTCTGTTTCAACATCTGATCCATGATCCTGATCCAATTGATCCATGCTCATAGATATTAGTCAGTCTCTCGTTATAAATGAAAAATTCTCACCACCTCTTCCTACCAATACAATATGTTTTTTAAGTCATTGTTAAGTAGTAGTTTGATTGTAAAATGTTGTTTTAGGTAGCGAGGATAATGATTTCCTCTCAAAAACTAGTTAGTTACAATAACAATAGGCTCTTTTATTTTTTATGTTTTTATTTTTATTGCGAACAATTTTATTTAAAACACATTTTATCCTGAATGTTTGTTTTGTATCTGATAAAGCGCTGGAAACATTTGGTTGTATATTTTCGACATGTTTTTCATATTTTTGTTCAAATGCACTAAAATCTATTCGCAAACAGGCTGCCAAATAGTAATCTGTCAAAGGAGAGCGATGTTTTGTTACGATTGTATTCATGGTAGAAAATATTGTTTTCGGGTATAAGTATATCCGAAAAAAGTTATCAACAACACATTTCTTCGCAAAGTGAATAAAAAGTTCAGTAAATATATTTTTGAAATTGAAATACTTTTGAAATCAAGTGCTTCATCTCTCTTGATTTTAAAAATATATCGTCATGAAAATTGAAGATATCATTTTCAATCAATGCTTTTTAATTTCATTGACATTTTTTCTATGTTGATTCCATTATTGAATAGAAATGACATGAATTATATTATATTATTTTTGAAATATTTACAAATCTTCTGTCGAATTTAGTCGCAATATTTTCGAATTGCTTTAAATCTCGTCTCCTAAATTGTGCTTTTAAGAGTGTTTTCAGTTTTTTTCCTTGATGTTTCAAATTCAATTCATTTTGATTCGCTATGATGACACATTGAAAGTCGAGATCATCCTATTTAAAAAACATAAATTGGCACCTCGGGGAGTAATAATAATTCTCCGATATTTGATCCACAATTCTCTTGCCCTGAATTTGCGTTTCAGTAAACTGATCTCATACGCAGTTAACTATTTTAACTAACTATATTGACTATTTTGAGTGGCAAATTCCTCACATCATCGGAATTCAATATTTTTGCGCACAGTACAATGATTATTGATAAAATGTGGAATATTATCATCAATCTTGCAATGATTCATAAATCCATTATGACTTCCAACTGGGCTCCATAAGTCGTAATCGATACCAATTTTTGTATTGGAAATCATTCTCTAGTGATGAAGGATTTGAACGAATCATATAAAAATGAAACCAAATTAGGCATATAGAGGTTTTTGAGTGCTATAAATGTTTCTATGGTGGTTAGATACTCCTCCCCCCTCTTTTAGGGTGGGCTGCCATACAAATGAAACACAAATTTCTGCATTACTCGAGAATTAATCAAGCAAATGAAACAAAATAAGGCATATGGAGGTTTTAGGGAGCAGTAAAAGTTTCTATGGTGATTAGACACTCCATCCCCTTCTCCAAGGGGGGGATGCCATACAAATGAAACACAAATTTCTGCACTACTCGAAAATTAATCAAGTAAATGAAACCAAATTAGGCATATGGAGGTTTTAGGGTGCAATAAATGCTTTCACGGTGGTAAGATACTCCTCCCCCTCTCTTAGGGAGACCTGCCAGGCAAATGGAACACATTTTTTTTGTATTACTCGAAAACTAATAAATGAAATGAAACCAAATAGGTATATGGAGGTTTTGAAGCGCAATAAATGTTTTCCCCTCCTTTCTAAGGGGGAGCTGCCACACAAATGAAACACAAATTTCTACTTGACTCGAAAACTAATCAAGAAAATACAAAATTTGGCATGCGAAGGTTATAGGGGACGTTTCTATGGCTAATAGACACTCCTCCCGTCACTCTGAGGGGGGAGGGGGGCTGCCATACAAATGAAGCATACATTTTCGCATAATTCAAAAACTAATCAAGCAAACGGAACTAAATTTGGCATGTGGAGGTTTTATGAGGAAGAAACATTTCTAAGATGGTTCGGCACTCTTCCCCCCTCTCTTAGGCTGTCATACAAATGAAAACAATTTCTGCATAACTCGAAAATCAATCAAGCAAAAGGGGCCAAATTTGGCATTTGAAGATTTTAACGGGCACGAAACGTTTCTATGGTGAATGGACACTTCTCCCCCTCTCTAAGGGGAGAAGATGGGAGGGGTTTGTCTTTATTCTATCATATTTTCTGTTTCAAACATTTATTCTATGTAACGGAGAAACATGTCATTTGCAAGTGGTTGAAAAATCTTGAACTAGAATTGTGTCTGAAAATAATCTCATATTATAATGATGAGTTTTGGTAGAAGTACTAGGATTTTTTTAGTAAAAGGTAATTTCAAAAAGATCAATCAATGAACAGTTCTGTGATTGGACTCATAAACTTGCGCGTGAATGTCTGAAGGTATTGATAACATAAACAAATTTTAGGCGGGATGAAGTTTGCCGGGTCAGCTAGTGATCAAATAAAAATCTTTCAGCGTGTCATGTAGTATCGTGAATTCAGGTTTTCAGCCTGGAACAAACGATTCAATCTGTTGATCTGGGGCGAAACATACGTCACACCGTCCGACGCGAATCCTTTCAGACGATCCTTGTAAGGAATTTCGACCTTATGAACCTGATCAATCATTGCATTGTAAATACATTTATGATCAGCAGCACCAAGCGATACTGCGGTGTAAAAGTAGTGTAAGAAATTTCCCAAATGGAAAAAAAATCTGTACCAATCTGTACTTTTTTACGAATATCTGTACTCTGTACAGTACAGAATCTGTACCAAAGATAACGAAAAAATCTGTACCATTCCAGATACATCTGTACGTGTGGCAACACTGGATACAACATTGTGGAATTATGTTTACCTCTATCTATAAAGATAAGAAAGTTAGATTTTTTATTTCATCGACAATTTTGGTCACCCTATTTTTGATAACATAAAAATGAGCGCTCTATCATATGTAACAACTTTGTCGAAGACAGTTTTTGTCTAAAGAATAAAGGGTGTGTCACATCAAATTGCATCACGGAAAAAACGCTGTAGAAATTTAATTTTTAGGAATTATATCTTCAGCTTTCGCTTATAATCAGATAAGAGTGTATAGATCACGTTGGCCATGCTTCACTGTCAATTTTTCGTAAATTTTGAAAAATGTCGTCGAACGAAAAAGAGCGTCGTAAATTAATCCTGTGCACTCATTTCGAGAATCCGGAGTTGCCACATCGGGACATCGATAAGATGCTGGGAATCGTCCAATCCACGGTCAGCAGAGTACTAAAACGATACTTCGAGAACCTAACCATCGACCGGAAGGTGAAGAACGGCAAAAATGGATGCTCCGTCAGTGAAAAAGATCACAAGCGCGTAGTTAAGCAGTTTAGACGTGATCCGAGAAGTTCGGTCCGGGATGTCGCCAATAAGCTGAATTTGTCAAGTTCATTCGTCCAGCGGACCAAGCAGCGGGAGGGCCTGCGTACATACAAGGTTCAGAAGGCTCCTAACCGCGACGAAAGGCAAAACATGGGAAGACGCGAGCCCGGAAGCTGTACACCGAAATGCTGACGAAGCCGCATTGCCTGGTAATGGACGACGAAACCTACGTCAAAGCGGACTTTCATCAGCTGCCGGGCCTGTTGTTCTTCTCCGCAGAGGACAAATTCAGCGTTCCGGAGGAGATTCGCATGCAGAAACTATCCAAGTTTGCCAAAAAGTACATGGTGTGGCAAGCGATCTGCTCTTGCGGAAAGCGGAGCGCCCCCTTCGTGATGACCGGCACGGTAAACGGGCAGGTTTACCTTAAGGAGTGCATACAGAAGCGCTTACTACCACTATTGAAGCAGCACGAGGGCCCGACCATCTTCTGGCCGGATCTCGCTTCGTGCCACTATTCAAAGGACGTGTTGGAGTGGTACGAAGCCAACGGGGTCACCTTCGTGCCAAAGGAAATGAACCCGCCCAACGCGCCGGAGCTTCGCCCAATAGAGAAATATTGGGCGATTATGAAGCAGGCCCTCCGGAAGAACCCAAAAGTTGTCAAATCGGAAGCGGACTTCAAGAGAAAATGGATTTCTGTTCAAAAAATACTACAACCTGACGTTGTACAGAACCTTATGAACGGGGTAAAGAGGAAGGTGCGAGCATACGGGCTTGGGCTCGAAGTATGAATAAAAAGAAAATGCCAAAAGTTGTTTAATAGTTTTTGTTTTACTGTCTAAAATTTTCGAAAGGATCGGTCTACTGGGCGAATTTCTACAGCGTTTTTTCCGTGATGCAATTAGATGTGACACACCCTTTATTCTGGTCGTTTTGTGTTTTATGTTTCCCCTCGAGTTGTGAACGCTAGCGAATATTTCGTTTGCATCGGGTTTGTTCTGATGCAACATGCTCCTAACTTTGTTAACGGTTTTGACCCAGAGTCGAGAAACGATTTTTCATAAACGGTCATTCTAGCGATGTTTCATTTTTATCGTTGCAGCTGTGTGCATCTGTTATACGCGTGTTTGATGCTTGTATAATGGCGATGCACGGAAGATGCCTTTCGTTAAATACTAGGGCAATGCATGCATTGATATAAAGAAACAAATGCGACATATGACCAATTAGTGTATTGTTCTCGTAAAGGCGAGAAAGAATCGTTGCTTCACGAAATGATTCTACGATATCACGCATTCTAATAAACCTTTTCAAAGTCCGTGGAACTTACTAAAGAGTTATTTATGAAATTTCGACGTATTCACAAATAATATCCGAAATGATAAACCAACAAATTTCAAAAAAACATTGCGTAGTCCTACGTCCTAAGCGGTCGTGTCTCGGATACAACCTCTTGATTTTTTTTTTCGTTGAAATCCCGTCACCTTTGAACGGTTGTTTTTTTTTTATTCAATATTTCAACAAGTACATTTCAACAAATATAAAGCTATATCCTACACCATGCCTGTTTCTTTACAACTTCTAAATAGAATACAATTTGCTTTCTTAAAGAATGTCCAAGAAGTGTTTAAAATGTTTTACAATTAGCTCTCTTTGATTACATCGCGATACTCGGATTCTTCTCTGCAATTCGCTTAAGCATCCACAGTTATAATTGCTCAAACAATACGACATAGTTTCAACCATTAACCATAATGCAGCTTTATACTTCGCATTTCTGTCACTAATGCCACAGAGCAACAATTCCTGCGCATCATTCACATTGATTCTAAGTCTTCTTTTAATTATTTGATTCAGCCATCTCCAAATAAGATTTGAAGCCAAACAATGTTTGATTCTATGCTCCACTGTATCTATTCTTCCGCAAGAATCACACGTGGGTACCTCTTACACGATGGTTGAAGAGTTTTTGTTTGGATGGAATAATATCTCTTGTTACTAAAAATAAAACAGACTTAGCATCAGATGGCAGAAAACTTCGACTGGTATTCTCAAAAATATTTTCCCACTGCAAATTTGGTCTTAACATTTGTTGCTTGATCGTGGTTTTTGATGTGTTCATGAGATTGTCATAGAATTGTTTGCAGGATATATAATTCATGTTTCTTAGGTTTTGTGCTAACTGAATCCATTCACGCGTGTTTTTTGTGAGACCTACGTTATTTCCTTGTTGAAGCATAAATTCATCAGCTACGGTTCCATTTTTGGGCAAAACAATGTTTCTAATGAATAGTGCTTTAACTTTTGACTCTACATCGACAAGAGAGAGGCCGCCTTTGCACACAGGTAAGTACAACTCTTTTCTCTCCACTTTATAAAACTGGCCCTTCCAAATGAATTTCCCGCAAATATTTCTCACTAGGGCGATATGTTTATTGTTGGGCGGAAAAAGATGCGCTACATACCACAATTTAGACAGTATGAAAGTGTTCAAAAGCCATGCTTTCTGAAACAGGTTCAGTCTTCTTCTATAGTGCAGTGATAAAACGAAATTGATATTTTTTATCACATCATCATAATTGGAATCAATCATGTGTTTATAGTTCTCTGAGAATTTAATCCCTAGTATTTTAATCTCACTCGATTCCTGGATTGTCTGTGGCCCTACAACACAGTTGTTTAATCTCAAAAACTGTGATTTCTCCAAATTCAATTTGATTTTTGAGTAGATGCTAAAATAGTTGACTAACTGCAAAATCTCATCAAACTCGCTATCATTTCTAATGAAAAGGTTTAAGTCATCTGCGTATGCAATTACTTTAATAATAACATTATCCACTAAAACACCTCTAATATTTTGGTGCATCATTCTAATCAGCGGTTCTAGATACAACGCGAATAATGCCATACTCATTGGGCATCCCTGCCTAATCGAGCTCAAAATCGGAAATGAAGATGTTAGAAACCCATTAAACAGCACTTTAGAGGTAGCATTTTTATACAGCATGCGCAGACACTGGATAAATTTCAAGGGAAATCCAAACTTGCTTAACACAGCCCATAAAAAATCATGGTCAACTTTATCGAATGCTTTCTCAAGGTCTACACTCAATACTACTCCCTTAAACCTACGACTGCGATTGGACTTGATCAACAAATTTCGCAAAAGACGCAAATTATTGACACAAGATCTATTTGCGATGCACGCTGACTGTCCAGGCCCAAGCAATTTTTCTAGCATGGGTTGTATACGGTTATAAAGAATTTCTGTGAATATTTTATAGTCAGTATTCAACATACTGATTGGTCGTTTATCTTTCAAATTGTATTGATTCCCTTTTTTTGGAATAAGAGCTATGATACCAGCGGAAAATAAATCTGGAGGACACTCGCCATCAACGAGAAAAGAATTAAACAGTGTTAGTAAATCATTTTTAATTAAATCGAAGAATGTTAAGTAAAATTCATAATTGATGCCGTCCGGCCCAGGACATGTCTTTTTCGAAGCCGTTTTAATTGTAAATTCTATTTCTTCCAACGCGATTGGTCTGACTAAACTCGATCTATCATTGTCGTCTAGTCTTTTATCAAGAACTGCTAGTACATTTTCATAAATCCTGCAAGAATCCAGCTGTTTCTTGAAATTTTCCGAAAAATGATTGAATATTTCACGTTTAAGAAGATTGTGATTTGAGGTAATTGCGCCGTTTATTTGTAATTTTAACAACTTGGACTGGGAGGATCCTGGGAATTTGTCCATCCTTTGCTTTTCTAAGTGCATCAATTTAGTTTTAACTACCGCGAGCTCCGATGAGACATTGACGTTCTGGTTTTGTTTTTCCACAATTTCCTTGAGACATGCATAGAGGAAGTTTTTCTCTCGGCTCAATTGATGATTTATTGAATACATCTCATTTCTGAAGAAGGTCTTAAAGGGTGTGTCACATCAAATTGCATCACGGAAAAAACGCTGTAGAAATTCGCTCAGTAGACCGATCCTTTTGGAAATTTTAGACAGTAAAATAAAAACTATTAAACAACTTTTGGCATTTTCTTTTTATTCATACTTCGAGTCCAAGCCCGTATGCTCGCACCTTCCTCTTTACCCCGTCCATAAGGTTCTGTACAACGTCAGGTTGTAGTTTTTTTGAACAGAAATCCATTTTCTCTTGAAGTCCGCCTTTGATTTGACAACTTTTGGGTTCTTCCGGAGGGCCTGCTTCATAATCGCCCAATATTTCTCTATTGGGCGAAGCTCCGGCGCGTTGGGTGGGTTCATTTCCTTTGGCACGAAGGTGACCCCGTTGGCTTCGTACCACTCCAACACGTCCTTTGAATAGTGGCACGAAGCGAGATTCGGCCAGAAGATGGTCGGGCCCTCGTGCTGCTTCAATAGTGGTAGTAAGCGCTTCTGTAGGCACTCCTTAAAGTAAACCTGCCCGTTTACCGTGCCGGTCATCACGAAGGGGGCGCTCCGCTTTCCGCAAGAGCAGATCGCTTGCCACACCATGTACTTTTTGGCAAACTTGGATAGTTTCTGCTTGCGAATCTCCTCCGGAACGCTGAATTTGTCCTCTGCGGAGAAGAACAACAGGCCTGGCAGCTGACGAAAGTCCGCTTTGACGTAGGTTTCGTCGTCCATTACCAGGCAATGCGGCTTCGTCAGCATTTCGGTGTACAGCTTCCGGGCTCGCGTCTTCCCCACCATGTTTTGCCTTTCGTCGCGGTTAGGATCCTTCTGAACCTTGTATGTACGCAGGCCCTCCAGCTGCTTGGTCCGCTGGACGAATGAACTTGACAAATTCAGCTTATTGGCGACATCCCGGACCGAACTTCTCGGATCACGTCTAAACTGCTTAACTACGCGCTTGTGATCTTTTTCACTGACGGAGCATCCATTTTTGCCGTTCTTCACCTTCCGGTCGATGGTTAGGTTCTCGAAGTATCGTTTTAGTACTCTGCTGACCGTGGATTGGACGATTCCCAGCATCTTACCGATGTCCCGATGTGACAACTCCGGATTCTCGAAATGAGTGCACAGGATTAATTCACGACGCTCTTTTTCGTTCAACGACATTTTTCCAAATTTACGAAAAATTGACAGTGAAGCATGGCCAACGTGATCTATACACTCTTATCTGATTATAAGCGAAAGCAGAAGATATAATTCCTAAAAATTAAATTTCTACAGCGTTTTTTCCGTGATGCAATTTGATGTGACACACCCTTTAATACACTTTTTTGCGTTATTGTTGCACCATAACTTCAAATTCTGATAGGAATTTATCTGCTGCAGCTGCATGTATGTAGCCTTAAATCTATTTTGAATATCCTCATCACCAAGCAACGCAGTATTCATCTTCCAATAACTTCGACCATAAAATTTGAAGCCAACATCTTCGACTTCTAGTTTGAATATCACATTGTGGTGATCCGAGAAGGGCACAGCAACTGTCTCCACATTTCTAGTGAAACCTACAAACCTTACTGAACCATAGATCAAGTCGATCAAGTCGCGATTTTGAGTCTCCTCTACAGAATGTGAATTTACCATTTGAATTTTTTGCTAATTCAATATCCTTCAAATCTAGCTCGGCTACTAATCTCTTCAAGCCAATACAAATATTTTTGACGGTACCATTGGAGTCACTCCTTTCTAAAATACAATTAAAGTCACCTAATATCACGTTTTCTCTGAATTCTGTCAAATGCACCAAAATTTCTTCTGTGAAAAACAGGTCTCTCTCTCGTTTATACTTTGAACCAGAATGAGCGTAAACATTGACGAAATTGATTCTATCTACAACCACGGACATTAATCGACTATTTGGATTCATTACTACATTAGAAATTTCAATACAATTACGTAAAAGAATACCAGTACCTTTTCCGTCGTCACTGATGTTAATCAACGCTGTGTGCGTTGGGAGGAACGACAAATTTTCAAATGCTACTTCTTGCATGAAAATAATATCGAGATCATTATTCCATACAAATTCTTTCAAAAGTTGTTGTTTAACGCGGCAAGTAATTGAATTTAAATTAATGGTTGCAATTCTACGTATGAACGGCATTGGATATTAGAAAGGCAAATCAAATTCCGAAATCAAAAAATCTAAAAAGTATCAAGAAAAAAATCATTATAAACACTTCCAAAACATACACTTCTTGAACACATGGGTTGAACAAAATAATCTTTAAAACTTTTTGATACGATAAAAATCGCATCTCTAACTATTTATATTAATAGTGGTAAATGGCATTGATTCATGGTGCTCACTGTTTCGAATGGCTTCTTGTAGCGATTTTCTTTTGACTGTTTGGCGTCTTTTTAGTTTTCTTCTTTTTTTCTCGTCCCTTAGCTGTATCAGCATCCGAACTCTCTGTTTCCGAAGTTGTTCCCGGTGGTCGTTTCAATTGTTGACTTCCCTCTTTCCGTGCATCCTCGTCTTTGTCGGTAACTGTCGATGCCTGTACGGTGTCGCCATCAACTTCGTTGATGATCGTCGGTGTTGTTGCATTGTGTTGAGCATCAATAGTAGCAGTCGATACTGTAGTCACATGCTCTTCTATTGTTTTTTGACCGTTACTCTCTCCATCTTTGTTCATGAGCACTGTTCGGTTGATCACGGCGTTTGAGTCTGCTACTTCCACATCGCTTTCTCTTTTTTTTCTTCGGAATCTGGAAAACTGTCATTGATGCGGTTGGCCGTCCATTGAGCTTTCCATTCTCGTGGCAACTTTGAGGTTGGCTGTGACTCGGCTATATAGATGACTGTCGTTTGGATTTTCTCTCAAACTGGCTAGTTTGGGACATTCCGCCTTAATATGTCCCTCTCCTTTACAGAAGAAACATTTGTTTTTGAGCCCTTCATAGTACAGTCTTGCTCGGAAGTGTCCAATGTAGAGGTTCGCCGGGATATCTTTCTCGATCTCCATATGCACCCCTCTTATTCCGCTAAACACTTGGTATCCGTACTCCGCGGGATATTTTTCCCGGACGTGTTGTCGAATCCTTCCAAACTGGCCAAGAGCAAGTTCTTTGTCGGCTGTTTCGGGGGGCAGGTTGAATATACGGATGTATTTGAATTGTCGGCTAGCCAATTCCAATTGGACTCGTGTTATCTCGCCATCACTATATTGGAATGCATACTGTTCGTCCATAGAACTTGTGAATTGGTTGAAGCTTTCGTCATTGATAAATTTTACATAAAACTTCTGGTCGTTCTCGTCTTTGTATACGGAATGGACATCGGTTGCAGGAATTCTCAACACTTTCATCATAAACTTTAGTATATCAAGATGCGCCGGAACCTTTGCTGATCTGGCAAAAGCCATTCTCAAAGTATTCTTTCTAGTTTCCATTTTCAATCTATTGTTTAAATAGATTCCGCTATTGTTAAGGGCAACAATGTGCACAATGTACACAGTGTACACAATGCACACACTTGGTGTGAACAACCACTTTTGTTTCCTCAAGAGCACTCTTTTGTACGTGTTCACTCTTCGACGTCCAAATGTGAACTTGTTAAGAAACATGCCACACCGTATACTCTCACATGTCGTGCAACTAAACTTTTTCAGCAACTTATAATAATATTCAATCCTATGTTGAAGAAGTTATTTGTTGAATTGACTGTTTCGAGGCAGACACCTGTTTTACAAGAATATCAGAAACTCTAAGTGTGAATTCCAACTTCTAAGATGCTATTCACAATACATCTTTGGCTTGCATATTATGGTAAGAAACCGTTCGAATGCAAAAGTAGGATTATTTATGAATTGTATTTGCACTTACTATCGTTTACATCCATTGAATGAATTACAAGAGCCTTCTCCAGACTCGATATGGCATTTGCAGCGGAGGCACCCCATTAATTTGTTTCTCTGAATGCTTGGAGAGAGGCAATTAATATCATCATCTGCAGTTAGGAAACAGGAATGATTGAACACAGGTAATCTGGTAGTGCTCAAGTTAATTTATTTTAATTGGTATGAATGCTTGTGTCCCGTGAACCGGTAGCGAAGCACCGGTATGGATCTGCTAGTTTCTAGAGCAAATACTTAAAACTCGTTATAAGATTCTCGGTCTTCTAATGTACGTACTTTATCCTCCTCCAGCCACAAGAGGATAACCGGCAACATACTCGTAGGGAAAATATCAAGTATCACTTCTGTGGAGACCTTCTTCTTTGATTGTCGTCCAGAGCTTTGTTGGAGTTGCTTTCCGCTTTGTAGGTGTTTCCTATCCTGGGTGCAAAATGGTTCATTTTCCCCTACAATGGGAAAATTTTCGTTCTCATGTCGCCGGATGAACAACAACATCAACAAAAAAAAAATACAAGCAACGTGAATTACTCAGCTTTTCTTTCATGTTTTGTTGTTGCTTTGCCATCATTAGTCGAAAAATGGACGACACAGCACTTTTCGCACCCACCCCGCTTGGGTAGTTTCTTCATTAGCACTTCTTCACGTTGAATATTTTCCGGAGCATTTCCTGGAACTCGAGTGTTGTTTTTTGTTTCGTTCACGGATACACTCGCTTGCGTGGTTGTGGGTGTAACATATTCAATTTTCCGTTCGTCTGCCGCTTTTGAGGTCCGATTCAACTGCACTCACCTGCAAAAAATGTAACCAAAATATTGTGTTTGGCAAAAAATCCAGAAAATAACTGAAAGCACTTCAGGTAACCGAACAGAAAAACCCAATGGCTGACCCTTAACTCGAGCCAAACAAGTCTGAAACTCATCCAAAGCGGGCATTTTTTTTTGTATTATGCCATAAACTGTTGGCCTTTTTTCTGCGACCAGTCGTACATACTTGTAATAATGCTTGAGTCCAGCAAAATTGTTCACCTCCGCCAGAACTTCTGTTCGATAGCACTGGAGCAAATGGAGAACTTTTCAAATGAATTCCAACTTGTAATTAAATTATTTCCATTCTCTTTTTAGTTCACAACTCGCAGGACCACTCGAGCTAAGCTTATTTTTTCCGGCGCTCGGGACAAGCGAGAAAAGAGATTTAAACGGATTTTTCTTGAATTCCCTCGTCGGAAGTAGTTTGGGTTCGTGTGGGAGAATCCCCTTCAGATTCGATCAAGCTCAACTTCAACTCGAGTGTCAGACTTTTTCGTTCCCACTGTAATTTGCCTCTCAATGAAATTGGTTGATGTGACACATATTTGCATTCCCAATTTGTCACAATGAATACGGGAGGTCAGCGCGTTTCAAGTACTTCGTGGAAGGCGATTGCAGCCCACACCTACGAGAAACGAGTAACTAATAATAGAAAACGAGCGGAGAAGTTTATTCGCCCATTTAATGCATGTTTTGAGGATCTTTCCCCGATTAACTATTCAGCCATAATCCGATTACTGGCAAAGTTTCGTTGCTTCGCACAAGGAGCCTCGCAACGGTGCGACGGTTGAAGGAAGTGGGTGCAGCTACTCGTAGTTTTTACTGCCTCTACGGACCGAGGAAAAATGTATAAAAATTAAGGGCAACGAGATTGTTCCCATTTTATTACAGTAGTTTCCTGGACTTAATGCTAGAATTAGTTCCTCCCCGGAGATTGGCCTTGCAGCGTGCAAAGGGTGAAAATGATTTGGAGGCTCGTGTGTCTCGATGGAAATAGAATAGAGTGAGAAAAATTGGTAATCACTTGGTGTCAGGTCCGGACTATATGGTGAATGCATTAAAACATCCCAATCAAGCTCTCGGAATTGTGTGGCGTTGCGTTGTCCTGATGGAACACAACGCCTCTTCTATTGGCGAATTCGGGACGTTTCTGGTCTGGTCAGCTTCAAACGGTCCATTTGTTGACAGTAGAGATCTGAATTTAGTGCATTGCACTAAAAAAAATTAAAAAATTGGAAAAAAATATAAAAAAATAATTTTTTTTTCAATAAATTTAATTGCACGTATTTTACTATGACTATTACTATGACTTTTTGGTAATTTTTTTTTTTAACTTACGAGTGCCGTTTTCATTCCTGAACTTTTTGGATAGCCTAGTCATATGTAATAATTTGTGAAATTACAGTGGAACCTCGATTATCCACCAACAGATGATTCGCGGTGCGAATTAAAGGGTGTGTCACATCAAATTGCATCACGGAAAAAACGCTGTAGAAATTTAATTTTTAGGAATTTTATCTTCAGCTTACGCTTATAATCAGATAAGAGTGTATAGATCACGTTGGCCATGCTTCACTGTCAATTTTTCGTAAATTTGGAAAAATGTCGTCGAACGAAAAGGAGCGTCGTGAATTAATCCTGTGCACTCATTTCGAGAATCCGGAGTTGTCACATCGGGACATCGGTAAGATGCTGGGAATCGTCCAATCCACGGTCAGCAGAGTACTAAAACGATACTTCGAGAACCTAACCATCGGCCGAAAGGTGCCGTTCTTCACCTTCCGGTCGATGGATGCTCCGTCAGTGAAAAAGATCACAAGCGCGTAGTTAAGCAGTTTAGACGTGATCCGAGAAGTTCGGTCCGGGATGTCGCCAATAAGCTGAATTTGTCAAGTTCATTCGTCCAGCGGACCAAGCAGCGGGAGGGCCTGCGTACATACAAGGTTCAGAAGGCTCCTAACCGCGACGAAAGGCAAAACATGGCGGGGAAGACGCGAGCCCGGAAGCTGTACACCGAAATGCTGACCGAAATGATGCATTTCCTGGTGATGGACAACGAAACCTACGTCAAAGCGGACTTTCGTCAGCTGCCGGGCCTGTTGTTCTTCTCCGCAGAGGACAAATTCAGCGTTCCGGAGGAGATTCGCAAGCAGAAACTATCCAAGTTTGCCAAAAAGTACATGGTGTGGCAAGCGATCTGCTCTTGCGGAAAGCGGAGCGCCCCCTTCGTGATGACAGGCACGGTAAACGGGCAGGTTTACCTTAAGGAGTGCCTACAGAAGCGCTTACTACCACTATTGAAGCAGCACGAGGGCCCGACCATCTTCTGGCCGGATCTCGCTTCGTGCCACTATTCAAAGGACGTGTTGGAGTGGTACGAAGCCAACGGGGTCACCTTCGTGCCAAAGGAAATGAACCCGCCCAACGCGCCGGAGCTTCGCCCAATAGAGAAATATTGGGCGATTATGAAGCAGGCCCTCCGGAAGAACCCAAAAGTTGTCAAATCGAAGGCGGACTTCAAGGGAAAATGGATTTCTGTTCAAAAAACAGGAATTGGGTTATATCTATGGTATAACCGCAAGGGTGACGTAGGACTATCGTTGATTTAGAGATCATTTGTATGAAGTTGAATCTGAATTCATTCTGAATGAATGAATATTTGGAGAACTTCGAAAACGAGAGCGTTACGTTGGAGGCACAAGGTTTTATGCATCCAATATTGGATACGGAAATATCCTACTGATGGGGAAGAATAATCTTCAGAAGCTATCCTGTTGATTGCGATTGATTGAAAAATCACAAAACCAAATGTATTTGGTCATAGTGTTACATGGATAGAAAACATTAAAATAAACTCTTTCATATGAATGTAATTTTAAATTCCCAGAGGAACTGGCAGATTATTTTCAGTAACGATTAGATATTTCCACAATTTCCTCGATACTGGAGGCCCACCAGTGGTTAATGCTAACTCGATAACCATCTGTTAATAGCACTTGATTGAAACATATTTGGTCACAGTGTTACATGGATAGAAAACATTCAAATAAACTCTTTCACATGAATGTATTTCTAAATTCCTAGAGGAACTGGCAGATTATTTTCCGGATCTTTCTCGATCCAAACGGAAAGAATTCCGTGCGTGTATGTGTGTGTAGCGGCTGCTTCGAGATCTTTCCGGGGAACCGTTTGTAGCATCACTCTTCTCCTGATGGATTCCCTTCTGGCCTAAGGTGCACAAACAGGCTCTTGGTGACACCGTTCATCCGCGCTTTCATGATAAATGAAGAGCTTCACCACAACAGCGACAACATGCTCCTATCGCTGTTCAATTAGAACTGAGTGGATTTCCGAGCGGCGCTCGCTTATATACCGATTGGTGATTTCAATAGCCTATTTTGAAAGCAAATTTAAGACTATTGAAACAAGTTTTTGGATCAGAAAGTAACAAGTATAGAACGCGTAGACATTTTATCTTTCGAATGAAGTGTTTATCATACCATTTCGTTCAGTTGTTTAGGAGCTATTAACACTCAAAATCTCGGTCTTCGGCGTAACGCTTTCGTTTTCGAAACTTTGATTTTACACCCCGGTATAGAAATGAAAGACGTAGTCCTACGTCAAAAAACCTACAACCTGACGTTGTACAGAACCTTATGGACGGGGTAAAGAGGAAGGTGCGAGCATACGGGCTTGGGCTCGAAGTATGAATAAAAAGAAAATGCCAAAAGTTGTTTAATAGTTTTTATTTTGCTGTCTAAAATTTTCAAAAGGATCGGTCTACTGGGCGAATTTCTACAGCGTTTTTTCCGTGATGCAATTTGATGTGACACACCCTTTATTCGCGATAGCGAGTTCCATAGTTCCATCTATAGACCTTCCCGGAATTTGTCAATGAATGGAAGGCTCATGCACTTTTGAAAATATTTTATATATTTTTATGTAAATATATTTTTTTGTAGTGTTTGAATCTCATTTTTAGTCCTTTATTTCGTTAACCGCGATTTTCGTTATTCGCGGTGAGCCAGCCAGACAGCCAGACACTGAGCGAAATAAAAATAGGACCAATCTGTAATAAATTCACCCTGGTCCTCATTTGACAGGTGTTTGTTATGGTTTTCAAAATAGTCGAAGTTGTGCTCAAAGTGGGTTAGTTTGGTAGTGAGATCAAAGTTTTCCTACAGTCTATCGCAAAATAGGGTATACAAATGCTACTTGACGATACTTTCCATTTATTTGGTATAAAATATTGTTAATACAATACACAAAAATTGAAGCCTCCAGTTACTACACGTCGCGTTCAACAAATTTTGTCCAATAGTGAGAACTTGGAGTGGCGTAAAAGGCTCGGAAAACGGAAACTTGACAGAACGCTATAAATTGAATCGCTTCGAATTCGCTACGAAGTACATTTCCTGGACCGTGGAATGGAATAACGTGCTCTTTTCGGATGAAAAAAAGGTGAACCTTGATGGACCAGATGGCTGGCAGTACTACTGGCACGATTTCCGCAAAACTCCGGATGTTAAGATGAGCAGGAACTTTGGTGGAGGATCACTAATGGTTTCGAGTGTACTTTCCTTCAAAGGAAAACTTACATTGCCGTGAATAACGACAAAAATGAAGTCTGAAGATTACGTAGAAATGCTGGAAATAAGTTTGATTGAACATGGTGAGGCATGGGTCTTGATTTGGGTTTTAGCAAAAGAATGCTGCAATCCACAACTCAAAACTGACTAAAGCGTGGTTTTCTGATAGAAATTTTTGATTTTCCGAATTTGAACCCCATCGAAAATCTTTGGTCTATACTCGCGCACCGTGTTTACGAGAATGGCAAGCAATTTGACAACGCAAACATGCTCAAATGTCGAGAGTATTTGCAGCAAATCGATCAGAATGCCATTGAGAAGGTGATTTTGTGCATGAAATCACGGCCGATTGCAGTTATTCAAAACAATGGATCATATATACATTACTAAATACGCATACTTGATGTAATTTGGGAAATAAAATTTGATTTTTGCAATAAAAAGAATCGGTGCTATTTTTATTTCGGATACCTTTTTTTTAGCTTTCAGTGGCTAAAATGTAAACGGTCCTACAAAATAAACTAAATTTATCGTGGATTGAACCCTAATGCTTTTTTAATCATGTTGGAAATAATCTTAGAAATTGTGGTCAATCCGACAGCTTTTAAAACGAAAAAGTCACAAGAGGGTTGTGTCTGAGACACGACCGCATAGTTGACGTTAAACTTCTTAATAATGATTTGGTGACCCTGGAAAAGATGCCGAATGAGATATGATTACAGATCTACGCCTTAGAAAGAGTAGGTTGTTGTTTTCACTTGTGCGAAATCAGTGGTAAAATTTGTGCAAACAAAGTGTTGTTACTTGATTTTTATCGCAGTGGTTAGCACTAGTGGATTACATCTATGTGTTCGGCGCAAGAAGGATAAGTTTGGATGTTTATTTTGTACTTGTAATTTGCGATCAAATTGATGCGTTAATTGGTATTCAAGAAAATCACAACACTTATCACTGTAGTAGTGGTAGTGTTGAAAGCAGCTTGAATACCTCACTCTTGATTTAATTTGCTGCTGATACATAGTGTGTTCTCCCAGCACTTTCTACCAGCACGCGCTTGTGTTGTTGTTTTTTTTATCTTCATTTGCCTCGCACGGCCCGGCCGATGGCCGGTGCACACGCAGATACAATTGAATGTATTGATATGGGTCTGGTTGATATGTATAGCCGCTGCTGTGAGAAGATAGAAGATCCGAACACAGAAGCGATAGAGTGCTACGGTAAGTGTCATGAAACAATACATGTTGTATGCTTACCAAGCGCGGTGCGGGAAAATATCGATGTTTTGAGAAAAATAAAAAATGCCGTTTTTGTTTGTGATACTTGTCTCTTGTTACATGAAAATGGTTTCGGAAATAATCACTATGATGACTCCGTCAGTAAAATTTTGAGTAATATAAATGAGCTGAAAGGTTTAGTTGACTTGGCCAACAACTTTGAGCTCAAAGTCAAAGAGGCAGTACGGACGGAAATTGGTAATCTATTAAAAAACAATATTGATATTAACGCAGATGCAGAGGAAACACCTCAGCGGTACAATCTGCGTTCAAATTCGAAAAAGCGCCGACGTGACGAGCCAGCAAATCAAAATGAAAATACAACTCCATTGAGTTTTGCTGCGGTTTTGAAAGATGCTAGGAAAACAACAAATGAGAGTGTAGCTGATAAAAAAACTAGTACAAAAAACAAAATTTTGACCAGGGAAAAAGTTTTAATCATTAAGCCAAAAACAACGCAAGAGTCAGATGTTACAAGACAAGCTTTGAAACCAAATGTTAATCCCAAGGGATTAAATATAAATGGCCTGCGAAACGGGGAAAATGGCGCTGTTGTTGTCTCTGCTATGGATAAAAACTCAATAGAGTTATTGAAGGATAATTTTGAAAAAAAATTGGGTCAGGACTACGAGGTTAAAATACCAGAAGCACTAAAACCGACCATTAAAATAATCGGATTTAGCGAGGAATTAAATGAAAATGATTTAAAAATAACGTTTGATGAAGCAAAACCCTTTGTTGCATAAAAATAAGCATTTTCAAGTGAGAAAAATTTACGGTAACAACGCTATGAAATACAATAAATACAGTGCAATTATAGAAGTCGATGGCGATACATATAATAAAATTATGGAAGCCAAGTCAGTATTTTGTGGTTTCGAAAAATGTCGGGTAGTTGATGGGTTGATGGTTCTTAGATGTTTCAAGTGTTGCGAATATGGCCATAAAATTGTCGATTGCAAATCAGAGCTTAGTGTATGCCCAAAATGCGGTAAAAATCATCAATTCAAAGATTGTAAATCCGAAGAAATTCAATGTTCCAATTGCACCAAAATTAAAAATAAGCGAAGATTAGACATAGATACAAAGCATTTTGCTTGGAGTACTAACTGCCCTATGTTCCTTCCCAACTACGAAAGGAAAAAGGGGCAGGTGGATTTCTCCATCTAGCCATCCAAGAAAGGAGCACATGATATACTTTACCTGAATGTGGCAGGATTACGCACACATTTCGACGAAATTGAAATCTTGGTATCCAACAAAAAACCGAAAATACTAATATTGGTTGAAACACACTTGACGGTTTCAACCGATCTAAATGGATTCAATGTAGCTGGGTATTCAATGGTAAATTGCTTGTCGAGATCTGTACATACTGGAGGTGTATCTATGTACATTTCGAACCTTATGAAATTTAAAGAAATCTATAATGATACATACGGGGACAATTGGTTTCTAGCTGTAGAAGTCAGAGGATGCAAAATGGCTGGGATATACGCTGTAAAAAACCATTCGCCTAGTAGTAGCGATAGGGACTTTTTAGAATTTCTGGAAGATTTGTGGCTGCAACACATTCAAATTCATGAACAAAAGAGAATAATCATTACTGGTGATTTTAATATTGATTGGGCCGAACGTAAGAAATCTCATGAATTGAAAGCAATCACACAAGCCGCTGGATTCAAACAGAGAATTAATGATCACACCAGAATAACAAGGACAACTTCGACGACTATTGATTTAGTTTTTACTAATTTTGACGATGGTGTTATCGAGATTCTTCATGACAGCAAAATCTCGGATCATGAAACAATTGGTATGATCTATAACTTCTCTGATGTTGAGTTTATCGAAATAAAGGACAAGTTATATAAGTGCTGGAACAATTATTCGAAACGCAAATTGGAATCTGTTTTACAGAACAAAATAATGCCGATTGGAGAACACTCCTCTCTTCATGATGTTGCAAAAAATCTTGAGGAAGCACTTTGCTCTTCAATGAAAAAGATATTGACCCCTAGAGGATCGGGCATTCCAGCACAAAGACAGAGCGGAGACAAAGCTTGGTATACCACTACGCTAGCTTCCATCAGAAGAAAACGGGATCGTTACCTAATAATAGCTAAACGTACAAACAGTATTAAATATTGGGACATGTACAAAGTATGGAGAAATATTTATGTACGTGAACTAAAGAATTCCAAAAATAAATTAATTCAAAGTGAAATAATGGCAGTTCAACATGATCCAAAGAAGCTGTGGAAAAAAATAAAAGATTTGTGTAATCCATGCGGAAGTAAAGATATCGACATTGAATTTGACGGTAATACAGAATGTAATTTCATAACAGCTGAAAAATTGAACAAATTTTTCACGTCAAGTGTGGAGGAAATCCACAATGGTATTGTGCCTCCTACAAATCGACTAAATCTTGCTTTTCCTAGTTTGTCTTCACAATGGAGATGCTTTAGAACCATCAGTATGGAAACACTGAGGAAGGTTGTGATGGATTTAAGAAACTGTGCGGGTGTTGACGATATCAATAAAACGGTATTAGTAGATGCATTTGATTTAATCAAAGAGAATCTACTATATATAGTAAATGAGTCGATGATTCGAGGTGAATGCCCACATAGTTGGAAGAAATCCGTTGTCATACCGATTCCAAAAAATCCGAAATCGACCAAACCAGAAGACCGTAGACCAGTTAATATATTACCAATGTACGAAAAAATCCTAGAAATCGTTGTCAAAGATCAACTTCTGGAACATATAACGGAAAATGAAATACTGGTAGATGAACAGTCTGGATTTAGGAAAAACCACTCTTGTGAAACGGCTCTTAATTTGTTGCTTCTAAAATGGAAACAGGCTATAGAGGAGAAGAAAGTTATTTTGACGGTATTTATTGATTTGAAAAGGGCCTTCGAGACAGTAGACCGGTGTAAATTGATAAAACTACTTTCCAGTTATGATGTAACTGGACCTGTATTGACGTGGTTTGAAAGCTACTTAAGCGGGCGAACACAAATCACTATTTATAGGGACAGTAAATCATCGGCGGGATCAGTGAATTTGGGTGTGCCTCAAGGAAGTGTTCTGGAGCCGTTACTTTTCTTGCTTTATATCAATGACATCAAACAGGTGTTAAATGACAGCGACGTGAATTTGTTCGCTGACGACACAGCGATATTTGTTGTGGCAGATACATTGCAAGACTGTTACAGAAAAATGAATCTTGAACTACAAAACTTAGATGACTGGTTAAAATGGAAAAAAATTGAAATTAAATATAAGTAAAACGAAATACATGGTAGTGTCGACACGCAGTCTTGATAGTGGCAATCTAAGTATAAGTATAGATGGGCAACCCGTAGAAAGAGTATCATCAATCAAATATCTTGGCGTTATTCTAGACGAAACGCTGCTTTTTGAAGAGAACATTAATTATACTATAAAGAAGGCAGCTCAAAAATATGGAGTGCTTTGTAGAATAAATCGTTTCTTGACTTTTGGAAGCAAAATAACGATCTACAAAGCGCTGATCGCTCCACATTTTGATTATTGTGCATCTGTACTATTTCTTGCAAATAAGAGACAGATGCAAAGAATGCAAATGTTGCAAAACAAGGCTATGCGCCTGATATTGAGATGTGATCGACGAACTCCGCGGAGATTCATACTAGAATGCCTACAATGGATGTCAGTCAGTCAGCGTATTAAATATTGCACGCTCACGTTTATATACAAAATGACTAATAATATGACGCCGAATTACCTACGAAACACTATAATGTATGGAAGAGACATGCATCGATATAATACAAGACAAGCAAGCGACCTCAGAACCATGAACTTCCGAATGTCGTGTACCCAAAATTCAATTTTTTATAAGGGATATCGACTGTATAATACCTTACCCAATGAGGCAAAGACAGCAACAAGCCTTCGAATGTTTCGTAGTATTTGTAAAGAGTTTTTGAAGCATGATTTAAATTTTTGACCTGGTGTGTAATCAATGTTAGTATGTAAGATGACGAAGCTATAACGGATTAATTTTTTTTTTGTGCTTTTGTCTTTTTTATCATTAGACTATGATGATGGTGGTATTTTATTTGTTTGTACTCGTTTTTAATTTATTTATTTTTTTTTATACATTTCGAGTAGTCTACAACAGTTTGAGCATCGTGCACGTGAAACGGCATAGAGAAGCTTAACATTGAGCATTGGCTAAAAAAATTATTCTGTTTTTAAGAAAATCATATTCTAAGGGATTGAAAGTGGAAATTGCGAACAAGCTAGGGATAGCTCAACCGGAATTCTTGTAAATTTTTCTTTTTTACAGATGATTGACGAGATCTTTCTGTGTTGTGGCAGATCTCATTGCAGATTCTGATTGAAGCGATTATACCCCAATTTGAATGAAGGGCCTGAAGTATCGGCTGGAATTAGGCTTAGGTTTGCTCAGCTGTCTGGTCTCGAAAATGATTAACAGATCGTTGTCGGGTATCCAGTAAAGCGGGATTTCCTTTGTAAATTCAAAGCTGGTATAGATATAGGTATTAGGTTCGATTCCTGATCGGTCAAGGGTCTTCCCGGATTGGAAATTCTCTTGACATGCCTTGGAATATCTAGCGTTCATATAATGCCTTTACTTGCTCTTTCGAGTGACAATCTATGTATATGCTCTTAACTAATATACTGGTTTTGTTTGTATTATAAAAGAAATCCATATATATATAGTTATCAAAGAAAATTAGTCCAGCTCAAATCGTTGTAGGAAAATAAAGTGGGACCGTCATCATTATTACATAATGAATAGAGTACTGTTTTAGGTGTAGGTGCATGTGTGTGTGTTTTTTTTTATCTTTAGACTATGATGATGATGGTATGTTGTTTTTATTATTTTTTTTTCTTCAATTTTTAATAATTTTAGTTATTAGATTAGTTTAAAAATAATTGTGAAGTCTACAAGAATTTGAGCATCGCGCGCGTGAACCGGCATAGTAAAATTTGAAATTGAACATTGGCAAAAGTGATTTTTTTCTTTGTTCTTGTTTTGTTTAATAAGATCGATCCATTCCAAGGGATTGAAAGTGGAAACTGAAAAGAAGCTAGGGATAGCTCAACCGGAATACTTGTAAATTTATCCTTTTGACAGATGATTGACGAGATCTTTCTGTGTTGTGGCAGATCTCATTGCAGATTCAGATTGACGCGATTATACCCCAGGTTGAATGAAGGGCCTGAAGTATCGGCTGGAATTAGGCTTAGGTTTGCTCAGCTGTCTGGTCTCGAAAACGATTAACAGATCGTTGTCGGGTATCCAGTAAAGCGGGATTTCCTTTGTAAATTCAAGGCTGGTACTGACATAGGTATTAGGTTCAATTCCTGATCGGTCAAGGGTCTTCCCGGGTTGGAAATTCTCTTGACATGCCTTGGGAGAGTTACTGGGCCTGAAGTGTCGGCTAGAATTAGGCTCGGGGTTGCTCAGCTGTCTGGACTCGAAAGCGATCGCATTAGTAGATCGTTCTCGGGAATCTAGTAAAGCGGGAAATCCCTTGTAAATTCTTGGCTAATGCTGATATAGGCATTGGGTTCGATTCCCGATCGGTCAAGTGTCTTCCCGGATTGGAAATTCTCTTGACATGCCATGGAATATTTAGTGTTTAGATAATGCCCTTACTTGTTCTTTTGATAAACAATCTATGCCAGTGGTACAACCGGACCGTTTTTTGTTTTTAACTAGCTTACTGGTTGATTTGATATTACAAAGAAACTCCTCCATATAATTATCCACAAGATAACTCGTCCAGCTCAAACCTATGTAGGGGAAAGAGGTGGGACCATCATCATTAAAAAAAAAAAAAAAAATATGATAAAAACCGCCTTCTGTAACCCTAGACGAGATGCCTCCTGTGTTATACATGGATGAAATAAAGAAAAAAAACTCACCAATGTAACATAAGATAATTATCAATATCGAGCACAATTATCAATTTCTGTCATTAGTAAAAACATGTTACTTTAATACAGTAGAACCTCGATTATCCGCGGTGCGGATTATCCGCGAAAGCGAGTTCACTTGTAATTCTATAGAACTTCCCGGAATTCGCCAATGAGCGACAGGGTCTTGTTCTTTTGTTTTGGTCATGTCTTCCACATTATCATATCACTGGTGTAAACGACCTTACAGATGGATAGTTTAATGATCTCTATATTGATGAAACATTGTTTTTATGATTAAATATCTTTTTTTTTGTGTCTACACCTAATTTTTAGCTCTTTATTGTGTTATCCGCGATTTTCGTAATCCGCGGTGAGCTAGTCCGACTGTTTCGCGGATAATCGAGGTTCAGCTGTATAGAAAACCCATATTTGAAATGGCAAAGGTAATTTTCTTTTATAATTTGATTATTTTTACTTTCTGAGTGTTTATTCAACCCAATGCGAATTTTAATTTGATTAACAACACTTAATATTATATGTAGAGCATATGGGAAATCACTTTTCCGAATATTTCTTCACTTTTCCAATTTTTCTCGGGTGAAAATGAAACCAACAAAAGTTGATGGGTCTGAGCCTAGGGGCACGGACGGGATCTTGACATAGAACTGTGATTGTGTGTAGTAATTGCATTTAAATTGAGTTTTTTATTGTTCAAAATCTGTTATTTTTTCTCTTTGGATACATCAAATGAGTGCCCTGAAAAAACCGTTTCCTGTATGTACTTGTATCCTTTAAACGGGTTAGATGACATAACGTGGTAGAATCCGGTACCACATTCTGTTCAAAAATTTACACAAAAATACCAATAAAGCTATTACTACCCTTTTCTTCTGTTTATTCAATCAAGCAGAAGAAGACAAAGAGTCATCATATACCATTTTTAAACACAAGCCTAAATAGTTAAGACCTGCATAAATAAGCCTGAGTCAAATCAATCTATGACTACAAAAATATATTATAGATGAAAATAGCATTATCTCCTTCGTTACCACGTTGTCCGGAACATTATTTGTAATTACTTTATAGCCCGGTTAGATCGCGACTACTCAAGCCTTCATAATCTGATATACGTGAGTATATCCTTTCGATCTTCTAAACCAACAGCCAGTTAAATTCATTAATTGCATTTTTACATAACCAAACAACATACTAGATATTATGACATCCTGGACCACAATTACACAAATTGTTAGTAAATAAAAATATGAATTGAGCACAAATTGATTGGACAACATACAATATAATATAAAATTAATGCCTATTATCGGTAAATGAATAATAATCCATTTCACGCATCAACTCACATTATGAGCTAACGCCCGAATTTAGACAAACATATTGCTCGTTGCGTCGGGGAGGAAAGCGAGTGGTTAGTGCAATCGAATGACAACATACCCATTTAAATCGTCAAATTGTTAAGTTTTTTGACTATATTTACTGTTCATGTTTTAACCAAAAAAAATACTGGATAAATATCCTGTCTACTGATATATAACACAACATATGTCGCAATAACCATTTTAATAAATCGTTACATTTTTCGTAGAGTGACCCGCCTATATAGAAATCAAAGACATAGTCCTGTGTCAAAACATACAGCTTAAACCGAACGACCCGTTCTCGAGTGGGAGCACACCTTGTTTTTATATGAATATTGAAATGAATCGTTTCTAACTTCAAGTCATTTTTAACACAACTGTTACCATATACAATTTTACACTTACACTTCTGCCAAATTTTTCACAATACACTCGGTCATTGATATTAAATTTCACGAAGCAATCAATATTAAACTTCCAAATTTAAATTTTATTTGCTAGAATTAATCGTGTCACTCACCTTACTTGCAATATAAAAATGCCCCCGACTTGCATATTTTTGCAATACCGATTTTCCCGGGTACCTTGGTTTCGATGTCTATGTTAGAGAACACGTTTCGGTAGGAACAAAAGTTCCCCCTAGTACAGGTCGGACTCGATTATATATAATCGCAATTTCACTTTCAACGTTAATTTTCGAATCCAATACACAATCGAATCACAAAAAAATCAATTTTTTTTTATTAGTGTTTGACATTCATACATTAATGAAAAAATTGTTTTCTTGAGATTCGATTATGTATACAATTTGAAAATAATTGTTGAAAAAAAATTGTCGACTATATATAATCGAGTCCGACCTGTATCATGTATTTGTATGTATGTTTCTGTTAGGGAACCGCCGCATGTGTCGTCAATTTCGACCAATCAGAAGTGGGTTAGGATAGGGTTTGAGATTTTTCAATTGTTTGATGTTAGTTTCACGACATATATTATTTTATTTAATGTAAAAAATTGTTTGCCGAAATCGATTGACGAACTGACTGAGCAATAAGCGTTTGAAATTGGACAATTCTCACGATTTGCTCGATTTTCGATTTTTAATTTGTACCCCAATATGTTCCCGAAAGACGTAATCCTACGTCAAAAAACTAAGTGGTGCTATTTTTGTTTCGCTGAGTGTATTCCGCGGATAATCGGGATTCTATTGTATTGACTCTTGTTCCAGGCACACACACACACTGCAGCCACATGTGATTCTATACTTATAACAAAAGCACTTGCGTGTCATAAAATCATACACAAACACTGCCACTTAACGGTATGAAAACCGATGCGGTTGGTCATGTTTTTTATCGAGCCGCTGCTGCCGCTGCTAGACTGATGAATCGTGAATGAAGCGATTATGTTTTGTTCCCCCAACAACATTATTCGATATTTCTTGCGTGTCCATGTGATGCAAAAATGCAAAAGCATTCTCCACCAAACGACATTGAAATCGATGCGGTACCTCAACTGTACAAAATTGCACGAGTTGAGAGAACGGTTCTCCGGTCGAAACGTGCCTCTCGAGCTTACAAGTCCACTTTGGAAACTTTGATGCGCAAATTATTCTAGGAAACATGAAGGAATAACAATTAACTCCTTCGACTTGGTGAACGGAGTAATATAACACGTTGCGACAGAATCGTAGAATAAACACATACAACGTACAGGGCGGACTCGATTATATACAGTTTCCGATTTTTTGACGTAGAACTACGTCTTTCAGGAAGGGTGCCAAATCAGAAAACAGGTCACGTTTTTGTGAAATAAAGTTAACGTTATTAACTATTTTCACAGCGAACCAATTGTGATAATTTGCACACCAATGGAATCAGAACTTCTCTAAGATTTGTTTGATATACTATACAGTACAATACACTAAAGCATAAACAGTTTAAATTAATGAAAACTGGAAGCATTTTCATTTTCCCATACATGGAAGGAAGAGTATGGAATAGTGTTTCTTTCCACAAGGGCCCTTCTCAGAGCTAGAGGCGGAAACCAAAATAGAATAGAATGAAAACACAAATGCAAGTGAGCTAGCATAACACAACGAGCGGATATCATTCATGCCTAATACTGATTTCACACACATACATAAAACAGCTCGATACAAGGAGAGGAAGCCCTCTGTATCAAGGTGTGCTACGATAAGGAGCAGCATACGAGAATTGTTTGTGCTAGTGCGGATATGGATATGGTATCCAGAATTTTGGAATATAGATATACACTGCATTTATTTAGATAAACGTATATTTCATGAAAGTATGCTTTTAAGTTCCAGCAGGGTAACCTTACTGTTGCATGTTGTGGGGTTCGATCACATCTCAAGCGAAATATAAGAGCAAAAGGGTTCATAGTTTGCGATCGATCTCTGAGTGGTAAGGAGAAAGTCTGATACGAGTTGAACCAAATAAACGATAAGTGCTGATAGCTTTCGACTCTACTCGACTCTTTCAAGTCTACTGAAGTAATAAAAAATTAAACAGCAAAAAGTTATTTAAAAAATTTCGAAGCATTCTAGAATAATATCCGAAGTGATAACCAAGTGAATTGAATAATATAATTCCGTAGTTCTACGTCGAAAACTGCGGTCTGTATACAATCGAATCCTGTATATAATCGAGTCTTTAGACGTAGGACTACGTCTTTCATTTCTATACTGGGGTGTAAGTTCAAAGTTTTTAACAAGAAAGCGTTACGCTGGAGAACGAGATTTTAAGCGTTAATAGCTCCTGAACAACTGAGCGAAATGGTATGATAAACACTTTATTCGAAAGATAAAATGTCTACGCGTTATATGCTTGTTATTTTTTGATCCAAAAACTTGTTTCAATAGCCTAAAATTGCTTTCAAAACAGGCTTTTAAAATCACACCTATCGGTATATAAGCGAGTGCCGCTCGGAAATCCACTCAGTTATGATTGTGCAACGATTGAGGTACGATCGCTGGAATGGATTGATGTTTCCCTAACACAGACTTCAAAATCATGAAGCCTGGGGAAATTGGAATTGCAAAATAAATGCGAGCTGCGGGCGGGTACTTATGTACTCGCTCGCGTTTCTGCAAATTGGAATGTTTCCCTAACACAAACTTCAAAATCATGAAGCCTGGGGAAGTTGGCATTGCAAAATGTATGCGAGCTGTGGGTCCATTTGTACTCGTTTGCGTTACTGCAAATTGGAATGATTCCCTAACACAGACTTCTGACACAAACTTATTTTTATTTTGACGTGGGACTACGTCTAACCGGAATATATGGGGGGTAAAATGAAAACCTAACCACAGAACATGCAGGAAAAAATGAAAGATTTCGAATGCTTGTAACTCGAACATTTCTCACTGGATCGGAAAGATGTTTGCATCAATTGATAGGGAATATTTCTACGCATCTATCGCATTTAATAAAATGTTATTTTTAAATAGATAAATAATTGAATAACTGTTAAATGTTAAGCGTTATCTACACGCCCTAACTGCCAAGGGTTGATTGGCCCGATTTACGATTTCCCCAACACAGACTTCAAAATCAATGTACCTGTGGGATTCCGCTTTGCAAATATACATGGAAATAGGGGGTATTTTTGTTCACACCAAAATGTGTTTCTCTATCACGGACTTCAAAATCATCGTCCTTGGGGGAATCCACTTTGCCAATACATATAAATCGGGGGTAATTTTGTTCCCACAAAAATGCGTTTCAAAACAAAGATGCCTGGGGGAAATTGTAAATATATGCAAGCTGCGAGTACTTTTGTACTTCCTTGTCTTTGTGCAGACCGGAATATGTCTCCCTAAAACGTACTTCTAAACTGAGAAGCCAGGGAATATCGTACTTTCAGATACTAGAGGTGAATGAACTTTCGCGGTTCGAGAAATGTAAAATACAATGATTGTTTGACAATTCTTCCGTTCACATGTTTTGGTAGTTCTAGGCATTATATCAAACGTAAAAGGAAGTTCATCAAATTTACTTGTAACGAAGAACATAATCTATTACAATGTATGAATTGATCTTACATGGCAACTGTTCAAACTTTTTACTTACAAAGTAAAAATGTTGAATTCAATTGAGCTCGAAAATCGTTTCATCGATCGAAAATTTAATGAATACAATACAAATGCTTACTAAAAGTATGGTAGTCCCACGTCAACCTTGCGTTTATATCATAGTTATAACCCACCCATTTTTTATTTTTATTTTTTAAATGAAAAAGACGAACTCAATTTTTTATGTATCCCGTTCATAAAATACCTTTCTCAAGGAAAAAAATCCAAATTCTTTCAGGAGGTAGTAGAGGATCATATTTGAATTTCAACAATAACTGAGTTATTAAACTTTTACTCTGTTCCTGGCTCTGTTTGCCTTAAACTGGCCCTAATAAAAAAAATACGCTACGTAGGACAATTTTGTCGTGCACCCGTGGCCGAGTGGTTAGTGTCTCACATTATCATGCCGGGTGCTCGGGTTCGATTCCCGTTCTGGCCGGGGGATTTTTCGTCAAAGAAATTTCCTTCGACTTGCACTGTGGTCACGCGTATTCTAGAGCTTGCCCATCGGAATACATTCAAGGCGTGTTATTTGGCTTAAGAAATCTCAACTAAGTATTAATAAATGACGCTAATTAATGCATACGTTGAGACGGCAAAAGTTCCACAGGGAACGTTAACGCCATTCAAGTAAGTAAGGACAATTTTGTTGCTTTCATTTGAAAGATAAGAAAATTTTATACGGGATACTGTTGTCAAACTTCCAAATTCGTGGATTTAAGTAACATTTTAGAAGTCAACAACTCAAAAGTTAGTGGTTTTTAGGTCTTAATTTTATAAAAAAAAATCATAATGAACTTGAATGTTTCTATCATCCAAATTATAGCTCTCTAACCACTCTACAGTTCATTCTTTGACACCCAACCTCTATTTTTTTAAATTTCGCTGCAATATCATTTTAAACAATTGCTGGTACTCATGGTAGCCAATAAACTTTCACTTTAACGTTGAAATATATCATTTTCGTTAGAAATAGGTCATATTTGAAATATAAAAAAAAATTGAACTGCATATAATCGAGTCTAAAATTGTATATAAACGAATCACATATAATCGAGTCCAACCTGTACTTTAAAACTCGTTTACTGTCGCTTTGCTACCGCTCATGTTGCTGATGTTGAATTTTACTACCCTGTTTCTTTTCGAATTCTTCCATTCGGCTTATGGTGTTGACTACCGGTTAGAAAACGTTAGAGACGAATAAAATTCTATATTTGAAGCCTCTATAAAATAAACAAGGAAGGAAGTTTAGACAATGACTGATTAGTCTTCGCAGTGGGGTAACTAGTTTCATGTATACTGGTTGGCACAAGAATCACACTGGGGTGAGGCCTGCGACGCAATGTTTCACATCTCTTCAGAAACTGAACAGTGTGCGAATTCTTATATTGTATCGACAGAACCGATGTATGTGACATGAGAACTAGAAAATACTGTTGTCTGCTCGCTAGCTAGTGCGGGACTGAGGTTGTCTAGAGTGAGACCAATATGATGGCTTCGTTTCCTTTTTTTCTTATCTTCCATAGGTAAAATTCAATGCACGGTTGATAGCTACGATTGTTTTCGCAGTGGTGTTTATTTATTCAAATTGTATTTTGCTTCTACTTCAGTCGCTACAATTTTAGAAGCACAACTTGAGCCAATCGAAGCGTGTGATTTATTCCATTTGGATAATGCTTGACATTTTACAATTATTCGATTTTTTATCCCGTCTCTCATATAGTTCTTTTTATTGTGATAGATGCGTAGAAGTATTTCCAATCAGGTAATGTAAACATTTTTTCGATCTATCAATAAATAAGGTTTTGAGCGTTCGAACTCATTCATTATTTCCTACATTTTCATTTCAACCTAATGTAAATGAAATATTCACATTGGAAGCTGTACCTGTTCTGAATAATCTCCAAGCGAAATGGTGAACTAAACAGAACGTTTACTCTCGGTGCCCGAGGACCGCTAACAAGTTACGAAACTGTATATTAATTCATAACACGGGGAGATTTGGTCATATGGGGTGATTTGGACCACCCCTTTATCTCAAAAATTACGGCTCAACTTGGATTTTTTATAATGTCATTTCCTTCTATTGTGGAACCGTGTGTACCTAAAGTGAAAAAAACTTAGGTAGCATAAACACAGCAAGCCCTTTGATCGTCAAAAAATGTGAGTTTTCCGATAGTGGTTTTAAGGTTTTCCCGCTAATTAAACAAACTTTTCGTGTATTGTGCAGTAAAGTTCTGTTCGCCTACAGAAAAGGAACAATTTGATGTAGCGAAACTGTAAGTTTGATAACAATAAATGAAATTGATTGCATTTTAATTTTTGCGTGTTGTGTGGGGCGACATGGACATGTTTCTGTGGGGTGCATTGGTCCTACAGGTTTGAGGCTTTTCTTTGGTCTAATTGATTCCAGATGCCGCTGAATTACAAAAAGAGGATTGACAGACAACATTGAAAGAAGGAGGAGCGTGAAAGAGCAACGCAGGTCATCAAGAACGGATTTTCTTTGACCAATCATCGACAGTGTTTGAAAATTCTCGAACAACAGTGAAAAGATCCATGCAGAATTCGAGATGGTCTCAATCCAATTTTTCTGGTCTGGAATCTGGCCAAGACACCTGGTCGTCTCTTTTATTTTATGATATATTTCGTAGTTTGAAGCTTGATATAATGATTAAGCATTATTGATTCAGAGAAAACAAGTGTAGCTCAGTATACAATGTGACATTTTTTATTTAGACCGTATTGGTTTGGAAATATTAGGTGATTTGCTTAGGTGGTCCAAATTCCCCCCTTTTCCCCTACATGAATCATCCTAAAAGTAGGAGCAGCTCATCATACATTCGACGATATTGCCCGATACACACCTGTCCAATCCAATGTACCAACGCTGGCGAGGACGCTTGGGAGATTACCATTACTCATATCGACAGCACCCGGCGCTGGCCGGTGGCTGGTAGGGTCCAATCGCTGGAAGGTTGTCAACCCACGGTGGGATTGAAACGTAACACCGTTTAATTAAAACGTGATTCTATAACAGAAACGTGCCAAAGCACAGCCGACAGGTAATCTATTTTTGTCTGGTCGTGACGGATGGTGACTTCTTTACAGCTCGTTAACTTCTGCTCGACCTTTGAAGTTTTCCTACCTTTCCCGCACACAAATACATACACGTGCACAGTCTCGGTTACAATGAGTGAGTGTGGGAGCATAGCTGAGTGAAAAGGTGTGAAAATGAAGAGTGACGTGGTTATTGAGAGAATATTTTACTTTACCTTACCGTGTCTCATTGAAGATAGCGTTCGAGATTGTGTTTTTCTCCGCTGCGGAAAATTGTTATGATTCTCGAGCATGACGGAAAGTGAAGAAACGGTCGATTGTTTATTTAGATTTAGCAGGACCATCGTAAAAATAAGATCGAATTCGACCCCATTAACGTCTCGATCGTTGTTGATAGGACATGTCCGTTGAAATGAAAATCATCAACTCTGGAAATGGTAATTGTTTCCTATCCTGATTGGTTTCTTCAGATGGTGATGTTTGTTTTCATTTTCTGTTCACATTAAACCACTGATCAAAAGAGTTTCGATATAACGGCGTCAAACACAAACAAAAAGTACCTGGACGAACGACATTTCTTTTTCCTGTAAAACAAAGCATTGCGTAAAACAACATACACTTTAAACCGAACACATTTTCACCTCGTCGTTATTTCACAAACGTTTTTCATGTTTGAAACACCACAACCGTTCATACTGAACTAAAAAAAAACCGATCCCACGAATATTTGTGGTCCGTTGGACCGGCTACGTGCCTCGTTATCACAATTCCCTGCGATTCGTCTTCAGCCAGCTATATTTATGCCAGGAGAGGTTTTGGTTAGTTTGGTCAGTCTGAGTCTCTTTCATGTTTAATCTGGCCCACAGAGCTGGAAAGCGGACGGAAATAACCATGTAAAGTGTATTTCCCCCGCACATCATTTTTTCTGGTTTCCATTCCGCCACAAATCGCCATTTCGGTAACATACGTACCGGAATACGGTCTGTCGTCCGGGTCTGGCTGCCGTTGCCACCACGGATGTTGTTATTTCAAGTGGCGGCAGACGACGGGGTCCTCTTAGTCCTCTTTTAGTAGAGCGAAAAAATCAACTAACGGTGAACCACACAGAAAACCCTTTCCCTCAATGGTTTGGGCGAGGGTAAGCAAAGCTAAAAATGGTAACCCTCAGAAAACAATTTCGATGAAAAGTGCAGCCGGCGGGCGGCATACCGATGGGTCCTCCACCCGCCGCACCGCTCTTGCACCCGTGCACCGAACGTGTAATTAATTTCTGTTGTCATCGCTTTGAAATTTAAATTACATTTTTTCCGTCGCTTGCATTTATCGTTTCGACCGGGAAAAATGCTGTATCGTTCTACCGTTGATCTTGGCCCTCGGTATATGGTGTGTTCTATCTGAGGACGATATTCGCGTAGTGCACCATATTCAAAAGAAGCGCAATGTTTACAAGACCCGCAAAACGAGTGCATGCTCTTTTATCTTGGTTGTGCTTAGTTAATGAGAAACTAAGTTGCGGCTGTCAATCAATATGTTGTTTCCGGCTGGTTATAACAGACCACGGATGTTCCAGGATTTTGTAAATTGTGCAAATTCCGACAGAAAAAAAACATTGGACGCTTGCAGCCTCGGACTGGTTGAACTCAGAAGATAGGACAGCAAGGAACACATTCGTACAACGTTATCTCGCTAATATCATCGTCGTAATCAGGGTTGACAACTATAGTTTTCAAAAAACTTTTGACGAGGGACTACGTCTAACCGGAATATATGGGGGGTAAAATGAAAACCTAAACACAGAACATGCAGAAAAAAACATGAAGTGGGTTATATCTATGGTATAACCGCAATGGTGACGTAGGACTATCGTTGATTCAGTGATGATTTGTTTGAAGTTGAATCTGAATCCATTCTGAATGAATGACTAAATGAATATTTGAGGCACTTCGAAAACGAAAGCTCTTTCGTTTGAATGTTATTTTCAATGCCAAGAGGAACTGGCAGATTATTTTGCAGCAGCGATATCTTTCCGGATTCTTCTCGAAGTCCACCACCAGTGGTTAATGCTAACTCGATAACCACCTGTTAATTGCACTTGATTGAAAAACCACAAAATCAATTGTATTTGGTCGCAGTATTATATGGATATAAAACGTTAAAATAAACTCTTTCGCTTGAGTGTAATTTGCAATTCCAAGGGGAACTGATAGATTATTTTTCAGCAACGGTCACTTCTTTCCGGATTCTTCTCGATAATCAGCAAACGTAAAGAGTTGCGCGCGTGTATGTGTGTGTGTGTGTGTGTGTGACGGTTGCTCCGATGTCTCAAGCGGAACCAATTTTCGATGCTGGTATTCTCTCGGTCGTTTTCTATTCTCTTAATGATAATGAATCCCTTGATCCCTCGCCGTCCAGCTCGTCCAGCTCGTTCAACTCGTTCAGTAACGATGTTGTCTTGTCGATGTCCTCACGAAAAAAGAAATACGTTTCACCACCACAATATCGTTTAAGTATGCTTTTTGTCCGTGACTGAATCGAAAGAAGGTGTGGTTTACGATGGCAATTTGGAAGGCAAACTAGAGGCGAATGAACTCTTTGAGTTTGAAACTTTTGGCAACTGAGCAATAATTGAAAATTATATGATATTCGCGATGCGAAACATTTTCCATTGCGCGCGCGAACTTTATTCGATACGAAAATATTCTACTGATGGGGGAGAATAATCTTCAGAAGCTTTCCTGCTAATTAGTTGCACTTGATTGAAAAATCTCAAAACCAAATGTATTCGATCGCAGCAGTACTATGTGGATAGAAAACATTAAAATAAACTCTTCCGCTTGAACATAATTTTCAATTCCAAGGGAATTGGCAGATTATTTAGCAGTAACGATGACATCATTCCGGATTCTTCTCGAAGTCCACCACCAGTGGTTAATGCTAACTTGATAACCACCTGTTAATTGCACTTGATTGAAAAATCACAAAACCAAATGTATTTGGTCGCAGTTTCACATGGATAGGAAACATCAAAATAAACTTTTTCACTTGAATGTATTTTTCAATTCTCAGGGAAACTGGCCGATTATTTTTCAGCAGCGATTGAATCTTTCCGGAATTTTCTCGATGCTGAATGGCATCCAAACGAAAAACAGGAAGTGGGTTATATCTATGGTATAACCGCAAGGGCGACGTAGGACTATCGTTGATTTAGAGATCATTTGTTTGAAGTTGAATCTAAATCCATCCTGAATGAATGAATAAATAAATATTTGGGTGACTTCAAAAACGAGAGTGTTACGTTGGAGACTCAAGGTTTTATGCATCCAATATTGGATACAAAAAACCTTGTTCTGAAGAATAATCTTCAGAAGCTTTCCTGCTAACTGCACTTGATTGACAAATCACAAAACCAAATGTATGTGGTAGCAGTATTATATGGATAGAAAACATTAAAATAAACTCGCTTGAATGTAATTCTCAATTCCAAGGGGAACTGGCAGATTATTTTTCAGCAACGATCATTTCTTTCCAGGTTTCCTCTCGATAACCAGCAAACGAAAAGAGTTGCGCGCGTGTATGTGTGTGTGTGTGTGACGGCTGCTTCTATGTCTTCCCGAGGAGCCGTATTTCGATGCTGATACTCTCTTGGTCACGAGAGTATCAGCATCGGCTTTTCTGCGCTCCCTCACAGTTAAAACAAACTGATTGCATTTCAGGTCAGGTCAGGCCAGGTAATGAATCCCTCGATCCCTCGCCGTTCAGCTCGTTCAGTAACGATGTTGTCTTGTCGATGTCCTCAGGCGTCGTGCACAAATTACGTAACGCTAAAAATCCGAATTTTGAACCGCCTCTCCCCCCCCCTTTCGTAACGCAATTTCCTATCTCTAATAAACAGAAAGTAACGCAACATCTACCCCCTCCCCCCTTATCGCGTTACGTAATTTGTGCACGATGCCTCACGAAAAATGAATCGGTTTCACCACCAGAATATCATTTCAGTATGCTTTTCGTGCGTGATTGAATCGAGAGAAGGTGTGGTTTACGATGGCAATTTGGAAGGCAAACTAGAGAAGAATGAACTCTCTGAGTATGAAAATTTCGGCGACTGAGCAATAATCGATTGAAAATTATATAATTTTCGCGATACGAAACATTTTCCGTTTTTCATGTTATGCGTCCAATATTGGATACGAAAATATCCTACTGATGGGAAAGAATAATCTTCAGAAGCTTTCCAGCTAATTACACTTGATTGAACAATTACGAAATCAAATGTATTTGGTCGCTGTGTTCGCCATATAATTAGAAAACATTAAAATAAACTCTTTCGCATGGATGTATTCTTCAATTCCCAGGGAACTGGCAGATTATTTTTCAGCAACGATTAGATCTTTCCGGAATTTTCTCGATGCTGTATGGCATCCAAACGAAAATTCTCGTTTCAGTTTGGCCTGCAAAAAACTTTTCTAAACTCTAATCCATCAAATTTGGAGCCCTGAAAAGGGCCGATGATTATATGCTAAGCTAATATAGCACCCTCTCCTTGGATTCGATGGGCCAGCTGAATGTCCTTGGGCATGATGTGACGCGTTTTGCGTGGATAGCACACAAATTTGTATCTTCGAATAAGCCTCATGCAGCGTCATAACCGCGGAACTTTGGAAGCGCAAGTCGGTTTTGAAGTCCTGAGCAATTCCACGATCCAAAAGCTGCAAAGGTAGCTTGCGGATCAGCAATTCGGTCGACTTCCGATAGCGATGAATTTCACGCAAAGTTCCCGGTCGATAGGCTTCTCCACCTATTCTGCTACTGGTGCGCTTATCCGAGCTGCTTTCGTGTGCCTTACCACTGAAAGACTAACTATCTATCTACTTGGTCCCAAACAAACGAGTCGTCACGGTGCGAGAGTAGAGTAAGAAATGAACGAAAGCAAAGGAAGCGTCATTTTATAAACCATAAATGTATAGAATCTAAACCCCACCCTTATTATATTCGTTGCTTACCCTGAGAGAGAAACGAATAACATCGAAGTAAGTATACAGTAATGTATTTGAATCCGGACACTTTACGTTACATTTAATACCATACCGCAGCCACAACATTTTCTGCATGTTGAATTAATGCGATTGATAAGTAACTATCAAGAAACTATCAGTAACTATATTAGCAACTATTAATCGCATAAATTCAACATGAAAAAAATGTTATGGCTGTGGTATGATATTAAATGTAATGCAAAGTGTCCGGATTCAAAAGCATTACTGTTAAAAAGAGTTAACTCGACTGAAATTTTTTCGGTTCGGCCTGCAAAAACGAAATTAAGAGCCCCCGCCGACTGCAGACTGACTTGTCGACCGATAGTTCGGTCGGCTTCTTAATCAGTACGGAGAAAAAAAGTCTGTAGTGTACAGCATAATGCATAGACGTAAGTATGAGCTTCCCCATCTCACATTCCAATAAGATTAATGGGTTTCCAAGTGGGCGCGCTACATACGGATACGAATGATTTCAATAACCTGTTTTCGAAGCTATCATTAAGCTATTGAAACAATTTTTCGACTCAATAAATAGCAATCATATAACTCTTGGACATTTTATCTTTTGTATGAAATGATTATCATACTGTTCCGTTGATCCGAAGCAGAATGAATCACGCTTAAAGAAGGAATGGATTTTTTCTTGGAATTTAGTCAGCAGAAATAATGCCCTTTCCCAACAATTAAAAACGACAAACGATAAACAGTTTCATCAAAGTGATTTCTTCGATATGGGGATATATTCACTACATCATGTCATATATTTCATATTTTTCATTATGAAATCCATATCCATGGCACCTATCGGTATCGAATTATCATCGACACCACGATTTTCGCTAAATGCTCCTTTCAGTTCGGCCTGTAAAAAACTTTTCTGAACTCTAATCCATCAAATTTGGAGCCCTGAAAAGGGCTGTTGATTATATGCTAAGCTAATATAGCACGCTCTCCTCGGATACGATGGGCCAGCTGGATGTCCTTGGGCATGATGTGACGCGTTTTGCATGGATAGCACACAAATTGGTATCTTCGAATAAGCCTCCTGCAGCGTCATAACCGCGGAACTTTGGAAGCGCAAGTCGGTTTTGAAGTCCTGAGCAATTCCACGAACCAAATGCTGCAAAGGTAGCTTGCGGATCAGCAATTCGGTCGACTTCTGATAGCGACGAATTTCATGCGAAGTTCCCGGTCGATAGCGATGTGGCTTCTTCACGCTTCCTGCGGCTGATGCGCTTATCCGAGCTGCTTTCGTGGTGCCTTACCACCGAAAGATTAACGAGCTGTCTGCTTAGTCCCGATGAAACGAGTCCTCACGGTGCGAGAGTAGAGTAAGAAATGAACGAAAGCAAGGGAAGTGTCATTTTATAAAACATAAAAGAATCGAATGTAAACCCCACCCTCTTTATTGTATAAGCTTACTGTATACTCACGAATATAATAAGGGTGGGATTTAGATTCTATACTTTTATGGTTTATAAAATGACGCTTCCTTTGCTTTCGTTCATTTCTTACTCTACTCTCGCACCGTGAGGACTCGAGCTCGTTAGTCATTCGGTGGTAAGGCACACGAAGTCAGCTCGGATAAGCGCACCAGTAGCAGAATAGGTGGAGAAGCCTATCGACCGGGAACTTTGCGTGAAATTCATCGCTATCGGAAGTCGACCGAATTGCTGATCCGCAAGCTACCTTTGCAGCATTTGGTTCGTGGAATTGCTCAGGACTTCAAAACCGACTTGCGCTTCCAAAGTTCCGCGGTTATGACGCTGCAGGAGGCTTATTCGAAGATACCAATTTGTGTGCTATCCATGCAAAACGCGTCACATCATGCCCAAGGACATCCAGCTGGCCCATCGTATCCGAGGAGAGCGTGCTATATTAGCTTAGCATATAATCAACGGCCCTTTTCAGGGCTCCAAATTTGATGGATTAGAGTACAGAAAAGTTTTTTACAGGCCGAACTGAAAGGAGCGAAAATCGTGGTTTCGATAATAATTCGTTACCGATAGGTGCCATGGATATGGATTTCTTAATGAAGAATATGAAATACATGACATGATGTAGTGAATATATCCGAAGAAATCACTTTGGTGAAACTGCATTATAAAATTATTTGTGTACGAATGCCGCAATCGATAGTCGACTCTAATTTGCGCTGGGTAATTTCCTCGGAGGACTCGATTCATCCTTTGAGCATTAATAATCTCTTTCTGGCAAAACGATGTGGTATGAATCACATTATTTGAATGATAGAATGAAGAAGTTTCTGCCAATTTCCTTCAACCTCCAAACGTATCTTTCTCCCGTTTGTCGTTTTCGCGTTCGCTAATCCTCTCTCACAACACCCATTTCTAGTTTGAGAAATTGTTGAGTAAACATTGTTTGCTAGTGCGCGTAGAGCGGGAATTCCTAAAGATTCATTGCACCTCTAATAAATTGCCGAAAGACGTGGTCTTACGTTGATCGCACTTGATTGAAAAAATCCAAAACGAAATGTATTTGGTCGAAGCATTATATGAGTAGAAAGCAAATAATCGCTCGAAAATGACTTGATTTTCGCGATGTGAAACATTTTCCGTTTTTCATGTTATGCATCCAATATTGGATACGAAAATTTCCACTGATGGGGAAAAAAATATTCAGAAGCTTTCCTGTTAATTGCGATTGATTGAAAAATAACAAAACCAAATGTATTTGGTTGCAGTGTTATATGGATAGAAAACATTAAAATAAACTATTTCGCATGAATGTATTCTTCAATTCCCAGGGGAACTGGCAGATTATTTTTCAGCAACGATGATAGCAACGAGAATTCCGCGCGTGTATGTGTGTGTGTGTATGTGTGGCGGCTGCTCCGATGTTTCAAGCGGAACCGTGGCATCACTCTCCTCCTGATGGATTCCCTTTTGGCCTTAGGTGCACAAACAGGCTCTTGGTGACACAGTTCATCAGCGCATTCATGATAAACGAAATTAGCTTCACAACAACAGCGACAACATGCTCCAATCGCTGTTCAATCATAACTGAGTGGGTTAGGAAGGAAGGAAGGTATTGAATTAGAGAGACTTTAAACTCTGAGAGTTCATTCGTCTCTCGAGTGGGTTAACGAGCGCCGCTCGCTTATATACCGATTTTTGATTTCAATAGCCTGTTTTGAAAACAATTTTAAGACTATTGAAACAAGTTTTTGGATGAAAAAGTAACAAGTATATGACGCGTAGACATTTTATCTTTCAAATGAAGTGTTTATCATACCATTTCGTTCAGTTGTTTAAGAGCTATTAACGCTCAAAATCTCGGTCTCCAGCGTAATGCTTTCGTTCTCGAAACTTTGGTTTTACACCCCGGTATAGAAATGAAAGACGTAGTCCTACGTCAAAAAAACCGTGCGTGTATGTGTGTGTGTGGCGGCTGCTTCGATGTCTTCCCGGGGAACCGTTTTTCGATGCCGATATTCTCTTGGTCACCTTCTCTTCTGCTCCTGCCTCCTTCCTCCTGGCTTTTCTGCCCTCCCCACAGTTCCAAACAAACTGCATGTCTTTCAGGTCAGGTCAGGCTAGGTAATGAATCCCTCGATCCCTTGATTCCTCGCCGAAAAAGAATAATTTTCAGTAGCTTTCCTGTTAATTGCGATCGATTGAAAAATCACAAAACCAAATGTATTTGGTTGCATTGTTATATGGATAGAAAACATTAGAATAAACTCTTTCTACTCAATGTATTTTTCAATTCCCAGGGGAACTGACAGAGTATTTTTCAGCAACGATTGATTTTCCCGATTTCCGATTTTCCTCGATACTCGAAGCCAACCAGTGGTTAATGCTAACTCGATAACCACCTGTTAATAGCACTTAATTGAAAAATATTTGGTCGCAGTGTTACATTGATAGAAAACATTAAAATGAACTCTTTCGCATGAATGTATTTTTCAGTTTTCAGGGGAACTGGCAGATTATTTTTCAACAACGATTGAATCTTTCCGGAAATTTCTCGATGCTGAATGGCATCCAAACGAAAATAGTTCCGCGCGTGTATGTGTGTGTGTGTGTTGGCTGCTCCGATGTTTCAAGCGGAACCGTTTGTGGCATCACTCTCCTCCTGATGGATTCCCTTTCAGCCTAAGGTGCACAAACAGGCTCTTGGTGACACCGTTCATCCGCGCTTTCATGATAAATGAAGAGCTTCACCACAACAGCGACAACATGCTCCAATCGCTGTTCAATTATAACTGAGTGAATTTCCGAGTGGTGCTTGCTTATATACCGATTGGTGATTTCAATAGCCTGTTTTGAAAGCAATTTTAAGACTATTGAAACAAGTTTTTGGAACAAAAAGGAACAAGTATTTAACGCGTAGACATTTTATCTTTCGAATGAAGTGTTAATCATACCATTTCGTTCAGCTGTTTAGGAGCTATTAACGCTCAAAATCTCGGTCTCCGGCGTAACGCTTTCGTTTTTGAAACTTTGATTTTACACCCCGGTATAGAAATGAAAGACGTAGTCCTACGTCAAAAATGAAAGATTTCGAATGCTTATAACTCGAACATTTCTTACTGGATCGGAAAGATGTTTGCATCAATTGATAGGGAATATTTCAACGCATCTATCGCAATTAATAAAATGTAAATTTTCATTAGATAAATAATTAAATGACTGTAAAATGTTAGGCGTTATCTAAACGCCCTAACTGCCTCGTTTTGATTGGCCCGATTTACGATTTCCCCAAACAGCCATCAAAACCAAGCAACCTTGGGGAAATCGGCATTGCAGATACATGAAAATAGGGGGACTTTGTCCTCACTGAAATGCGTTCCCTAACACAGACTTCAAAACCAAGGTGCTTGGGGGAAATCGGCATTGCAAATACATGTTAGTCAGGGGTATTTTTGTTCCGACTGAAATGTGTTTCCCTAACACAGACTTCAAATTCATGAAGGCTGGGGAAAATTGGCATTGCAAATACATGCAAGTCGTCTATAGAAGAATATATCATTAAATAAATCTTCTACAAAATATTTGTATTTCTGCTCAGACTCTTAAAATGAAACCGAATAAGAAAAACACCAAAAAAATCAATATTTTTTTCATCATGAACTAGAAATATATTAAAATGAGAACTATAAATCGAGGACGGAGGAAAAACGATTATTGAATTATGATCCACATAGATTGTTTTTTTTTTTTTGTACTAAATTTATTTTCAAATGGCTCAGCAACATTAAGTAACAATGAGCCGAGTTAATGAATAGGGAAAAGCCTATTTGAGTAGAACAATTCCAATGTTCTTTCTCAAAAAGGCATAAAAACCCTATTATCTTTTCGTAAAATGTTACAATATGGATAATGACAAAATTCACAATAACATAATATTATAGGCTTCTTGTTTAAGCTTCTTGTTACAGAGATGTCCATCTCCTAGGAACTTGCTATCTCCTTGGGACTGAGGAAGGGATGAAAATCTGCTCACTTTTCGAATTCTGAAGAAGAAAGTTGCAATAGAGAAAAGGAAACGCTAATAATAAAAATCAAAACAATAAAGGAAAACTAAACATATATATTCATATTTGAAAGTGTATGGATTTGAGAAAATCATAAATTAAAGAAATATCATCAATATTACGAGTAGCCAGAACGTCGTGAATCGGAAAATTAAGTGGCATTCCCTTATTGCGAAAATTTTCTATTAAAGATAACCTGTCATTTTGAAACTCAGAACAAAACCACACAATATGATCAATATCCTGATATCCTATACCACACACGCATAGGTTACTATCACTGATGTTAATTCGAAAAAGATGTGCATTCGAAGAATAATGGTTAGACATGAGTCTGCACACTACCCGTATAAAATCACGAGAAAAATTATACCCTTTAAACCATGGTTTGAGAGAAACCCTAGGAATGATAGAATATAGCCATCGGCCTTTATCACTACTATTCCAACTTGACTGCCAAGATACAAGTGCCCGTTCACGAGGAAAATGAAGATATTCATCGAAAGTAATAGGCCTATAGAATAAGTCTCCTTCCATAGCGCCCTTCTTAGCAAGAAAGTCTGCTTTCTCATTTCCTGGTATCGAACATCATTGTTCGGAATCGGAATCCATACAAAAGTGGTATTAAATGAACTAGTTATCAGAGCACTTAAAAGTTGATGGATTTCAGATAAGAAATACGACGTATATCTAGTTCTCACTGAACGGAGTACCTCTAAAGAGCTGAGACTATCAGAAAAAATAAAAAAGTGATCTAGGGCCAAGGTCTGAATATGGAGTAAGGCCATGTATATTGCAGCCAATTCTGCAACAAACACCGAACAAGGTAAACTAAGCCTACGGAAAGTGAAGAAGTTGATATTGAATATACCAAAGCCTGTGGATCCATTAAGACAAGATCCATCAGTAAAAAAAGATTTGGTTGGGTCAATATGTTTATACCTTGACAGGAATATCGCAGGTATAACTAAATGGCGGAGATCATCTGAAATATTATGCACATAATCCTTCATTGACAGGTCAATAGTAATAGAGGAATTGAACAAAATTGAAGGAATGATCTGGAAACCAGATAAAGCAGATGGACTTTCCAAAGTCATAAATTCATGATATAGAGACATTCGCCTAGATCGAACGCCTGAGTTCAACATTTTTTCAAAGTTTGCTATCACCTTCGGATTAAGTGTTTCACACCGTATTGAAAAACGGAATGATAACTCGAAAAAACGTACGGAAAGAGGAAGTATGCCAGCTAGAATTTCTAGGCTCATTGTATGTGTTGACTGCATACAACCTAGAGCAATACGCAAACAGCGATATTGAATCCTTTCCAGATGCAAAATATGGGAACAGGCAGCGGACCTGAAGCAAAAACTACCATACTCCATAACAGGTAAAAAGGTTGTTTTATACAACCTAATCAAATCCTCAGGATGAGCTCCCCACCAAGTTCCTGTTATGGATCGAAGAAAATTTATTCTTTTCTGACATTTTTGTTTCAAGTAGCCTATGTGTTTACCCCATGTTCCTTTGGAGTCAAACACAACACCTAAATACTTGAATGACATCGAGCGACGAATAGGTCTATCCAAAAGTTTAAGCTGTATTTGTGAAGTATTATGTTTTCTTGAGAATACAACCATCTCTGTCTTCTCAGTAGAAAATTCAATACCCAATCTACAGGCCCAATCAACCAAATTGTTAAGAGAATCTTGCAAAGGATTATGAAGATCGGTGCTGTCTTTGCCCATTACCGATACTACACAATCATCTGCAAACTGTCTCAAAGTACAATTTCCCGTCATCAATATCATTTACATAGAAGTTGTAAAGAATTGGACTAAGACATGAGCCTTGAGGAAGACCCATGTAGCTAATGCGTAAAACTGACGAAGAACCATGGGAAAAACTCATATGTTTTTCACGCATTAGGTTAAACAGAAAACTATTTAATTTCTGGGAAAACCCATTTCGACGAAGTTTTTTAAAAAGAACTTCAATGGAAACATAATCAAACGCAGAACACTGATGCCATTTGTTGCTTACTACACAAGGCAAAGTCAACCTCATATGAAAGAAGCGCAAGACAATCATTGGTTCCTTTGCCTCTACGAAACCCGAACTGCGATAGCGAGAGAAGATTATTAGATTCAACCCAGCTGTCTAAACGATGGAGAATAATTTTTTCTAGTAATTTGCCAATGCAAGATAGCATTGCAATTGGTCTATAAGAATTATAATCAGACGCAGGTTTACCAGGTTTCAGAATATCTATAACTTTAATTTGTCGCCACTCATGCGGAACAATATTCTGCTCAAGGAAAGCATTGAACAGTTTCAACAAACGTCTCTTCGCATTATCAGGTAGAATTTTCAACAAATTAAATTTGATCCTATCTGACCCTGGAGCCGTGTTGTTGCAAGAAAGAAGAGCAAGAGAAAATTCAGTCATACTGAACGGAGGCTCAACATCATCAGATGTCTCTAAGAGGGGAGAAGGTGCGGGGGCAGAGTCTGGGCATATCTTATTGGCAAAGTCAAAAATCCACCTTTCTGAATATTCAACTTCTTCATTTGAATGAGATGAATTTCTCATTTGTCTGGCAACTCTCCAAAGAGTGCTCAAGGAAGTCTCTCGTGAAAGCCCATTTACAAAATGACGCCAATAGCCTCTCTTTTTAGCTTTAATGAAGCTTTTGAATTTACGCTCCAGATAAATGTAGTTATCATAACGTTCACGGGTGCCCAATTTTCGCCAATCCTTGAACGCATTCGATTTATCTTTATAGAGATTTGTACATTCTTGGTCCCACCATAGATTAGGAGGACGTCTACGAAACGAATTCCCAGGAAAGCGCTTCGTCTGAGCATCAATAGCACTGTCAAGAATTAAACCAGTTAGAAAATTATATTCTTCCAGCGGGGGTAACTCATGAACTAATGCCACCGATTCTGAAATAATTGAAGAAAATCTCTTCCAATCAATGTTTCTAGATAAATCATGCTGAATATTTGTTGTTTCAGACGATTTTGAATTATTTGAAATGGAAATAGTGATTGGCAAATGATCACTTCCATGTGGATCTTGGATGAGATTCCAATAACAATTTAAAGAAAAAGAGGAAGAACACAGGGACAAATCTAAGCAACTAGTGCGGCCTGAAGATGGAGCAATTCTTGTTACATCACCTGTATTCAAAATTGCCATGTTGAAGTCCTCGCAAAGATCATAAATCAAATTGGCCCTTCGATCATCAAAAGACTCACCCCATCCAATTCCATGAGAGTTGAAATCTCCCAAAATAAGATTAGGTTGCGGTAAAAGTTCAACAATATTCACAAGATTTCTATAATTAAGCATAGTTCTTGGAGGAATATAAATAGAAGCAATGCATAAATCTTTACCCTTGATACGTGCCTGACACGCAAGAATTTCAATTCCTGTGACTAAAGGCAGGGGAATCCTGTAAAATGGGTAGCATTTTCTAATACCTATGAGAACTCCTCCATAGGAATCATTGCGGTCTAAACGGATAATATTGAAATCATGGATGTTTAACACATTGTCCGAACGAAGCCATGTCTCAGAAAGAGCAAACGCATCACAATTCAAAAAATGGAGCATTTGCTTGAAAGAATCAAGTTTAGGAAGTATACTTCTACAATTCCACTGCAAAATAGAGGATTTTCCTGGCTCATCCAATAAATTAGACATCGAAATTAATGATTGAGAGGAGGGGCCATTTTGAAGTCATTTGTTTAGCTATCTGGCTGATAGAAGGAAGCCAAGCAAAAATTAAACCTTTCATTGAATCTGATATTCCGAAAAAATCAAGAATCCAAGAAAACAATTGATGAAAAGGATATACCACCTGAAAAAGATGAGGATTCAGGAACCGATTGAGAAGTAAATTGAGAATGGCTTGACAATTCAGGGAAATGAACGTCATAATTTGAAGATCTCCAATCAGGAGGGTTATTCGTGGGTGGAGCAGAATAATTAGAAGATTCTGGATTATTAGAGATCAATCCTCTTTTTTTTGGTTGGCTTAGATGAAGAAGCAATTTTTCTCTTCCTGACTCTTCCTGTGATTACTGGATCAAATTGAGAATCCAAATCATCATCCTCTGATAAAACAGAGAAAGGATTTTCTGAAGCCTCGGGTACCTGAGGTGAAGCTGCCTTGAGCATATCAGCGAAGGATCGATTAGAACGATCCTTAAGTGATTGCTTGAGTTTCATCGAACGTAATTTGTGTTTCGGACAATCCTTAATTGTATGAGGAACATCTCCACAAAAAATACATTTATCAACATCTCTGTTACAAGTGACTTCGTCATGGTCGTCACCACATTTTGAGCATTTCGTTTTATTACAACAGTAGGTTTTAGTGTGACCTAACTGATTGCAATTTAAGCAAGTCATTATTTTAGGGGTATATAACCGAACTGGAAGACGAAGTTTGTCGATAAGCACATAATTTGGAAGTGCTGTGCCTTCGAAGGAAATTCTAAAAGAGCCAGATGGATAATACTTTTTTCTGTACCCTCAGATATCAAAGAGTTCAGAGATCTCACCTCCAAAACTTTAATATGTGGAATATTTGCATTGTGAAAGATACCCTTAGCTTTTATAAAATCTTGAAGTTGAAGAGATTTTTCCGTAACTACACCATCGACAATGTGAGCCGGAATATAAACTCTATATTCATTAGTGAACAAAGAGTTTTTCACTATCGCGTTAGCGTCTTTGTAATTTGAGAGCACAACACGAAGTTTATCTTTATTGACTTTCGTCATTTCTAAGACACCTGAGTAGTTAGACGTCAGGTCTTTGCAAATTTGAGATATTCTTAGAGGTTTCCCTTTCGGACGGAAAAATACCACCCAACGGTTTTTCGATGATGCCGGGGCGTTCTGGTATTGTCTAATACGTGGAAGTTGAGCAGAATTAGGCAGAGATTGTGTCGAAGAGTGAGGAACAGAGTCACTATTTGGTACAGACGAAGAGTTTATCTGCGATTGTTTTTGTTTTTTTCCTGAAGAAACCGTAAAATCAGCTGGAGGAGGGTCTAAGACCCTCATTTCAGCATCGGAGGGTTCATTACCCTCCATTTAAAAAAAAAAAAAAAGAGTCGAAAGAGTCGTAAAAATGAGAGAGAAGATTCTTTAGAACACGTAAATATTAAATGATAAAATTAAAAAAAAATTAATAAAATGAAATATGTGTATGTATATGTATATGTATACGTATGCGTGAAAGAAAAATAAAACGAAAACTTATCTTAAATGTATCTAGATGAATGATAGAGAACTTCTAAAATCCTTGAAGCGGGTCCAATGGCAACTTCACACTCCAAAAAAAAAAACACTTGAAAAATAATTCCGACTTCAAGAAAATTCCTTTCTTCTCAGTATATCGTCCCGGCTTCTTTCGAAATACCGTCAAAAATAGTCTTGAATATAACTGAAAATCACAGGAAAAAAAAGGAACGGAAAATACGTTTTTATTCGTGATGATTTGAAATATACGTCACCTTATTCCCAAGGCTTGCTGCTATGTGCCAATCCACATAGATTATTGTGATTAATAGAGTTTTCAAAGTACTGTTATTCCATTAGACTAACCTTAAGCCTAACCATTAGATCTCTTGTATATTAAGATGTCGACGAGCTGGTTATATGATACGTGATGGCAAACTTCCATATTCTGAAATCTGAGCGACATTTTGGAATATATGTATGTACCGTTCTGAATCATATTTCGGACAACATCAAATTTCGGACACTTTGTTCTAATATCTTGAAATGCTTCATGCACTGATGATATAACTATAAATTGAATATCACAATTGCTTCTTTAGAGTGATCCCTTGGTTTCACTATCACTTCGTTTGAGAATAATATTTGAATTATCACATAGTTGGAAAAAAAATCAACAGCATCACTCACTATCGTTTGTGTTTGACGTTTGTTTTGCGTGAGCACGTAGAATTTACCCGTTCATAAATATTCAAATTTCTCTCGTGTTTCATCAGTTCTCATCATCGCTAACAGTTTACTGTGATTGCTTGGTAAGTGTTTCGCAGTTGACTCAAGTTTAATGTAATTTTTTCATTCATTCTGTCCGAAATTTGATTTAGTGTCCGAAGTTTGATTCTTATTCGCTTCATTTGAAAAGCATTTTATTCGATGATTTTATTATGTTTTCAATCAAATAGGTACCAAAGTAGAAAGCTTGAAAGCATATTGAACTAATTTATTAAAAATATCTACCAAATAATACCTGTGCATAAAGTTTAGATCTGTTTTCTGCATCATATGCCTTAAGCGTATTGAACGGTATTGAAATGACTTTCACCTTATATATGTCATTCATATGGATTGATAATCGCTTCAAGACAAAGCCCAAAGCTCTTGTTGATTTAGGTGAAACAATTAATGGACATTTCTTTCCAATTTTGGGTGTTTCAAATTGTGCTCCCCTCTTTCCTCCGGTTCACTAAGTTTTTTTTCTAAATCCGTTCTAATCAAGTCGCTTTCATCTCACCCGTATTGAGGTGCCTCTTTATCAGAACTCTCTATTCTGTTTTCATATAGAATTTCTCGCCACTTTCTTATTTCTTAAAATATGTTTGCCATTTTTCTCATACTTCAGGATTGAGAATATGTTTAATTTTAAAGGATACTAGCGGAAGGCCAATTGACGTCTTGATTAAAATACCGATTGGGCTCCTATTTGTTTACCTACAATGCGTTCTTTATTAACCACAACCAAGCAAAATAAGTATTTAGAGCGACAAAATCACCATAATTGAATTGACTGAAATTCTATTTCCGATGCAATCATTCCAAAAATGTCAACCCCTGCGTGGATGTCATTCCCAGCTCAGAGCCAAACAACAAGCGGCGTGGGCGCTTCCGAAAGTGGAAAACTGATTCGATCTTAGCCCGAGAGACGGAGGAAACCATGCAACAGGAAGCAATATAATAAAGGCCCAGAATCCGCGTGACCCGTGTCCCCCCGGGTGGAATGGCAGCTCGAATATTTCGTGATTTGCCAGTCAGAGAATCTTGGAGAAGAGATGTCGTCCGCTGTCTGTCTGTCTGTCTGTCTGTCTGTCTGTCCGCTTTCGGCTTTGGTTTGAGGAATTTTATTTATTTCGATGATTCCGACCAACCGACCGACCGATTGGCGTTGGTGTCCCTTTGCGAACGTTTTTCGACCGGACGGATGGATTGGGGATGTAAAATAGCAGACGCCGATAACCACAAGACTAAGGGTTTCCGGAGTTGAGCTGAGCCCACCTAAAGTTGGGATGCTTACTGTTGAGCTCGTCTCATCATTTATTTATTCACTGAGTTGGGGATATTTACGCGGGATGCTATAGGGTTGGATGCCGGGTAAGGGGTGTGTTCGAGGGTTTTTGAATGACCGCTTGGGGGCCTGGAATGGCTGTGCGACGGAAGCATAGAAAGCGAATAACTAGGGCAATCAATTGGATTTGTGTTTAACCTTGTCGTGTTGACGAATTGATTTGATGGGGGACCAAAATCTTATTTCGTACGCGGAAGTTGCTAATGAGGTCGGATCTAAGTAAGATTTGGAATCAGAGTGGAGAACGTGCCTCGAAAAGTAGAACACATTGGAAGTGCGTCTATTCAGAAGCAGTTGCTTGTTTAGGTAGAGTTTATATACCAATGGGCTCACATCAAAGCATCTTGCCATGATAAGCACCCAATCTACTCAGTCAGATTCAACCAGATGATTCTCACTGAAACGATATCCAAATCGAATTATTTACGTTAGATAAAGGGAAGGACTGAAGGAATAGAACTATATTCAACAGAATATTCAAATGGAGTTGAAAGCATGACCCTCGAATCGTTTTCCCCATTAAGATTAAATGTGACACGTACACATACTTAATTCGAGAATAAATAACATTCTTTATACTCGTGCTACTCTAATATCCTTTATTTCCCTGGTACAGAAAATTCCCCGAAAAGCGAAGATGTGTCGATTGAGGCCGATAAACAGCATAATCTCGCTTTATGGATTCCACATTGGAATTTATTTCTCACTAATCTAATAAAATATTGCAAATCACATCCGCGTTTTCGGGAAGCACCCCTTGATAACACAGAAAATGATTTGCTTCGAGAGCACGAGCGCTCCCACACGAGGCCACCATCCTTTCCGAGCGAATGATGGTGATATGACAGACTCTTTCAGAGCGCTTGTTTCGATCCATGCAATGCATGTCATGCCAATTGATCTATGGCTGTTGCTTATCTCGTCTGATTTATGTGTGTTTTGGTGAACGTTTATTCGCTTGTTCTGATGATAGATTTAGCGCAAATGTCGACCTTCGGGTGTTCAGAGAGTCGATATAAATTGTCAATGTGCCTTTTTCTTGTCTCGTTCGGAGCGGGTTGCGAAAACTTTTTGGCATAAATTATTGCTATAAAAAAAACTTCCTTTCCGCTCAGACATGGCGCTATCTGCAGACACCACTCAATTAAATTGACTGTGTACTATTGAATTCAACTGTAAATATTTGCTAGAAATCTATATCGTTGCTGATTTCAAGATCCTTTCGCGTTTCTTTTTTTGACTTCGACTTCCATTGATAGATCAGAAAACATGATGATTTACATACCAATCGAATCGAATATTTTGTAATATTTGTTTGATGTGCGAATTATTTGGTCCCCAAATGGGTGAAATGGGGGTAGTTCTAACATAACGTCACAAACTCTACAAGTGATAACACTGATAACTATTCAATTGGACTGTCTGGAGAAATCTTTCTCCCACTCTGCCTTTCTGCAATAGACATGTTCATGATCTTGCAAAGTGACGTAAGCGCCAAAGTTGTCGTTTTTTTTATTATAGATATAGTTATAGATCGATAAAGAATACCAAATACACACTTAAAAAAACTACGAAGTTTTGCAGAAATGTGAAAAAACGACTCCTTAAAAGTATGAAAACGGAGTGGCGTAAGCGCCATAATATCAAATTGATTGCATTTAAAACCTGTGTTTAAAAAATCCCGATAAATATTCAAATTCATATAATCATTGTTAGCATATATCAAAAAATATGCATAAAGGGTGTGTCACATCAAATTGCATCACGGAAAAAACGCTGTAGAAATTTAATTTTTAGGAATTATATCTTCAGCTTTCGCTTATAATCAGATAAGAGTGTATAGATCACGTTGGCCATGCTTCACTGTCAATTTTTCGTAAATTTGGAAAAATGTCGTCGGACGAAAAAGAGCGTCGTGAATTAATCCTGCGCACTCATTTCGAGAATCCGGAGTTGTCACATCGGGACATCGGTAAGATGCTGGGAATCGTCCAATCCACGGTCAGCAGAGTACTAAAACGATACTTCGAGAACCTAACCATCAACCGGAAGGTGAAGAACGGCAAAAAAGGATGCTCCGTCAGTGAAAAAGATCACAAGCGCGTAGTTAAGCAGTTTAGACGTGATCCGAGAAGTTCGGTCCGGGATGTCGCCAATAAGCTGAATTTGTCAAGTTCATTCGTCCAGCGGACCAAGCAGCGGGAGGCCCTGCGTACATACAAGGTTCAGAAGGCTCCTAACCGCGACGAAAGGCAAAACATGGTGGGGAAGACGCGAGCCCGGAAGCTGTACACCGAAATGCTGACGAAGCCGCATTGCCTGGTAATGGACGACGAAAACTACGTCAAAGCGGACTTTCGTCAGCTGCCGGGCCTGTTGTTCTTCTCCGCAGAGGACAAATTCAGCGTTCCGAAGGAGATTCGCAAGCGGAAACTATCCAAGTTTGCCAAAAAGTACATGGTGTGGCAAGCGATCTGCTCTTGCGGAAAGCAGAGCAGATCGCTTGCCACACCATGATGACCGGCACGGTAAACGGGCAGGGATACCTTAAGGAGTGCCTACAGAAGCGCTTACTACCACTATTGAAGCAGCACGAGGGCCCGACCATCTTCTGGCCGGATCTCGCTTCGTGCCACTATTCAAAGGACGTGTTGGAGTGGTACGAAGCCAACCTTCGTGCCAAAGGAAATGAACCCGCCCAACGCGCCGGAGCTTCGCCCAATAGAGAAATATTGGGCGATTATGAAGCAGGCCCTCCGGAAGAACCCAAGAGTAGTCAAATCGGAGGCGGACTTCAAGAGAAAATGGATTTCTGTTCAAAAAAAACTACAACCTGACGTTGTACAGAACCTTATGGACGTGGTAAAGAGGAAGGTGCGAGCATACGGGCTCGGGCTCGAAGTATGAATAAAAAGAAAATGCCAAAAGTTGTTTAATAGTTTTTATTTTACTGTCTAAAATTTTCAAAAGGATCGGTCTACTGGGTGAATTTCTACAGCGTTTTTTCCGTGATGCAATTTGATGTGACACACCCTTTATTGTGGGATCTCAAGGCCATTTTCAGGCGACTTCCAATTTGTATTAGCTACCTGGAAGTCGGCATATTGGATTTCATGATGCCCTAAGAGTTCTACTACATGGGCTGAAAAGTCCCGGGATTTTTCAACAGATGGCGCCACTCAAAATAACAAGATTCATTTCGAGAGGTTCATCTGTCACTAGCTCAAGTGTGAAGATTCCTGAAATTTCATTTATTTGTTCATAAACTACAGTTTTTTAAGTGTCACTGCCTGAGCATTTGTATAGAAAATGAAAAAAGAGGAATATCGTATTTTGATCAAACATTGTTTTTGACGTAGGACTACGTGTAACCGTTCAATATAGGGGCCCATTTCAATATTTCGGTGTGAAAAAGTGTTCAGTTTTTGAACGCTAATACCTCCTCAATTAATGAATGGATTTTGGTTCCAAATACACACATTGATAGGAAATATCCTCAGCAATTGTTTACATGCTACACATTACGGTTTTTAGCTCATATAACGTTCAAATTGATGAAAAATTGGAAGAAAGAATTCCGTACTTTCCCATACATATTGTCTGCGCTCCCGCAGTAAACAGTTGTTCATTACAAGCAACCGCGGGTATGGGCGAAACGTATGGACAAGGTCAAGGAGGGAGTCAAAAAGAGATTGTAAGTCAATATAGGCGGAAGCTACAACGTTAAATATATGGCTATATAAAGTGAGCGATGGTGGGGCTTGGCCACATTCTATCATCGGACGTCAAGCAGGAAAGATGCTATCTTGAGTTTGATTTTCAGCATAAGAGATGCCGCTGCATTTGCAGGCGATGTATGCGGTGCGATACCGCAAGAGTGAGAGACAGGAGTTTCTATGAGATGTGGAGCAGGAGAGCCTATCTAAGTGTGTTGAAAGCGGTGAAGCATCGCGCCGGATGAAGGAGAGGCTAATCGCGCTCGATTTGAGAGAATGCTGGAGTTTTAAACGGTTTTATTTAGCTGTGACATATTTGAATGTTTGTATGTAACATGTTTGTATATGGCGCTAAACCACATTAATTTAAATTTGACCCCTTTCCTGTTGACCTATTGATCTGAAATTTGGAACACACCTTTATCTCTGCAGTCATTATAAAACTGCGTATTTCATGATCTTGAAAAACCAAAATGGGGACCGATACAAAATAGCGGATTACAAATTTTCTCAAAGTCCCATCAACATGGGTTATCAAATGAAAGGGATTGACCAGGAGAACACAGTTAATTATGAAAAATGCAAATCCAAAATGGCCGCCACCACAAAATGGTGGATCACATATTTTTTCACAACCCCATCAATATGAGTATCAACTGAAAATGATTTACTAGTAGACGCACAGTTATTTGTGAAAAAGACAAATCCAAAATGGCCGCCACCACAAAATGGCGGATTACATATTTTCTCTAAACCCCATCAATATGGGTATCAAATGAAGGACTTGACTAGTAGAACACAGTTATTCATGAGGAATGCAAAGCCAAATTATATCACGATACCAGGCGGTAAATTCCTATTACGATATGCTTCTTATCAAGTGTGTGTTCGTTGCCGGCTGAACAATAACCCCTACAACATTTGTACCGCACGACATTTGCACGACAAATTTTGATTTTTTCGTATTTGCATCTGAACGTTTGAGTGTTTGCTGAGTGTGCTGAGGTTTTATTTTATTCTTTGATTTTGTTCTGTAATTTTGTGCATGAACAGTTGGTCATTCTGGGATCTGTGCTCCATGATATTCGAATAATGGACACCCCTTGGTGCAGTCCTACGTTTCTCCGGTTATGTTCCTGACATTACCCACCCATCTTTTTGATGGGAAAAACTTCTGAACAATCAATGCATTGCCCAGGTTTGTATAGGAGACGTAAACGACAAAATGAACAAAATCGACTTTTTCGCTGTTTCGCATTCTACACAATGTAATACATTTGCTCAACATGCAAACAAATATTTTTTGTTCGAAAACATTTGAGCAATTTTGAAAAAAACCGCAACCGTTTCCGAAAAATCACTGTTTGTCCGCATAACAGACGTAGTTCCATACAGCTTTCATACATCGTTCGAAAATCAACAATTGTCAGTATTATGTGCTATAAGCTAAATCTACATTTAAATCACATTCTTTGTAGGGTTCAAACATGCCTGTCACGATAGTGCCTTATGACTTAGTGTTTCCTAATAGATGAATATAAGAAACCATTGAAACCCTGCTCATATAATTACTATTTTCTGTACACTGCGCCGCGATGAACAAAGAGAAGCAATTGTGTTTTTTAATGTTATAATTACCTAAATTTCTGCATTTGGATCTTCAAGTAGATAATGAAACAATCAGATCAGTAGTAAAATTAAAATAATAGTGGTTCTTAGCATTATACCTCCTCGGATTCAGCATTGAATTATTCCACATACTCAGCATTTACTCATACAGTTGGAGTAAGTCACTTCACCATCTTTATGCGATTGATCGTGATATCGGTAAATAATGTTGCTAAAATTACCAACATTGCAGATTGCCTTTATAAATTCAATTAATTGAAAAAACACGAACCTGCTGTTCTTATCACATTCCAGAGTATTCTTCAGGAAAAAAGTACTATCGTAGACTCGCAACAAATCAAGAGCACATTTTCCAGACATTTCACTACATTTCTTCCAAACCTTTTCGATTTTATCCGATAACAACTAAAACTACCGACGGAGACGTTTTGACTATTATCGGAGTTGTAAATACTAACGCTAAAAACAGAGCAACCTGGTGATTACGTCTAGCTATGCGGACAAATGTTCGTTGAAACGATTGATTGTCTGCATGAATAGACGCAAGCGTTTTCCAAATGGAAAAAAATATGTTATAATCCGCAAAATCACCTAGGTCCTCTTTTTTAGCCGATAATATCCTTCAACTGGACAGATCATTTCATCGGAAATTTGCATGGTTATGCTTGTAGGCCAAAAACCAACAAACATGCGTTTTCCCAACACTATCGGTGTTGTCGATTACGTCTCCTATGCAATCATGGGCAGTGCAGTGGTTGACGAATTGTTATTCCACTACTGCTCCTTCGAGAACAACAGTTTATCGGTGGTTTAATGAATTTAAAACTCGTTATAAAGCGCGAACACGAAATTATTGCGACACATTCAACAGGGCATAACTTTTTTACCATTGGGTAAAAATCAACCAAATTTTGCACACTTTCTCATTGATGTGTATTGTCTACATGCCGTCAAACTCGAAGTCGTGTTTTTCGATTCAACGAAAATGGAGGTGAACCAAAGCGAGTCGAGCGAACAAATTCTTTCCAAACACCTGGAATTTCCTGACCTGTCGCACCGGCAGTTGGGAAAAATGTTGAACATTCACCATTCAACCGTCTCCAGAGTGTTGAAGCGGTTCCAGGAGCGGTTGACGTTGGACCACGGCAAAGGAGCTGGAAGAAAGCCGGGACCGGAGAACAAAAAGACGGAGGGAAAGGTGAAGCGGATGATTAAAGCAAATCCCAACGTCTCAAGCCGTGATTTGGCTAAAAAGATCGGCATGTCGCAGAGCTACGTCCAGAATGCAAAGAAGAGAGCTGGACTACATACATACAAGGTACAGAACTTCCCAAACTGCGATGAGCGGCAACAATCGACGGCTAAAACTCGGGCACGGAAGCTCTACGAGAAGATGCTGACAAAATATGGCTGCTGTGCGATGGACGACGAAACGTATATAAAAGCCGATTTTAAGCAAATTCCGGGGTTGGAGTTTTTCACCGATGTGGACGACAAATTTAAGAAGAAGAAAATGTCGAAGTTCGCCTCCAATTATCTCGTGTGGCAGGCCATCTGCTCCTGCGGACTGAGGAGTGAGCCTTTCGTGACAAAGGGCACAGTAAATGGCGAGATCTACAAATCTGAGTGCCTCGAGAAACGCCATTTGCCGTTCTTGCAGCAGCACAACGAAGCTCCGCTATTTTGGACAGATTTGGCATCATGCCACTATTCTAAAAGTGTCTTGGACTGGTATGAGGCCAATTCTGTCCATTTTGTTCCAAAAGACATGAACCCGCCAAACTGTCCGGATCTGCGCCCGGTGGAGCAGTACTGGGCAATAATGAAGCGGGAACTTCGGAAGAGCAAGAAGACAGTCAAATATGAGAAGGACAAAAAAACTGAGAAACTGGTACCAGATGACACTGTAAAGACTTTGATGGAGGGCATCTAGCGAAAATGCGTTCAATTTTACACTCAAGGCTCCATCGATTAACTTTTCTTTTGATTTTTGAAGTAAATATATGTATAAAACTACCCTACAATGTTGATTTGATTCTAAACATTATAAGAAAATTGGCATGACATTTTCGGTGTCGCAATAATTTCGTGTTCGCCCTTTATGATAAATTGAAAAAATTAGAAACATACTGAGGAACGAAATATGTCTCAGTATGTCCTTCATTTTTTCTTCATTTCTAGCCATGGTACAAGTCAGATTTGTTAATTTTTCAATTAGGGGTCGTCCAAATATTACGTAATGCAATTTGTTTACTATTTAAAACTCCCTCTTCCCTACATAGCATGTACCAAATGGTCATTTGCATAAACATGTATAGGCTTATTTGGATTTATTTCTAAACAAGTTTCCCCAAGGCATCCCCTCCTCCCTTTCTGAGTGCATTACGTAACATTTGAATATTTAAATGAACCCATAAACCTCATTAGTGGCCGTTTTGGGTGGTCTACTCTGATATGAAAGCTTCAAAAAAAGTATTCTTGATGTCATTGTTTCGTATATTAATTCCCAGTGTGTAGTGTTCATTTTGCGTGTATCAGACTGCTCTTCCACAGCTCATCTGTTCCAAAATCCCTTTTCCTAAATATTTATACAGTGACTCAAATTCGAAATCGTACTCCACAATGCAGATCTCTTTTCCTTTCTTTTGAAAGTCGAAAATAAGCTTTTGGAACATTCTATTTAGATAAAGTTATAGTGTCATATGAGAGTTAAAAGATTTGTTTTATCTGTTTTCAAAATAATGGTTTTTATATCTCTAAAAATGGCGATTGTATGTGCTAATGTATGAAAATTGACTCAAACTCATAATCGTACGCTGGTTAAAATCTCTACTCGATTTCGAAGGCGTTGGCCAATTTCCGAATTTCATCATTAGTATGGTATCCCTTGCTCATTGAAACTATCTTTAGCTGTGTTGGCCTTATCAACGAGTGTTTTGGTGTTTTCGAAAGGAATATTTATAAGTTTTTTTATCAAGTAGTTTTCAAAATAGTTATTTTAAGAAAATTCATGGTTTCTAAATTTCCTACACAGATAACTTCCTCAGTTTTTTACTGAGATTGATGTCGGAAGGTTGTGGAGGAATATAAATAACTTTTGAGTAATTGTGATGTAACCATGTGCGAACTTTATACGTCTTTAGCTCTGGGTCATTGTCTTGGCATAACTTGAATCCTCGATTTCATCACATTTTGTTGACACTTTGCTACATATTCCCCTTCAGGATGTTCAAGTAAACATTCTGATCCATTACACCATCGATAAAAACCAAATTGAGCAGACAAAAAGTTTGTAATGTGCCTAGGAAGGGCAACTTGAATGCCCCAGCATAAAGGGACAAACAGTATTTCAGCAAAAAAAATAAAATCTGTTACTCCAATTTGATTATTCCAAACAGCATGAAACACATCAATGTCTTACTGATAAGATGTTATTTCCGTAGATGGGTCCTAATTTGATATTTTTGGCTCCGATGGTTATCGTTTCGTATGGAGGAAGCCAACGATGAATTAAACGTTAAAAAATCTGAAAGCTACGTTTAAACATGGTGGTGGTGGAGGGATGGTATGAGGGTGCATGTATGAGCAATTTGGTTTTCATCGATTGCGTATTGGATCATAATGTTTACTTGAACATCCTGAAAGAAAATATGAAGCAAAGTGTCAACAAAATGTGATGGAATCGAGGACACCAGTTTTGCCATGACAGTGACCCAGAGCACAAGACATATAAAGTTCGCACATGGTTACATTACAATTACTCAAAAGTTATTGATATTCCTCCGCAATCTTCCGACATCAATCCCAGTAAAAATCTGAGGAAGTTATCTGTGTAGGGAATTTAGAAACCATGATATTTCTTAAAATAACGATTTTGAAAACCACTTGATGAAAAACCTGATATTCCATTCGAATACACCAAAAAACTCGTGAATAAGACCAAAGACAGCTTAAGATAGTTTCAATGAACAAGGGATACCGTACTAATGATGAAATTCGGAAATTGGCCAACGCCTTCGAAATCGAGTAGAGATTTCAACCAGCGTACGATTATGAGTTTGAGTCAATTTTCATACATTAGCACATACAATCGCCATTTTTAGAGATATAAAAACCATTATTCTGAAAACAGATAGAAAACCTTTTAACTCTCATATGACACTATAACTTTATCTAAATAGAATGTTCCAAAAGCTTATTTTCGACTTTTTAAAGAAGGGAAAAGAGATCTGCATTTTTTTTTATCCCATTTATTTATTTTATTAGGCTCATTAGCATTTTAGCTGTAACAGAGCCGGGTTTTAATCGTGTACATGTACATATGTTAATGTTTCTATAAATTGTAAATTACACAGTAGTTAGTAGTAGCCATTTAGGCGTTAAGTTTTCTGTTCCATTTAATTATGGTAAATTACACAGTAGTAGCCATTTAGGCGTAAGGGTATTCTTTCTGTTCTTCCATTGTTCAGCAGACCGGACAGCAGAGACATTTGATATTGATCATTGTTGAGTTATTTATAGAACAGCAGCCCGGTGTGTCTTGCAGAAAAGAGCAGTTGTATGGATGAATCGATCTTATTTCGATCGTGGATCGTTCTCCATCGCTGATGATTGTTGCGTGGACGTAGTTATTCTATAATAACACAAAGATGGCTAATTGAGGGCCCTGAGTTTGAACTCACGATCGATCGCTTGGTAAGCGAACGCGTAACCAAGTGGCTACGAAGACCCCCAAGAGAGATCTGCATTATGGAGTATGATTTTGGATTTGAGTCACTGTATGTAATTATTTCATATTCGTGTTTCATAAATCAGCTGTAGATAGTTCGAGAAGCGAAGCCAAACATCAACTTTCATGTTTCTAAACATCTAGTGTGAATCCATTTTTATTTATCAAATGTCATCTTCCATACCTTGTATATGCCGCAAACAAATTTCAATTTAGTGATTTAGAGATTTTTTAAGATAACTTACAAGTTCAATTTCGAAAAAATCGTTTCAACTTGCCCCGGTGTACCTTATATTGTGTGGGCTTTTTCTGCTACACAAACAAAAGAGATACGCAACAAGATGTGGTCGAGCATAGGTGAATATGCAAAATCAATTGGAGCTCTACCAAGCGACAAAGATCCGTTATATATTCGAGCCGTATGGCCAAATGTCAGAAAAATATCGATGGTAAAAAATATTTCAATCATTTTGACAAAAAAAAACTATCCAAAACATCAGGAAAAACGAGACCATAGATGTCGACATTTCGGTTTTTGATATGATTGGTGAAAAATCGCCAGTTCTTGAGGGGCTAGCACATCTCGATCTTCTAAGAAATCCTCTACGGATCATAATAAATTCATATTGAAAGCACTCATTATTTTTGTAATAAATTTTCATGTCAGAAAAAAATATCGCAAAAGATACTCTTGCTTCCATTTCTACGGGAGAAAATGTAGATTTAATTCATCAAAAGTTGCAATCGACCATAGAAGTTCTTAAGGCAGTATTCTAGTCTAGAGATTTGAAAAAAAAATATTTTTTTTTCCTTCATATTTGTGTAGTTTAGGCCAGAGGTTTTCAGATTTTTTTTATGGCAGAGCACTTTTTATAGCAAAAACATTAGATGGAGCAGCTGCATTTTTTAATCAATAAAACAAATCCTACTTGCATTGAGATTACCCAACTGGGAACAACTCTATTTCGGTTGCGTGTCACAGTAACACGACATCTGACCCGGAGTAAACAAGATGAAGCACTATATACCCTCTGAAATTGAATAAAAGATTGTTTTTATGCCAAAGTGGGTTTTTAAGTGGAGCATTTGCTATAACTTCTCGGAGCACAAATTTCCCACGGGGCACCATTTGAAAACCCCTGGTTTAGGCATTCAAGAATATACCATAGAAAGGACTTATCGAAAATCCTATTATTTACCGAGTTAGAGCCATTTTAGTGATGCGGTATCTAACCTGGTACGGGCATAACAATGAACTTCAAACGCGTTTTTCTCGAAACTAGTTTTTTTCAAACTGGCGTACACGATATCTCAAGTTCTACTGACCCGATTCATGTCTAATTTATACGGATACAATGTCTATCTCTCTATCGCATGAACCTCTAAAAGTAATATTTTTTAAATTTTACTATTTTAAAAAAATCGGGAAATGTTTGAAAAAAAGTTTTAAATCGCATTTTATTTTTCAAATGGCCGCCACTTTGTCAAAAAAGATGTTTTTGACTTGTACGAGGTTCATGCCATAGCGGCATCTTTACTGATTCAGAATCTGTTCGATTTTTTGTTTCAGATAACCAGAAGGGTTGGAAGCGTGTACTCCATGGCACAACTTTTTTTTTATCCCCCTCACTTCATCACTTTTTAACTATTCTCGTTATGGATATTTTTTCTCCGTTCAATTTTTGTTTTATTGACGTGGGACTACGTCTAACCGGAGTATATGGGGGGTAAAATGAAAACCTAAACGCAGAACATGCAGGAAAAAATGAAAGATTCCGAATGCTTATAACTCGAACATTTCTTACTGTATCGGAAAGATGTTTGCATCAATTGATAGGGAATATTTCTACGCATCTATCACAATTAATAAAATGTTATTTATCATTAGATAAACAATTGAATAACTGTAAAATGTTAAGCGTTATCTAAACGCCCTAACTACCTCGTTTTGATTGGTTCGATTTACGGTTTCCCCAACACAGCCATCATAACCAAGCAGCTTTGGGGAAATTTAAATTGCAAATTGATGCAAGTCGGGGGTATTTTTGTTCCGACTGAAATGTGTTTCCCCAACACAGACTTCAAATCCATGGAGCGTGGGGAAATTGGTATTGCAAATTCATGCAGATCGGGGGCACTTTTGTTCCGACTGAAATGTGTTTCCCCAACACAGACTTCAGAACTAAGATGTCTGGGGGAATTGGCATTGCAAATTCATGCAGGTCGGGGGTATTTTTGTTCCGACTGAAATGTGTTTGTCTAACACAGACTTCAGGACCAAGGTGTCTGGGGAAATCGGTTTTGCAAAAATAAATGCAAACTGCGAGTACTTTTGTACTCGGTTGGCTTTGTGCAGGCTAGAATATGTTTCCTGAACATGGTATAAGTTGAAGTTGTTGATTCATGCAAGCCGGGGGTACTTCTGCACCCGCATGTTCTTTTTTTTTTGCACTCCGAAAAGTGTTCAGCTAACACGGATTACCAAAACGGGTACAAACACAACGCTTTGGCTCGGTTATTCAAGATTGCATTGAAGGATATGCCTTCATATCTTCTGCTCACTGAATTTCTGGCACTGAGTACCTGAAGTTCATCAAATCAAGCAAATTCGCGGTCGAGAAGTACGTACACTTGAGAGATACAAACTTCAGAGGGAAATGTAAAATAAAATAATCGTTTTCGAGTTTCCATTCACATATTTTGTCCTAGGTATCATACCAAACGTAGAAGGACTGTCATTTAATTTACTTGTAACGAAGACCATAATCACAATGCATGAATCGACCTCACATGGCATTTATTCAATCTCTTTACTCCAAAAGCAAATATATTGAATTCGGAAATTGTTTCATTCAATCAAAAATTGAATCAATACAAACAAATTATTGCTGAGCTAAGCTAGTCTCACGTCAACTTTGCGGTTAAATCATAGATATAACCCACCCATTTTTTTTAAAGATAGATGAACAAATAATGATATAATTGATACTGAAAATATCCTTTGTTTTATTGTCTCTACACTAGAATACCCCCTTAAGAAAGAACGCGATTTGAAATCAATTAAAATTGAAAAGATGTTGATAGAAAGTCATCTAGTGAGCCTCAAAATGAAGCACAGCCTTCCAAGATCGAAATACACAGAATACCTGGAGAACGCACTAGTTGATTCCTCCAGTGATTTTTCTCAAGTCGAATACCGTTCTGAATCATATTTCGGACAGCTTCAAATTTCGGACACTCCTTAAAAATAACTTGAAATGCTTAATGCCCTGGTGATATTACTAAAGATTTACTCTAAAGAATCAATTGGGATATTATATTTACAGTTACATCATCAAAGCATTGAGTATTTCAAGTTATTTTTAAAGAGTGTCCGAAATATGATTCAGCAAAGTACCTGCATCCACTTTATCCAAAGATTGACGTGAATAACGACGAAGAAATGAACGACGATAATTAATGTATGGACAACAATTATAACAAGACATAAAGATGAAACAGATACATTTGAAAATGAAAAATATAGTTTGATTACATTTATTTAGCTATTCGTATTCTAACAACCTTTGACTGGCAATTATATGTTATATTTATGTACCATTCTGAACCATTTTTCGGACAGCTTCATATTTCGGACACTTTGTAAAAATATCTTGAAATGCTTAATGCCCTTATGATATAACTATAGAATTAACATCCCAATCAATTCTTTAGAGTAACCCCTTGGTTTCACTATCATTTTAAATTAGAATTACATTTGAATTATAACAAAGTAGGTAAAAATCTAACAGCACTACTCAATTTCACCGTTCATCAATATTGAAATTTCTCTCGTGTTTCATCAGTTCTCATCATGGTCATCAGTTTACTGACATTGCTTGGTAGGTGTTTCGCAGTTGACTATTAAAAACAATCAAGCACAATTACTTTTTTCTTCAAATAATTACAAAATGAAATGTCCGAAATTTGAATCGAACTTTGTCCCTACGATTCACATTTCGGACACTTGAAACTGGTGATATTACAATGTGAATTTTCATGCTTTTCATGGATGCAAAGTGTAGATTCTCATAATGCACCAGAATATTTTGCAATCTTGTATAAATAATACACATGTTTTTCAACTACAGACAAGCAGATAGATATGATAGATAATTAGTGGACAATGTGCAACTAGATGAACTTCTAACAGACGAAACGTTGATTCCTCCCTATGTTGCCGTGTATTCTGGCCACTCATCAACTTACGGTAAAAGTAAGCTTCACGTTACACAAGCGAGTCCCGGGGTATGTTGAATAAAGACGCAGAACCTGCGAAGAAGTTTATGGAAATGATGAAGGACCAAAAACATGAGGAAAGAAAAAGGGAAACTGAGTTGAAATGGATAACCTTGAATTATTTCATTACTTTGAACAACCAATAACTTAAATTAAATATATACAGGACGGACTCGATTATAAACAGTTTCTGAATTCTTTTCACTGTATAATGTATATAATTGAATCCTGTATATAATGGTGTCAAAAAAAAAATTTTATTCGCTTTTTTTGCATCTATTTTTGGTTTTTTTTTTGAATATAAAAGATGGATTTGATTTTTGATTCATCACCTTAAAGTCAGAAAACATCTTTCTCACATGAACAAAACATCTTTCTCACAAAGTCACAGGAGGGCTGTGTCCGAGACACGACCGCATAGTTGACGTAGGATTTCGTTGGGCTATCTGTTGATTTTGGATATGTTTGAAAAATAACATCGTTAAAAAATTTTGTTTGGTTGGTGGGTGTTGTTTGTTAACTCCACCAGTGTTTACCGAGCGATGATGACAGAAGGATGGTAAACAGTCGTTGGATGGTGCATGTCAGATAATAGATACCGAAGTGGAACGAGATATGATGAAAACCACTCTCTGTGATCCTAGACGAGATGCCTCCTGTGTTATGTATGATGAAATAAAGAAAAAAAAACTCACCAATGTAACATAAGATAATTACCAATACCGAACACAATTATCAACTTTTCTCATCAGTAAAAACATGTTACTTCAATATAGAGAAAACATATTTGAAATGAAAAACCCAATGTTTATTCAAATGCGAATCTTAATTGGACTAACAACACCTAATACTATATGTAGGGTGCCAATGAATGTATGGGAAAAAATCGACCTTAAAATTTCAAAAAGTTACCCTATACAAAATGCAAAATATCAGCTCAATCGGACTTAAGGAAGAGTGGCGCAAAGCGGTCAAAATTGAGTTTTTGAAAATCGCAAAATCACCCAAGGGGAGAGTAAAGAAAGTCGGGGTTTTGGAAAAGAAATTTTGATGCCAAACGTCTTAAAACTGCATGAAACGTCGAGATCTAGTGTGATCTCGATTTTTTTTTGTCAAAAACCAACACTCTGGGACTTTTTTTCGTTTTTTTTTGGACTACGAGACGAAACATATGGTTTTGGGTGCCAATAAAAAAAGGTTATCTCGATTTTTGCTGCGAAATGTTGATTTGCATGATAATATGACTTATGCTAAACATTAGCTCATTCGATCTTCGTTTATTATTGTCGCAGACGTTAAAATTTAAGTTTTTTTGAAAACCGAAAAATCACCGGAAATTAGAGCTTTGAAAATTTTTTTTCGGTGTCAAATGCCTTCAAATTGCATAACTCGTCGAGATTTACAGTTATCTCAAAAAATTATTTTTGTCATGCAATTTGTCATGACGTTTCATGCAATTTTAAGACATTTGGCATCAAAAAAAAAATCGAAAACCTCGATTTCCTTTACTCCCCCCTTGAGTGATTTTTCGATTTTCAAAAAACTCGAACTTTGACCGCTTTGCGGGATTGAATCCGTTTGAGCTGATATTCTGCATAGGGTGTTTTTTTTCGAGGTGGTGAACATTTATTGTGAGGTAACTTTCGAAATTACCATTTTCATTGGCACCCTAATGTAGAGCAATCACTTTTTCTAATATTTCTTCACTTTTCCAATTTTTCTCGCCGTATATACTTTCCTTGGGTGAAAATGAACACCACAAAACAGACAGCTTAAACAAACGGCCCGTTCTCGAGCGGGAACACACCTTGGTTTTTTTTATGAAAATTGAAATAAATCGTTTCATATATCAAGGTCCATTTTAACACAACTGCTACGATATGCAATTTTACACTAACACTTGTGCTAAATTTTTCACAATCCACGATCGGTTATTGATTTGAAATTTCACGAAGCAACCAAAATTTAAGTTCCAAATTTAAAATTTTTTGCTAGAATTAATCGTATCACTCACCTTACTTGCAATACATAAATGCCCCCGACTTTCATGTATTTGCAATGCCGATTTCCCCCGAGCACCTTGGTTTTGATGTCTCTGTTAGGGACTCGCCGCATGTGTCATCAATTTCGACCAATCAGAAGTGGGCATTTCCGTTAGGATAGGATATAAAAAATTGTTATGGATTGCCGAAATCGATCGACGCAAAAAATTCATCAATCCATCATGGAATGACTGAGCAATAAGCGATTGAAATTGGACAATTTTCACGATGTGCTCGATTTTCGACTTTGTTTCAAGAGATGGTACACGATCATATTTGATGAAATTTTTTTTCAAAACAACAAATTATCGAAGACAAAAGTTCAAAACATACGGTACGACGATTTTGTTCCATTTGAAAGATCAGAAAATTTACTACAGTATAAAGTTGTGAAACATCTCACTTGTTAAATTTTGTAAGCAAATTACTTAAGAGTTAATGATTTGTAAGGTGTCAACATTAATTTAATTCCAAAAATCCATAATAAACATCATTGTTCACCGAGAAAAAATATTTTACTGCGTTTGGAACAAACAAGATTTTTGTTTCATTTGCGTGTATATTTATGTTCTGTCTACACATGTCTTTGTTCATATCTCGGAAATCGAAAAAGGTCACCGCACATATTCCACATAATTAACAATTAACAAATGGAATTCTCGGAATGCGATTCTAATCAAACGCTACAATGTATTCACAATCCAATCCACCTAAATTGCCATCTACAATCTCAAAAGCAACCTTTGTTCAACCAACAATGGAGGATAGACTGAAAAAAGCTAATATCCTGCATATCGATGGTGACGATACCGTGGTAACGATTATCTCGGAGATATTGTGTTCACTCTAATGTAATAGTGTCAAGCATAATTAATAGCAGATGCAAACAAGATCTCCGAATAGGAAGGATACTAAAGTTGTACTGTTTCTGCTCTGTGTTTCAGTTTTTGACTTGGTGGAACGGGGTTAGGAGACGGACGTGTACTGTGGAGTCGAATACTTCCGGAAGCATCCCCATCGCCGGCTGCAGGAAATGTTTGGTATTTTGCCAAGCACAATCGGATACGAACTCTCGGTTCCCACCAGCATCCTCTGGTGGGCTAGGGGTGATCAGGCTTCGGATTGCACGGCATTTCGGTCGAAACTGCCGCTGCAGCATCCCAAGCTCCGTGCTCCGTAGATCGGAATCAATGGCTGTATGCAAGGTATCTGATATTTCTGCACACAACACACCGGGGAAACTGTGGTTTATGTAAATGGTTAAGCTTACGGTAACAAGCACTGAACCACACAAACGGAAGCAAATATAGTGTAAAAATAAATTTCACGAATGTGACTGATTTTAAAATAGAATTTCCGTCCTCGCCCGGGCGGACAGGAGGAGCTGCTAAAAATGCGGACACTCGTATCTAGATGGAACATATTTTGCAGTCTTGTTGAATGCGAACACTCTAAATGGCTTGTTTATTTCCGGTTTGTTGGTTGGTTTTCGGGGTGACGCGCGCACAATCACACCCAAACAAACACATTTTGGTGATAAAATCAGAAAGTTAAGTCAGTGCGAATGTTACAGTTTGTTTGGGTTGTAATTTTTCCCTCGGAAAAATGAAATGGAACGAAGATTATTAGGGGAAATCTCGAATGGAATGGAGCAAAAGAAAGCTTCTGTGAATTACCGTGATAAGCTGTATTTGCTTTTGAAATCACCGAACTCAAACAATTTGCAAGTTATACCAAATCCATCGCCACAAAACACACCGGTGCCCACAAATGCACATCATCAGTTCAGCATCAAGACGGGGATGAATTTCCATAATCAAACTAACTTCCTCCCATCGGACGGTTTGCATTACAAAGCGTCTTATCATCCTCCGGCCAGCAATGTTTTGCCTTATAATCCGCTCGGCATTCCCCACAGAGATCGATCGCATCTCATTTCGGATTGTGGCAGGACCGATGCAGGCTCGTGCTTTGAACTGTTGTCAATTCTCTTGGTGTCCACTTGGACTTCAGTGCGGTGCAGCATCATCCAGGGAGAAAATTTGATTATTGAAAATCGGCTAAGCTTTGGTTTCTGTGGACAACAGCCATCTTCTTCAAGCATCGATTCTAAATAGCTACAATCAGAAATAGAAGCAAACAAATTGTCATTGAACTCATTATTTTCAACATGTCTTTTATAGAATTGTTTTCTCAAAACAACAAATCACACAAAATCCCAGATCATCGAACAAAATCAGAAATAAGTGTGTCTGAACTGTGTTTGAACAATATCAAAGAACCACATTCTATAATGCTTGATTAAGAAACATGAATGCAGTAAGATTCGTTTGCTTGATTAGCTATTACACTGTTTCACAAATATGCTTTTCGCGGTGTAAGAATGACGTTCTCCCAGTATATTCTCAATACATGATTCGATAATAGCTGATAGGAGCTCCATAAACGTTTGCAGCGAAACGAAACTTAAACGAAACCCCCCTTTTTCTTCAGCGCTTTTCTTTGTAAAGGGATGCTACTGACCCAGTTTTAACAGGACACGTTCTACATGTTATGTACATATGAAAAGAAGATAAACACACACACACACACTTTGTTCCATGATATTTATACGCGTGACCGAGTTTGCGAAAGCAGCAGCATCCTGATCTTAAATTTTCTTATCGAACGCGTGTTTGGAATGCTAGCTTCAAATCGATTCCTACATAATCGATGACGTGTTATAATGAAAATGTTCTTCAATATTGTGTTTCATCCTAAGTGCGCTTTTAAATTTAAAAATGCACATCTAAAATATGTGTTCATTTCATAACGCCTCATTGCCCGGCTAATCATGATGAAGAATGTGAGAACTGTGACAACGACGAAAGAAAATTTGTGATTCCTCAGTTAGTATTTTGGCTTTGTGAATACAAGTAATTTGTTGTCTATTATTAACGTGCAGTAACGTATATCATGCTAAAATAAATCACGTGATAGAATGGAAACATGATATATTCGAAACATTTTTTTCTTCTTCTAAATAACATCTAGTCAGATAGGACTATTGAACGGAGGCTTACAACATGTTAAATTTGAAAACACATATCTCAAAAGCGAAAAAAATTGCATCTCTGATATCGAGATATGTTATGTAAAAAACCTTCAGCTTTCCAGAAAAAAATATAAAAAAATAGAGCGCCCTCTATCTTTAACCGAGAAAACTAAGAAAAACTGACTCAATCAATAATTACAAAAGCGAAAATCATTTTTTTTCCAAAAGTAATATTTTTTCAAAGGAACTCATAAGCTTCAGTTCGATATGTCGATCATCTGAATCGGTCCAGTAGTTCGGAAGTTATGAAATTTTGTAATGGAAAAAAGGTGAAAAAATTGTTTTTTCGAACCATCGGTTAACTTTGTAAAATCATATCTTGAAAACGAAAAAAAAAAAGTATTTCTGATATGTTGTGTACAAAATCCTCAGCTTTCAAGAAAAAATAAAAAAAATATAGCGCCTTATACATTCATACCTCGCTTTACGCCCTAGATCCGTTCCACGATACTTGGCCGCAAAGCGAAAGGCCGTATAAGGAATCAATTATTATAATACAAATTCATACAAAGTCAATCGGATCGGTGCCAAGATAATTAAATATGTAATATGACTTATTATTATTCAATATGCATTTTATTTCTTTATTTCATTTCAAATCGAAATTACATACATACCAAGTACATACATTTGTACATTATATAATAATAGACTTCGAAAACCAACAATAATCAATAAACAAAAATGAAACAACTGCATGTTATATAAAATATTTGTATGTATACTGCAATTCCATACTAAACCACCACTATATCGATATACCGATCATCTGAATTGATTCAGAAGTCCAAAAGATATGAATTTTTGAAAAAAGTTATTTTTTTGAAACACCCTAAAATGTAAATAAGCACCTCTATGAAGAAAAAAAAAAAAGAAATACGACTCCACTATGTATCGGTTTGACATGGAATGGCTGTGTATCGACATCGAAAAAAAATGTTTTTGCCGTTATAACGAATCATTTAAAGCCGTAAATCGAAAACCTGCCTTAATTGAAGAGGGCCGTTATAGCGAAATGCCGTATAAAGAGCGCCCGTATAGCGAGGTATGGTTGTAGTCCAAAGCCATGAAAACAGCAAAAAAAAACACTACAATCAATAATTACAAACACAAAATCCATTTTTTTGCTGATTCAATATTTTTTAATAAAAGGCTAGCTCATTGGCTTCAATGTCGATTGGCATATGTCGATCATCTAAAACGGTTCAGTGGCTCAATAGTTATGAATTTTAAAAAGTCACAGAAGGGTTGTGTCCGAGACACGACCGCATAGTTGACGTAGGATTCCGTTAGGCTATCTGTTGATTTTGGATATCTTGGAAAAACTACATAACTAAACTCTGTAATAATGATTTGGTGGCCCTTTTTTTTTATTTTCGCTTATTTTTCGTCGGCCTATTTCCGCCACTTCAGTGCCAATCACCGACATCAGGGAGGCGACTCCACCTGTCCCTACCTATCAGACTCAACAACTCATGAGCCGGGCCAACTTCTTTTACTTCCCCTCCGAAGGAAGACGTAACCAGAGATTTTTCGCCTCAGAAAATGCCAACGACGTCAGCTGGGATAGAACCCATGCCGATCGGATTATGAGGTTGTTACGCTAACACCACTACCACTGGCGCCGTCCAATATGGTGGCCCTGAAAGGGGCCGTTTTGTTTGGTTGTTCGGCAATATTTGTTCACTCCACCAGTGTTTACCGAGTGATGATGATAGAAGGATGGTAAACAGTCGTTGGATGGTTCGTATCTAATAAAAGATACCGAAGTGAAACGAGATATGATGAAAACCGCCTTCTGTGATCCTAGACGAGATGCCTCCTGTGTTCTGTATGGATGAAATAAACAAAAAAAAATTCACCAATGTAATATGAGATAATTATCAATATCGAACACAAATATCAATTTTTCTCATCAGTAAAAACATGATACTTTAATATAGAGAAAACATATTTGAAATGGAAAAGTTAATTTTCTTTTATAAATTTCACCTTGTGAGTGTTTATTCGAACCAATGCGAATTTTAATTGGACTAACAACACCTATACTATACTATATGTAGAGCATATGGGAAATCATTTTTTCTAATATGTCTTCACTTTTCCAATTTTTCTCGCCGTATAAACTTTCCTTAGGTAAAAATGAATACAACAAAACAGACAGCTTAAACCGAATGACCCGTTCTCAAGAAGGAACACTCCTTGAATTTTAATTATGAAAATTGTAATAAATCGTTTCATATATCAAGTCATTTTTAACACAGCTGCTACCATATACAATTTTACACTTACACTTGTGCTCAATTTTTCACAATACACGATCGGTCATTGATATAAAATTTCACGAAGCGACCAACATTAAAGTTCCAAATTTAAATTTTATTTGCTAGAATTAATCGTGTCACTCATGCAATACAAAAATGCCCCCGACTTGCATATATTTACAATGTTAGTTAGTGTAACGGGAGGAATGATATCGAGGACAAGGAGGCGATACAACCTTCACTTAAGCGCCAGGCAAGTTAATTCACTTGCCGTGAAGGAGCGAGATTTGTCTCTCCAGTTTCCCGTGCCCGACCGTGAGACCTCAGGGCGAGTTCCTGCCTACAATCTTCAACCCACACTTGGAAAATCTTGGCGCTCACCAAGGAATAGAATTCGGAAAAAAGCAACTGTTTCATCAAATTCAAGGATGGAAAGGTTTCATTTGAAGGTTTGCCTTTCCAGAGCCTATGCTAACCGTACCGAAAACCGATGGACTGAAGGGCCCCTAATCAGCCAAAAACCATATACAGCATAAATTATTGAACAAAATATACAATACGAGGGTCACTATTTATATTTCGGGAAAAGGAACAAAAACAAATAGTTAAGCTGCGAATATATTTTATGAATATATAAACCAATTTTCAAAGCATTTATTCCAATCGACACGAGCCTTTTTTTTTTGAGCGATTGTCAAATTATGTGGGATCCAACGTGAACATAATTTTCGCACAACTAAGTGTTCATGTAAAATCGCATATATGCTGGTGGAACTAATGCTTAGGGATGCCCCAATCTCACAATAGGTTACATGACGATCTTGCTTAATCATTTCGTGCACATCATCGATGTTTTCTGGCACTACAGTCGATTTTGGACGACCTTCACGAAACTCGTCGGACAGCGAACTACGACCACGATTGAATTCACTATACCAGCGATACACAGTGGTTTTTGATGGAGCTTCATCGCCAAAAGCCAAATTAAGTTGATTGACGCACTCTTGTTGTGATAATCCACGTCGAAAATCGTAAAAAATCATCACACGAAAATGTTCACGATTCAGTTCCATTTTTTTGCCGAGACCAAACTTTCAACTAAATATAAAATAAACAAATAGCGTCCGTATGACAATATGTTCTGAGTACGTATATCGTCAAAAATGTCAAACTTTACGATGGAACCGTCAGATGGACTCACATGACATCAGTATTGCCAATTCCCGAAATATAAATAGTGACCCTCGTATATTCACTGGTTCTTCTATTCAATCCAACTTCAAATTCCCTATTTACAAATTCCCTTAGTGGTCGAGAACAAGTGCACTTGCTGAGTGGTGTCCTGGCTGAGCGTAACGCACGTCGTGGTGTGTGCGTTTTCCAGTGGTTACTTCTCGCTTATCGTGCGACACAATCCGGATGGCCTGGTGCACTGGGGCAAAAAAAATGTAGAACCGGTCAACCTATCTGGTTTTAACTCCTCCCAGAGTTGTACCTTCGCTTGAAGGATATCTATTCAAGCGAGAACTTAATTAGGCCTGCACCATACTTCTTAAGGTAGATTGCAATGCCGAATTCACCCGGGTTTTGATGTCTCTGTTAGTGAACACTTTTCGGTGGGAACGAAAGCTCCCCCTACTTTCATGTATTTGCATTGTCGATTTCCGCCGGGCAGCTTGGTTTTGATGTCTCTGTTAGGGAACCGCCGCATGTGTCATCAATTTTGACCTATCAAAAGAGGGTATTTCCGTTAGGATAGGGGTTGTGATTTTCCAATTGTTCGATAGTTAGTTTCATGACATATATTATTTTCTTCATTATAAAAAATTGTTATGGAGTACTGAAATCGATTGACGCAAAAATTCCATCAAACCAACATGAAATGACTGAGCAATAAGCGTTTGAAATTGGACAATTTTCACCATTTGCTCGATTTTCGATTTTCAATTCATATTCAGAACAGATTCTGAATCAGTAATGATTCCACTATTGCATGAGCCTCGGACAAGTCAAAACATTTTTTTTTACACAATGAGGGTCGTTTGAAAAAAAAAACAAATTGTACACGATAAAAATCCGGCTCTGTTACAGCTAAAATGTCATTGAGCCTAAATAAATAAGCAAATGGGATGAAAAAAAAGGGATGAATCGGTTAAGTAGAACTCAAAATATCATGCACGCTAGTTTGGAAAAAAAAACTAGTTTCGAAAAAACAGGAAGTGGGTTATATCTATGGTATAACCGCAAGGGTGACGTAGGACTATCGTTGATTTAGAGATCATTTGTTTGAAGTTGAATCTAAATCCATTCTGAATGAATGAATAAATGAATATTTGGGGGACTTCGAAAACGAGAGCGTTACGTTGGAGGCACAAGGTTTTATGCATCCAATATAGGATACGAAAAACCTTGTTCTGAAGAATAATCTTCAGAAGCTTTCCTGCTAACTGTACTTGATTGACAAATCACAAAGCCAAATGTATTATATGGATATTTTATGGATAGAAAACATTAAAATAAACTCTTTCGCTTGAATGTAATTTTCAATTCCAAGGGGAACTGGCAGATTATTTTCCAGCAACGATTAGATATTTCCGCATTTTCCTCAATACTGGAAGCCCACCAGTAGTTAATACTAACTCGATAACCACCTGTTATGTTGAAAAATATTTGGTCACAGTGTTACATGGATAGAAAACATTAAAATAAACTCTTTCACATGAATATATTTTTAAATTCCCAGAGGAACTTGCAGATTATTTTCCAGCAATGAATAGATCTTTCCGGAACTTTCTCGATGCTGAATGGCGTCCAAACGGAAAGAATTCCGCGCGTGTATGTGTCGATTCTTCGCCGTCCACCTCGTCCAGCTCGTTAGGCGACGATGTTGTCTTGTCGATGTCCTCACGAAAAATGAATGCGTCTCACCACCAGAATATCGCTTAAGTATGTTTTGTGTGTGCGATTGAGTCGAGAGGTGTGGTTTACGATGGCAATCTAGAGGGGAATGAACTCTCTGAGCTTGAAACTTTCGGCGACTGAGCAATAATCGATTGCGTGCGCATACAATATTGGATACGGAAATATTCTACTGATGGGGAAGAATAATCTTCAGAAGCTTTCCTGCTAATTACACTTGGTTGAAAAATTACAAAATCAAATGTATTTGGTCGCTGTGTTATTTGGTTAGAAACACTAAAATAAACTCTTTCACATGAATGTATTTTTAAATTCCCAGAGGAACTGGCAGATTATATCCCAGAAATGATTAGATCTTTCCGGAACTTTCTCGATGCTGAATGGCATCCAAACGGAAAGAATTCCGCGCGTGTATGTGTGTGTAGCGATGTCTTCCCGGGGAACCGTTTGTGGCATCACTCTCCTCCTGATGGATTCCCTTCTGGCCTAAGGTGCACAAACAGACTCTTGGTGGCACCGTTCATCCGCGTTTTCATGATAAACGAAGAGCTTCACCACAACAGCGACAACATGCTCCAATCGCTGTTCAATTATAACTGAGTGGATTTCCGAGCGGCGCTCGCTTATATACCGATTGGTGATTTCAATAGCCTATTTTGAAAGCAAATTTAAGACTATTGAAACAAGTTTTTGGATCAAAAAGTAACAAGTATATAACGCGTAGTCATTTTATCTTTCGAATGAAGTGTTTATCATACCATTTCGTTCAGTTGTTTAGGAGCTATTAACGCTCAAAATCTCGGTCTCCGGCGTAACGCTTTCGTTTTCGAAACTTTGATTTTACACCCCGGTATAGAAATGAAAGACGTAGCCCTACGTCAAAAACTCATTCGATGTTTTGTGTGAAGGCCGTACCAGATTAGATACTGCTTCGCTTAAATGGTTATAAAAATATTTTTTGAATTTCTAGACTAGAATACTCCCTTGAGTCGATTTGAAGCATAATTGAATTGGATTTCTGAATTATCTATAGTGGCTAAATTATTAATTTTTTATCATTATTCGGTTCACCTACAGGCCTGAACTTTGATCATATCGTAGATAGATTGTCTTTCTGATATGAATACGAATATATGATATGATACGAATTTATGGGTTTGGTTCCTTGTATTGGTATTCATCCATCATTGATAAATACTTGGTACGGTAGGTCTAATGTTGTGGTGATGGAAAGTCTCTAAATGGATTGATTTAAAAAATAACCATTCACACATTTTGAATCGGTGCATTTTTTATTTTTTGTTGGAAAACTTCAATGACGTTTCTGGATGTTCGAATAGTCCATTGTGTTCATAAAGATATCGCTAAAATTTATGGTGCCGTAAAAAAAATTTCAGTCATGTAAAGTGTAATTAAATAACTTCCGTTTATACAAGAATTGAAAATGAACTGTGATCCGATGATACTATCGGGCTTATGAAGTCTTAGCATTCGTCGAAATTTCTCAATTTTCTCATAGCTAACACATTTAAATTGAAATAAATATTGCATGTCCATCTGTCCATCAAATAATATGGTAAAATCTCTTAGATTCAGCGAACGCACTCTGTAGGGGAGAGGGAGGCAAGATGACGAATCGGTCATTTGACCCGTTGTAATGAAAGTAGCGCCACCTACTTTTCACTGAAGATGCATCATAACAAGGCCAAACTTTGTACTCGGAACTCTGCCGAAAACGTTATCACAAAAAAGTGAAAAATGAAAGTGAGAAAAATCGTGATTTTGTTATTTTTCTCGGTTTTTTTTAAATTTCATTATCCACTTTATGAGAAAAGTTAAAATTTCAAAATAATTTTATACATGATAAAGGTACTCTATTGTACATAATCTGTTAGTTTCCGGCGAGTTTCAATCATGAAGTTTTTTCAGCTAAATTTTTTTTATTGAAAAATTCGCTTGGGGGCAAATCGGCGAACTGCAACATTATGTTAATTTTTGGTTTTTTATTGCAGATGGTTAGAACTTATAAGCGAAAAAGAGACCAATATTGGTCGGACACCAGTTTGGAGAATGTTATGAAAGCTATAGAAGAAGGTTTGTCAGTTCTGGGTGCTTCAAAATCGTTCGGTGTGACAGAACCAACTTTGAGACGCTATCGACGAAAATATTCAGACATGGAGGTTAGATTTTCAATTCAGCATTTGCGTTTCCATGTTCTTTATGCAAGAAATATTAGAACTGTATCAATTTCAGGATACGTCGTCCAATAAAGGCCGCTTTAAATCCACATTCAGGTCCAGCCTCGAAGAAATGCCTTTTCGTTTGTGGTTAAAAATGGCACCCTTTCGAAGGAAGATGCGCTGGACGGACATGGGTTGAAATGTTTATGAAGGCTAATAAGATATCTGTGAGAAAGCCAGAGAATACCTCAGCGGCTCGATGCGGCACGTGGAGGCAAGATGGCGAATTCGGCTCTTTTTACGTGGGACTACGTCTAACCGGAATATATGGGGGGTAAAATGAAAACCTAAACACAGAACATGCAGAAAAAAATGAAAGATTTCGAATGCTTATAACTCGAACATTTCTTACTGGATCGGAAAGATGTTTGCATCTATGATAGGGAATATTTCAACGCATCTATCCCAATTAATAAAATGTAAATTTTCATTAGATAAATAATTAAATGACTGTAAAATGTTAGGCGTTATCTAAACGCCCTAACTGCCTCGTTTTGATTGACCCGATTTACGATTTCCCCAACACAGCCATCAAAACCAAGCAGTCTTGGGGAAATCGGCATTGCAAATACATGTAAGTCAGGGGTATTTTTGTTCCGACTGAAATGTGTTTCCCTAACACAGACTTCAAATCCATGGAGCGTGGAGATATTGGCATTGCAAATACATGCAAGTCGGGGGCATTTTTGTTCCGACTGAAAAGTGTTCGTCCAACACAGACTGCATGTTTCCCTAACATGGTCTTCTAAACTTAGCAACCTGGTAAAATCGTGTAGACACTTGAGGCGAATGAACTTTCAAGTTTAAAGCCTCTATAGTATAGAAAGTGGAAGTTGAAGTTGTTGATTCGGCAAGCCGGAGATACTTCTGCATGTTTTTTGCACTCCGAAAAGTGTTTCCCTAACACGGATTACAAAAGCGGGTACGAGTACAACGCTTTGGCTCGGTTATTCAAGATTGCATTGAAGGATATGCCTTAGTATCTTCTGCTCACTAAATTTTTACGCATTCCATTTGATGATTAGGCAAAATGTTGATAACCATTTGCTGCGATAACGCCTATTGATTAAACAATATGCGTTCGACGTTCATGTCAAAATCGAAACTGAGTACCTGAAGTTCATTAAATCAAGCAAATTCGCGGTTAGAGTACGTACATTTGAGAGATGGAAACTTCAGAGGGAAATGTAAAATAAAATAATCGTTTGATAATTCTTCCGTTCACATATTTTGTCCTAGGCATCATACCAAACGTAAAAGAACTGTCATTAAATTTACTGGCATTTCTTCAATCTTTTTACTCACAAAGCAAATATATTGAATTCAATTGAATCCGGAAATTGTTTCATTTAATCAAAAATTTTATCAGTACAAACAAATGATTACTAAGCTAAGATAGTCCCACGTCAACTTTACGGTTATATCATAGATATAACCCACCCATTTTTGCGCAAAGCTATTGGGTGGACAAGTTTTTTAGTTTTTTTTTTTTGTCCATCCAATATATAATATGATAGAAAACACTTCAGGCTATATGAATCAGCATCAACATTAAATTTTTTTTCCAAGATCTAGGGCTCGCCAAAGCTTAACGTCGCCAACTTGCCTCCCTCTCCCCTATATAGATATGACTTTCAAAAGTTAACCGATGGTTCGAAAAAACGTTTTTTCACTTTTTTTTTCCATTACAAAAATTCATTACTTCTGAACTACCGCACCGATCCAGATGATCGACATATCAAATTGAAGCTTATGAGTTAGTTTTCTTTGAAAAAATATTACCTTTGGGAAAAAAAATTATTTTTGCTTTCGTGATTATTGATTGTGTCAGCTTTTCATAGTTTCCTCGGTTAAAGATAGAGGGCGCTTTATTTTATCTATATTTTTTCTGGAAAACAGAAGATTTTTTACATAACATATTTCGATATCAGAGATGCTATTTTTTTCGTTTTTGAGGTATGATTTTTCAAATTTAACATGTTTTAAGTCTTCGTTCGATATTCCTATGTGACTAGATGTTTTTTCCGTTTAGTTTAAGTTGTATTGTTAAAAGATAAAGAAACACATAATGGAACACTAGATAGTAAACATATTCTTTGATTTATTAGTTCAGAGCTCGAAAAACGGTCGAGATTCGTGCCTCTACACTAGAATGTCCTCTTAAAGTTATTTGCACTCACTCAATCGATTATACTTCACATGGCCCTAATTCCATCGTTACTGGCTGAAGTGTCGGAAGCAGCAAATTGAAAGTTTGTTCTTTCCATCATGCGACTCACACAGTCACACGTACAATTAACGAGTCTCCTTGACCACTTCGAACTAGAAAGCATCACTCTTTCCGGACCGCTCGAATGTCGTGTCGTTGACATAAGCACCTAACACTGTGTGGACACCCCGGATGTGCACCGGCCTGGTGCACGCAAAGAGCCCACTTCCTGGCAGTCTTGAGCCACTCTTTGAAGGTGGAAAGTTCACCATGCCCCACCCTCCTAGAAGGAACCTACAAGAAGCGGATCCTTCGAACTGCAACATTAAAAAACCAATGGAAACCGTGCGCCACGGATTGGATCACGGCCGCCAGAGCAGATGGATACATTATGATGGATTTGCAACATGCAATGAAATTGTACTTTTCGCGAGCATACCGACCACGTGATATGTCCGCAGTGTAATTGAAGTGAGCAAGACTGCAAGCGAGGGGGAACTCTGGGGGGCGGGGAAACCTACGCTGCAGTTGGTAACATTCAACTTTCTTCGAAAATAGTTTCGTTGTTTGGTAGGGCTGTGATTGCGAGCAAGAAAATTATACGCAATTTGCGGTCCTAATGGCACCAAACAAACTCAAGCTGCTCGAGAGAACAGAGTGTAAGGGTAAGGGGCGGATTGGTACCAGGAGTTGTGTATTTCCGTCGAATGAAAGTGAGTCAAACTGGGGGTAAAGTCAATCTCGTTATGACACACGAAGTGCAAAGTAATATGAAGGTTTTGAAGGATACCGTCGGAAACGTGACCGGTGAGTCATTTCATTACGGCTCGATCATGAAAGCTGAGTATGACGTGATGCTTTTTCCAGACCTAATGAATATTTCTAAACTCTTCATAATTATTCATCATTATCAAGCCGTGACCCAGTCCAGCTAAACCCAAATAAAAAAGGAACTTCCCAAACTAGACCAAAACTTTTTTCCTTTCGAACTACCAAAAATAATGCTCAAAGTGGCTCCGATCATAATCTGAACTTGAAATGTCTACCACACTCACACTTCGGCCGGGACTCAAACCAGCCAAACTAAAATGATTTATGATGGTTGAAATATGCTTCCCCTCTCCCTCTCCACCAGGAAACGAGCGTCGAGCTTTGATTAGATTCATCAACGTTCGACCGTAGTAATTTCAATGAAAGTTTACGGTGCAACATTACGGTGAAAGTTATTCGCTTGTTGGGAAAAGCGCTTTCTCAGCTTCCAGTGCTCGGTCCCGCCTCGTATCTGCTGGCGGATTTTTAATTTATTCATGCAAAACCAGCGCTCACAACGCTATGCTCGAGTTCGAGTTTGTGCCTCGAGGGGTCCACTTGTGAATAGTTTGTGCGATTTAATTAGAGCCGAGAATAGCAGCGGCATCATTGTCTATTTGGGTTCCTTCAGTCCCTCGAAGTAGCAAACACCGGTTGGGCCGGGTTCAGACGTTTCTCGATCTCGACGTTTTCCGACGGTGAGGGTGGTCAGGGTTCGGGATCAGCAACTAGAGCAAATTTAGCTGGATCCCAAAACCACCATCGGAAAATTGTCTGCCTGTCGGTTTCAGAAGTCACGATAGCGTTTGGTTATATGTCAATAGTTTTCCCAGGAAACCGGTCGAACTTCAAGGGATTGCTGGTCGGAATAAAATATGTCTCAAAATCGATTTGATGGCTCACTTCATGGTTACAGGGAAACGAACTTGTTTGCTTGTCGTATTTGGACAGTAAACATGATCTGACGCTCAAAACTAGCCACAGTCTGAGTTTGGGGACAATTATTTGATTTTGGCAATTCAACTACAGAAAGACAACAAATATCTCTATGTGTTTTTCCATCACAATGAAAAACTTTACCTTGCCAGGTAATCGTACATTCTTACGAGTGGAAAGCATCATTATCGCATGCTTCTTGGCTATCTCCTTCTTCGTAGAAACTAGTCTTCTCGTTTCCTCGTAATCACTGGGACTTCAGCATCCTGGCTGGAAGCTATTTATTTACCCCGTTTTTCGAATCCTCCTCACCACTCCTCATCAACGGGCGCATCAAGAACTGATGAAGACTGTAAAGGTTGTGACAAGGTGTCAAGATGTGTGCCAATAATATGAAGAAACTTTGAGCTGAGAGCGTTTTCCAGCGCACACACACACACACATGTCGTTCCTCTTCGTTCGTAGTCAAGCGTAGTGAAATTGGGATGTTCGTGAAAACTGCTTATTGTGGGAATTTTGGATTCCAATCATAATAAGGTAAATGATTTTGGTTTGTCCAGTCGAAAATATGATCATGGTTTGCCCACTTTTTTGAATTTAGCATATTTAGCACTCCTTTGTCAAATCAGGTATTCGAATGGTTCAAAACATATGAATAAAATTGTCTTTTTCATGATTTACAGTAGTTTTATAGTTTACTAGCTGACCCGGCAAACTTCGTCCCGCCCAAAATTTGTGTTTTGTTATCAATTCGAACATTCGGGTTTTCTTACTTTGAGCAAATTCATGGGTCCAATCGCAGAACTGTTCATCGATTGATCTTCTAATCGAACCCGTTGAATTTACCTTTTACTATAAAATTCCTAGTATTTCTAACAAAACTCATCATTATAATATTTAATTATTTTCTGCAAATAACATGTTTCTCTGTTACATGGAATAAATGTTTTTTACAGAAAAATATGATAGAATAAAAACAGCCCTAAATCGTTAAATTCCTTCCTCGAGTTCTGCTCTTATCAACACATCCGGCGATCCTTTCTTTTTGGTATAGATAGAAGAAGATATAGGAGTGCGTTTCATCACATTAAAATACATTTCCAGTTTCGAACAAAGATCAATTTCGCTAGCACAAACATCAAATGGGCATTCGCAGCTCAACCGTTGCCCAGTGTAGTCGAGTATTATAATCGGTCAACAGTTCAGTTCGAGTTTATTTTCCAGTTATCCTATTGTATTCTATTGTGTTTCAGTATCAGAGCTAAGTATCATTTTGCTGTCATACTTCTATTGTTCGGCTCATAGTTTAGCGAAAAGCTATTATTCAATAGTAGAAATAAAGAATCCTTCGCCATCATGGACCCCGATAGCGGGGGATCTGGAGAAACCCTGCCAGTCGAGATGGAGGTTCTTGACAATGTCTCAGCGACTCTCGATTCTCCTTGTGTTAACCCGGTCTCAAATGATCCCCTTGCTAAAGTCTCCAAGTATCCACAGTCTAAACGGCTCCGCGTGTATCCAAATACGGCAAAGGCTCCCTACGTTGTTTTTTTTCGACAAGAGGAAAAACCAATTAACGTATTGCTAGTCTCTGCAGAACTTTACAGGTGCTTCAAGAACGTGAAACTAATTGAAAAAGTGAACTACGGTAAGCTGAGGATTATCTTTTCTGATCTCAGCGAGGCCAATCAATCTGTTGAAAATGAGGTACTGAGTAAGTTGTACAGAGTATATATTCCCTGCTCCGACGTTGAGATTGATGGAGTAGTGGATGAAGCCGAGATCGATTTCGAACATGTGGTTAATCAAGGAAGCGGTAAATTCAAAGATGGCAGACTCAAATCGGTGCGCGTTCTCGAATGTCAAAGGCTAGTAGAGAGTGTTCCAGACTCACTCAAAAAATATGTTCCATCTCGCTCCGTTAAGATTACCTTTCAAGGGACCATACTTCCTACGTATCTCGAAATTGATCGTGTGCTTATTCCAGTTAGAATTTTCACTCCAAAGGTTATGGTTTGTGAAAGGTGCAAAAAGTTCAACCACACCAAGAAAATGTGTAATAACAAGGCTAAGTGCGGCAGATGTGGAGGAAATCATAATGAAACAATTTGTGAGGTTCCGAAAGACACTTGTTTCGCTTGCAAGGGTATCCATGCTGAAGCTAGATTATGTCCACAGTACAAGACCAAGACGAAAAGCCTAAAACATAAAATTATCAACAAATCGAATTCGTCCTATGCGCAAATTGTTAAAGCACTCCCAACAACACCCGACTTTAGTAATGTTAACTTATATGGCAGTTTGACTGATGATGGTTCGAACGATGATGATGAAGAACCTCAAGCTCATTGCAGCTACAAGATACCTCCCAAAAGACGAAAACTTCCGAAACGTTCTCCTCTTAGTACCGCTGTTGCTGATGATGCTGTTGTAACTGCTGATGCCAGTACTGACAATGCTGTAACAGGTGGTGTTAAAACTACTATTCCCAATATGCCTAAAACGAAGAAAAAGACCAGTCCTCCCGATATTGATGATGCCAAGCATTTTCCTAGTTTGCCTAAGCAATTAAACTGTCAAAACGAATCTGAACATTCCGACGAATCTAGCTTGAAAGTAACGTTTGAGTTTTTGATTGGTTTGATCACCGAAACTTTCCAGTTGTCCGGTACTTGGGTGAAGATGCTCCACAATTTGATTCCCCTGTTCAAAAAAATCTGGATGAAGATCGTTGAGAAAATGCCCCTCCTCGCTTTTCTGATTGAGGACATTCACTGAAAAGCGTATTAAAAATAGCTTCACAATTTTTCAGTGGAACTCCCGTTGTATATCACCAAAATTGGATAATTTAAAAAGTTTTCTGAGCGAACACGATGCAAAGTTGTTCACTATTGGAGAAACGTGGCTTAAACCAAGTTCAGAATTTTCTATTCCTAGATTCAACTGCATCCGCCAAGACAGGGTTGATGGTTATGGTGGAGTACTAATCGGAATATCAACCGATTTTGAATTTCACCGAATCTCGCTTCCAGTAATACATCCTATTGAAATCGTGGCATGTCAGGTTAAAATTAGAAACTTTCATTTTTCAATCGCATCTGTTTATGTGTCACCATTGAGCTATATTGACAAACATTCATTTCGCCAATTGCTCTCATTAATTCCGCAGCCTATGTTTATTCTGGGTGATTTCAATGCCCATGGTACTGCATGGGGTGAAAGCGAAGACGATTCTCGAGCTCGGTTGTTGTATGATATAATTGAAGAGTTTCAGTTGAATGTGCTTAATACAGGTGAAATTACAAGAGTGGCTGCACCTCCAGTTCGTAGCTCACGAATTGATCTGTCATTATGTTCATCATCATTATCACTAAATTGCTCTTGGCTAACCATTCCAGATCCAGCGAATAGTGATCATGTACCTATTTTAGTTACATATAGATCTATAGATATTGAGTTTGTAGAAATGCCAACTGTGTAGAAATATAAATTGGAATACATATTCATCTGCGATGGATCGCAGAATGAAAGAGTTAGATCGGTCAATGAATTTTTTGGATCAGTATGAGCATTTAATGATAAATATCAAAGAATCAGCTATTGAATCTCAAACAAAACCTCTTCGTATGAATAGTCACAGGAGGGCACCGACCTTATGGTGGGATGCTGATTGCTCGAAAATGAAGAAAGAACGATCTGATGCCTTCGTTCGTTTCAGGAAAAATGGTACTAAGGAAAACTATTTAAGTTACAAACAAATTGAGTTCAAATCAAAAAAAATGTTCAAAGACAAAAAAAGAGAGTATTGGAGGAACATTGTGGGTACTTTCGATAGAAGCACTTCCTTGAAAACACTGTGGACTTTAGCTAGGAGACTGCGAAACATAGTTGTTCCTGATGTTACAAAAGAAGCACGGAGTCATGGGTGGATACATGGCTTCGCTGATAAGATTTGCCCGGCTTTCGTACAAAATTGTTTTCCAAATTTCACTAATCGACCGAATTCTGCTTTGTCACTTGGAGATAAGTTCACACTTTTGGAAATGGAGATAGCTCTATCGGACTGCTCGAATACTGCTCCAGGATTAGATAACATAAAGTTCGATCTTCTGAAAAATCTGCCTGCTTCAGCTAAGGAGATTTTAATTCAAATTTTCAACAACATAGTTCTTTGTAATCAAATTCCCAACTGTTGGAGAGATGTCAAAGTGGTATCAATCTTGAAACCTGGAAAGGATTCTGAACATATTGATTCTTATCGACCAATTAGTCTCATTAGTTGTCCGAGGAAGACTCTGGAGAAGATGATGCTTAATAGGTTGCAAACATGGGCTGAGAAGAATCACATTCTTTCCAACACACAGTACGGCTTTCGTCAAGGAAGGAGTACTAGAGACTGCCTTGCTCTTTTGGCAACTGATATTCAAAAAGCGTTTGAACTCAAGAAAGAGCTAGTAGCTGTGTTCATAGACGTGCAAGGTGCCTACGATAACGTATTAATTGATAAACTATGCATAAAATTACAAGACTATGGTGTACCTCAATTACTGACCACTTTTTTGTTCACCTTGCTGTCAACAAAAATTATGTATTTTTATGTTAATAATCAGGAGATGTGCCACAGAACTAGCAATTTTGGACTAGCCCAGGGGTCAACACTTAGTCCTTTCCTATACAATGTTTATGTGTCCGATATTGACAAGTGCATCGCAGGAGATTGTGTACTGTCACAATTCGCAGATGATGCTTGTCTCTGGGCAACTGATAGAGATAGAACATTACTGAAACAATCGGTGCAGCGTTCCTTGTCCAATCTAGATAATTGGGCTATGAATAATGGTTTGACATTTTCGTCCATGAAAACGGAGTTCATGGTATTTACGAGGAGGTATACACAGTGGAACATATCTTTTTGCATGAGCGGTGGTTCTATTGAAAGGGTGTATTCATATAAATATTTAGGTATTTGGTTTGATACTCGTTGCACCTGGAAAATACATGTACAATATATAGCACGAAAGTGTAGTCGCAGGATAAACTTCTTGACATCAATTGTGGGCACTTGGTGGGGAGCACATCCCAGTGCAATGCTGACACTTTATAAGACTACCGTTCTTTCTATTATTGAATATGGTAGTTTTGTTTTCATGACAACTGCGAAAACTCATATGCTAAAGATGGAAAGGATTCAATACCGATGCTTGAGAATTTGTCTTGGAAGCATGGGATCAACTCACAATATGTCGCTGGAAGTGGTTGCAGGGGTTTTGCCTTTGTATATGAGATTTAATGAGTTGAGCTGTAGGTTCCTGGTCACAGCTCATGTAAATGATACAAATGTAATACATAAACTGGACAGCTTGTTTGAAGTTAATCCAGGATCAAAATTTTTAGCATCCTACCGGAATTGCTTCAGTCTATCTATCAGTAAAACCACATTCACTAGATACTTTGAGTTAGATAACTGCACAAGAATGTTAGTCTTGAACATTGATCTGTCACTACATTCAGAGTTGAAAAATCATCCTGGTTTTATGACGTCAAGGATTTTGTCAGCACTGTGTGGTGAGAAATTCTCTGACTACCCACGTCAAAATATCATTTATACAGACGGTTCTCTGATTGATGCCAGAACGGGTTTTGGAGTGTATAGCTTACGGGATGAGAGTTGTTATCAATTGAAGCAGCCTTGTTCAGTTTATGTCGCAGAAATGATTGCAATATATGTTGCGTGCCTACAGCTTCAAAAGTACCCCCCCGGAAAATATTTGATATGTTCGGATAGTTTCAGTTCTCTTACAGCTTTGCGTAATATCAAAGTTGATAGTAAGACAAATCACATAGTTCTGAAAATAAGAGAACTTGTATATGAGCTAACGAACAAAGGATACGATTTGAAATTTCTTTGGGTTCCGTCTCATTCACATATCACTGGGAATGAGATCGCTGATGGTTTAGCCAAAAAAGGAGCAAATGAGGGTGATATGTTTGAGCGAGAAGTAGAAGCACCTGAGTTCTTTCCGGAAATAGCTAGAATGGCTAATGCTCAATGGCAACAAATGTGGGATGAAGATACATTGGGCCGACATTGTTTCAGCATATTGCCTAGAGTTAACAGAAATCCCTGGTTTCACCTCCTAAATGTGGACAGAACATTCATACGCAATATGACTCGTATCACAGTAAATCACTATTGTCTAAACTCTCATCTTTATAGGATAAATCTCTCCGAAAGCAACATGTGCCCTTGCGGAAAAGACTACGAGGACATAGATCACGTAATTTGGGATTGTGAGTTATACGAACAACATCGAGCCGAACTTATGAGCCAACACAGAGACAAAATGCCTATTCGAGATATACTGGGACTCAAAGATATTGAGTCAATGAAGATCATCAATTCCTTTATAAAAACGGCCAAGATTTGTTTATAAAAATGTTATGCGTGTATTTGTATGTAGTTTGTAAAATTTTTTTTTTTTTTTTTTTAAATCGTTAGAGTTTTAAGTTCTTCCTTACGCCTTTAAATTTGTAGTACTTGGCGAATATTGATTTAAGTTTGTAACATGAAAACACGGCTTTGAGATGGTAGTTACCTTTTGAGCCTTAATAAAAAAAAAAAAAAAAAAAAAAAAAAAAAAAAAACATCAAATGGGCTAACAGCCCTTGTCACTATGCAATTGTAGAACATATGGGAATTTAATTTTCCGAATTTTCGCTTTTTCCTTCAGAGTTTTCCAAAAATTTTCAATTGTCTTGTTTGGTTGGAATATTTTTGGTTGAAATATTTGCAATATTTTTTATGGGACCACCTTAATTCTCGAGCAATGCAGAAATTTGTGTTTCATTTGTATGGCAGCCCCCCTTTAGAGAGGGGAGAGGGGTCTCAAATTATCACGAAAACCTTCCCCGGCCCCAAAACCCCCACATACCAATTTTTATGTTGATCGGTTCAGTAGTTTCCGAGTCCATAAGAATCAGACAGACAGACAGACAGACAGACAGAAATACTTTTATATATATATATATATATATATATATATATATATATATATATATATTTTTTTTTTTAAATATATATATATATATATATATATATATATATAAATATATTATATATATATATATAGATTTTTACGGAATCACTCGTTTTAAAGGATTATAAAATACACCATATATTTGTGTCAATACGCCCCTCATTCGAGCTAACTTTAAATCGATCATCAGATGATTATTTGGAATGTATTCAGACCTTTTCAGGATTGTTACACTAACAAATATTGTAAACATCATGCTCGCACACCATTTGTATCAGATTTACATAGCTAAATCATTAAATTAACGCATTTCGATGAACTCAATTCTGATCATGAGTTGTCTAATTCAATAATGTTTTTTGTCCACATGATTTCTATGGCAACCGCTTGGCGCGATGCAGTTTGTTTATTGTGTCCTTCGCACCTAGCAGAAATAAAGTTCCTCTATGTTGAGTGTGTTGAGGGTAACACTTTGAAAATGCCCAAGAAAAGGGAATATTCTGAAGAAAGGCTAAATTATGAATGGATCCATATGATGACAGTAAACTCAAGCAATGATAAATGCAACATCTACTTGAGAATTCAAAGTTTTTGATTAAAAAATGGTGATTTCTAAAACCGGACAAACCATGATCATTTTTTGGACAAACCATGATCAGAGCTGGACAAGCTATGATTATAATTTCTCTTTGAGGAAAATCATTCAAAAACATAAAAATTTGAATAATTTGAACGCCTTATGGTAGTACTAGAGACTTGGGGCTTTTCAACAAACCCAAACTCGTATCGATTGTATGTGATTTTCATGAAGAAAAATCGATTTGCATTTACTAGTTGCGTAAAAACACCCAAAATCGGACAAACCATAATCAGTTACCCTATACGTTTTTCTGGTGAAAGGCAATTTTGAGTGCCAAACAACAAATTATCGATTTTTTCATACATTTTTATACATTAAATTATAATTTCTAATACAGGAATGTCGTTCCGACCCACAAAAGTGTAAATAATAGAATTTAATTTCAAAAATCAGATATTAGTTTATATTCCTTCGGAAGGTATTTTTTCCTTATGTGAAAATAAAATTTATTCTCTTATAATTAGGAAATCATATATGATTGGCATAGTTTGATAAATTAAATTCATTGATTTTGTCGACACAAAATTTGGAAATTAACTTTGACTCAGTCGAGCTGTCAATACAATTTCATTAATGCCACATCGTGCAATATTTTTTTTATGTTTGAATGTTTCTCGATTCTGTTCACGGTGATCAAGTTGATCGGTACATATAGTGGATATGTAGCTATGAATTGCATTGCAAATATACGACACCATTCCGAGGTTAGGCTAAAGCAAATCTCGTAATTCATCGACCCAGTATTCCTTTTACTTTTACGTTTTACTTTGTATCTAGAGCAGGGTTTCTCAAAGTGATCGATATCGGTTTCCCAGGGGTCGACATAAACGAAAATTGATTTTGGGGGTCGACGAGATCTAAAAATTAATCCCTATAAAATAACAAAAGTTGTTATTTGAAATATTGAAGATGCTGCATGCGTGGGCCACCCTATTCTAAGAATGACTAATATTTTAGCAAAGATTATTATTGCTGTATGATGAAAGCACGGGTGTTTTTTAAGGTGGTGTAATTTTTTTATGTAAATTATATCACCAAGACGATTGTAGGGGTGCAATTTATTGTAAAAGGGTTTCACACAATTAGGAAGATATGAATATAGGTCGGACTCGATTATCCGGAGTATTTTATTGTTGATTTTAGGAAATTTTGATGACATATTTTCTCAGAACTTCATCAATATGGGTATCAAATGAAAGAGCATGACTAGTTATTTATGAAAAATGTAAACCCAAAATGGCCGCCACCACAAGATGGCGCAATATATATTTTCTTCACAACCCCATCAATATGGGTATTAAATATAAGGGCTTGGCTGGTAGAACACAGTAGATCATGAAAAATCCAAATCCAAGATGATCGCAGTTCCCAAATAAACAAGTACTTTTTAATGGTTCCATTCAGCTTGCCCTGTTTGTATATATGTTTGAGTGTAGGGTTTTCCCACATTAATAGAAAATTGACCCGTTCCTGTTGAATAATTGATCTGAAATTTGGAACATACATTTAATTCTACTGTCATTACAAAACTGCGTATTCCGTGATCTTGAAAAATTCAATATGGCCGTCGCTAAAAAATGGCTGAATGGCTTCACTTAGAGAATATACTACATAATTAACAACATAAATTCGAAAATGTCGCCGCCACAAAATGGTCGACTATGTATAATTTGTAGTATTTTGAATTTTCATTTGTTCATAAAATTAGTTACAATCATCTGTTTTAAGAGGGTATTCTAGTGTAGAGACACGAATTTCGGACGTTTTTTCGAACTCCGTAAAAATAAAACAAAGAATATTTTTACTATCCATTATATCATTATTCGTTTATCTATCTTTCAACAATAAAACAAAAATAGGACGAAAAAAAAAATATTCATAATTAGAATAGTTACATGCTGGTGAAGTGAGGGTGTTCAAAAAAAAGTTGTGCCATGGCGTACACGATTCCAGTCCTTCTGGTTATCTGAAACAAAAAAATCGAACAGATTCTGAATCAGTAAAGATGTCGCTATGGCATGAACCTCGGACAAGTCAAAACATGGGTTTTAACAAAATGGCGGCCGTTTGAAAACAAAAATGCAGTTTAAAACGTTTTTTTTTGCGTTTACCGATTTTTTTAAAATAGTAAAATTAAAAAGTTATAATTTTTATTGGTTCATGCGATAGAGAGATGTATGTAGATTATTTTCATATAAATTTGACATAAATCGGTTCAGTAGAACTTGAGATATCGTGTACGCCAGTTAGAAAAAAACTAGTTCCGAGAGAAACGCGTTTGAAGTTCATTGTGATGGCCGTAACAGGTTAGATACCACATCACTAAGATGGCTCTAACTAGGTAAATAATATGATTTTCGATAAGTCCTTTCTAGAGTATATTCTTGAATGCCTGAACTACAGAAATATGGTAAAAAAAAAATTTCGTTTTTTTTCAGATTTCTAGACTAGAATACCCCCTTAAGTCAAATATGCGCCGTTTTGTTTTAGGACTTGTTCCCAACGAGATGCCAACTTCATAATACCCCTGTTATAGAAGCTCGCTACCTTACTGGCAAAAGCTCGGATAGCCAATTTTCACAGGCCTCTTTTGTGGCTAACTTCTGACTACCTAGCTCGTTCGCCATGGACAAAAACAGGTGGTAGTCACTTGGTGCAAGGTCCGGACTATACGGCGGATGCAAAAGAACCTCCCATCCGAGCTCCCGGAGCTTCTGGCGCGTCACCAAAGAAGTGTGTGGCCTGGCGTTGTCCTGATGGAAGACAATGCGGCCTCTCTTTATCAAAGATGGCCTCTTCTTCATGAGTGCTACCTTCAAGCGGTCCAGTTGTTGGCAGTACAGGTCCCAATTGAGCGTTTGGCCATAGGGAAGCAGCTCATAATAGATTATTCCTTGACAATCCCACCAAACACACAGCAGAACCTTCCTGGCCGTTAATGAGGGCTTGGCCACCGTCTGAGCCGCTTCAGCGGGCTTCGACCACGACCGTTTGCGCTTCACGTTGTCGTAAGTGACCCACTTTTCATCGCCAGTCACCATCCGCTTCAGAAACGGGTCGATTTTGTTGCGATTCAGCAGCGATTCACATGCGTCGATACGGTCAAAGATGCTTTTTTGCGTCAACGTGTGTGGCACCCATACATCAGGCTTCTTTGTGAATCCAATCTTCTTCAAATAACGGTTACTTATCCCCAGCTCTTGGCCGATGCTACGGCTGCTACTATGCCGGTCTTTCTCGGCTAATTCAGCGATTTTGTCGCAATTTTCGACGACAGGCCTTCCGGAGCGTGGCGCATCTTCGACGACCTCTACACCAGAACGAAAACGTTGAAACCATCGTTGTGCGGTGGAAATGGAAACTGTATCGGGTCCATAAACTGCACAAATTTTATTGGCAGCTTGAGATGCATTTTTGCCTTTGTCATAGTAGTACTGTAAAATATGTCGGATTTTCTCTTTATTTTGCTCCATATTTGCGACACTATAACTCACGAACGGCTTAACCAAACAAAACACTGTCAAGGACTATATTATACCTTTCCAACAAGCTATAGTATGACTCGATACAATGAATACAACTAGAACTACGCGCTTTCAACGACACCTTGCAGAAATACCGCAGGACTTTTTTGACAGCCTAATATGATGATTTGACTAATAGAATACAGTATATCATCAAAATATTCAGAAGAAAGTTAGGTAAGAAATAATAATTTAAAAAAAAATTTTTTTTGAAGGGTTTTAATGTAGAAAAGTATACTAATGATACAGATAATTTACTAAAAACTAGAGAATAAAATAAGTAAAAAAAACTTTTTAAGTTAAACGATTGATTGTACTAAAAGCTAGAAAATAATTAGACAAGTAGCAGTTAGTAGTTATCACATCCGTTTCTTCATTAATCTATGGCAATGATGAGTCTCAAATAAAATCGTGGGATATATGATGAAACAACTGACTGTGGATAATGGAAATCCAACGTTTATTTCTAACCTAATTTTCTTCGGAATATTTTCATGATATACTGTATTCTATTAGTCAAATCATTTCATTTGATACCGATATAGAGGGAATTGCAAAAAAATACATAGTCGAACATTTAGTGGCGGCGACCTTTTTGATGGAATACGCAGTTTTATAATGACAGTAGAATTAAAGGTGCCTTCCAAATTTGAAATCAATCAGTCAACAGGAACGGGAACAACAGGAACCTGTGTTCCATCGACTTTCTATATATATATATATATATATATATATATATATATATATATATATATATATATACACGTAAACTTCGATATAACTTACATTTCACTTTCAACAACGTGAATTCCTTAGTGTAATAAAATTTCAGATAAACAAGAAAAAATGGAAAAAAATATATTCCCACGGGATTAGGGTACTTATTTTTAACAGCACATGATTCACGTGAAAACCGATGTTCACCAAGCTACCAACAGATAACTATATTTTATCTTGTCTGTTGAACCGTTCACTATTATGTTTTTTCCACGTCTAACTCCGATCTTGAGCTTGAGCTTGAGCTTGGGTAGACTGTACAATTCGTAGTTGCTCTCCGTGATTGACCTGAACCAACCAAATTGCACAAAGAACACACAGAATGACGCTTGGAACTAGCAAATCATTCTCGTTGTGCAATTTTCGGTGATTCGAGCTTTCAATGATCAACGACGCCGGCCACGTCCTTACAGTCACCAGGGGAAGGGTAGGAATGTTAGTATGATATTCGCCGCCCGAAGGCCAGAAGGGTCGCCCCTATAGCGTGGTTCCCTAGCGTTTATCATGGAAGGGATAGTTTGTTAGTGGGAAGGGGTAATAATCAGGATTCACTGTGGTAAGTGATGTGATTATGCTAACGCAAACTAGAGATCCCTTGACGAAACGAAAACTTGAAAACCAATTGCATTTCGTAGCCGTAAAGATATTAAAGGGTGACCTGAAAAGGTCTCTGCAAAAGGATCATAACTCTGGTAAGTGAATTAATTTTGTAAGCGTGGACCCAATTACTCGATGAAACGATGAAACGTCATGCTCATGCTCCTCTGTTCAACGGAGCAAAAACTCGAAAATCAAATGCATTTGAAGATTGAATATATTGAAGGGTCACCTCATAAGGTCTTATCATACTCGGATCGGACTTAATACTTGTGCCTAGTCGCACGTCATGCTCTTCCATTGTAATACACGGAAATCACGGAAGTTTTCCGAATTGGGACTCTAGCATCTTGAACCTAGTCTTGCAATTTATATTTGAACCTCGAAAAGGAAAACTTGATACCTGCGATTTGGATTTGTAATAAAAACTAACAATTTCTCAAGTAATCAGTCGAGCAATTATTAACGAAATCATTGTTCTTGTAGTAAGGGTTAGAATGACATAATTGAAGGAAAAGCAACGTCAATCCTCTATTAAAAAAAAACCGAAAAGGAGATACATACAAGAAGAACTCACTGACATTCAAGGTGAACTACTAATCCCAAGAAAAAACATGGGTGAGCAAAAAAGACAAATGTAAGTTAATTCAAACTTTTCTCTCGACCTCCGTAAAATTCTCATGGTCGAAACGCACACTACATTGAATATTCTTGCATGGAAATCTTATGGCCGCTTGTACATACACATCAAAGTCAACGTCTAGCTAGATTTTAAAGAAAAGAAAATCGATGTTACGTTGACGTCAATGCGCTCTTTACCACGAAGACAATATTAGATATATAAAAACCTCTAAAACTATTGGATCTTCTAAAACTCTAGAATGTCGTTTAGATTGAATGCAACTTCGCGCGAAAATGCGGCTGCACAAATCTCACACAACTGCGAGAAGTAAACAACGACATAGAACTGCACCGGCGTGGCTACACCGTCCGCTCCGCCTTGCCGTGACCGAAATCGTCTGCCTCGAACAAACAAAACAGCCTGCCTTCATCCGTCAGCTATCGCACAGACAAAATATGCTCTCCGATCCAATCCTCTCACAAAAACTCGACTGTACGTCAACCGACGAAAAGAATCAAACTACCTTGGTCTTCCGAAGCAAACGAGTCCGTTCTGGGAAGCAAGGCAACCACACCAATACTTCCACGTCTAACTCCGATCTTATACACAAACTTAAGCCTACAAGCTAGTTCCGTCCCTACACATTTCTTGGGGATACGCTTCGAGTTACCTTGTATTTTAGAAATAACCAATCGCTAACGAATTGGCTATGCTTAACATCCACGCGAATAATTATTCGACGATTAATCAAAAAATGTCCCGCAGTTCGACGAATAAAAAAGTTCGACAGAATAAAAAAAATAATGAGCGAAGTGTTTTACTTTGGACTTAACTTTGGGAAGTATTTACGGATCTTGATGACAAAGCGCAAGTTGTTAAAATGAAATATGACGAATGATTGCACGAGGCATTCTCAAAGCATATCTACAAAAAAAAATGAAGGCGCTTCAGCAGTCAGTCCAAGTTACTGACAGCTTTGTATCACAATAGATCATTCCAATGTCCAAGCTATCTCTTCTATTTTCTTCGAATATAAATAAGTGGAAGGGTAACACATGTATCTTGCACTGCGATAATACACTAGCTAATCGATCGATAACTGTGAACGAATTTTTGACCAAAAATAGCACGAATGTAATTCAACAAGCACCTTCCTCTCCAGATATGGCCCCGTGTGACTTCTTGCTCAAGTTACCGCTTCGTGGGACTCGTTTTGACAGTATTGAAGACATAAAAACGAATTCGCTGCGTGAACTGGAGGTGATGAAAAAAAATCAAATTTACATATTTTACTGTTGCAGTATCGGCACCATAAACATAAATCACAATTTCAGCGGCCTGACCTGCATTTTCGCATTTAAAAAATAAAAAGTGTTCAATGTACCGAATTTTCTCTTTGTTGACCATTTCCATTGTTAACACCCTGTAACTCATAACTGAATGGAATTTATTTTTTTTAGTGTGAAATGCAGCCTTTACAACGAGCCTAAACTTGAAATCGATATTACGCGAGATATTCGATCACTAAAGCCAGCCAACGAGAAAGTAATGAATAACTTTTGCCCCAACCAAATATAAATTTAGATGATAAATAATCATGATCATTTATAACGAATTAACAGGGTTCAATAAACCGAATAGACATGTTCCATAAAAATAATCGTTTTCTCACTTTGTCGCAATAATTATTTTGTGGAGCGTTTCTGGCAGTTGAAGCTTTAAATTAAACTAATGCGCATCCCTATCAGCACCACTCAAGCACGTATTTGACAGCAAATCGCATGCTTTCTTCCCCTAGGATGTCCATGAAGAACAACTGATGTGAGCAACTTCCTTCGCTGCTGCTGCTGTTAGTCGTACCAGGTATGTAGCAGGATGAGACCCAGATAAGCCTCTAAGCACACATACTTTCCTTTTTCCGCTCCCCGGGTAATCACCCCACTTGCCACAACTTTAGCGGTTAAAAAGTTATACCGTAGAGATTTTCCACCACCCCCCACGAGGATAAACAGATGTAACGTAATGTTCGGTGTTTGTAGAACCAAGTTTTTGTTGCCTCTCGTTGCTAATTCGAGGCGATCAAAAGCTGTCCAAGCACAATTCAGACGAAGAACAATGATTCTGAAACGAAATCGCAAAAACTCCATCGGATTTGAACTTCTTTTTATTGGTCCCACGCGAAGATTTTAATTATTCAAAACCAAAGCACATACATTTTACTTCATTTTTCATTCACTTCCCATAATCAGCCTTTTGCTTTCTGAGATCTTTGCCTTCCGAAGGCTTAATTATGTGTTTACTAACGAAATAAACTCCAGCAGCAATCAGAAACACACTTCACAAGAAAATTTTCCAAAGTATTTATATGGGAAACAAAAGCTGAGTCGAGAATTTTCCCCGTAATGGAAAGTCACTTTCACCCAATCGAATTAGATACGTCTGCTGAAACAGGCTCCTCATTAAACCCGGTGCCTGGTTTAATTCTGAGAAAGGGTGTGTTTGAAATGTGCCCCATCATGTCTGCTTCAAATTGTCGAGGAGCTCGAGGATGACAACAACATGCATGTTTCTCCGAACAGCGGATTGGGATTCCCAGTATAATTGAGAGATAAGCTTGTCCCCAGAGCTGCTTCGCACTGCCCCTTAAATCGTTGGAGGTAAGGTTAGGAGCTGAGCTCAAGCGAAACAACGGAAAAAGAGCTCGAAACAAATTTCAAAAGAATCTAATATGAAAAGAATCTAATATGAATGAAATGTGCTGTGCAAAAATTCATTCTCAATCAAAGTGTGAAAGAACAACTAGTATTTTAAAAATACCTTCCGAGAGCAGTTACGGTTTATTTCACTTCGCAAAATTGACAGCCTCTATTATTACTGTAGTACACACTTAACTCTTCACGGCACATCTGTTGATACTCGTTAGCTCGGTCATTTTGATCACCTTCCAGTCCACTACAAATACCAACAATGCTGTGTTTAAGTAGTATATGACATGTGTTCATATTTCAAACATCATGAATAATCAAGATCAAACAGAGACATTAAATTCTAGATGGCAAGCTAAATTTACTGAACTACCATAGTTTTCATTTGTAGATGGAAAATATCGAAGAAACAGAAAGATATACAAGCAAAATATGACAACGTTTCCCATAGCCAATTCACTGATTTGACTTACATTTTGTCTACGAGCCAAATGCTGCGCTGCGCTTAGGTTTCAAATTACAACGATGAATTGGACGGAACGCGAGCGATGACACAAATTCCCGATCCACTCATTGAATTTGTGCAACACATGAATGAACGGCGCAAATGTGATCAAATTTCATCCTCATATGTATGATAAGTTCCGTACATACCGATCGGAATTAGAGTGACACTCCCCAATAATCCTTGTAATCTCGACTCATCAATTATTGAACACATCGCCACGGCGCGAGCAGGCAGGAATCAATTTCGAGGCAATATCGCAGTCCCGGTTCGGGTAGGTCTCGCAAGACAGCGCGCTATTAATCTTTCATTCCTGATTTTTCACACCAACCGAACCGTAAATACCACTTTGTAACATTGGGGTGGAAAGACATGTTTATTTCTACGTGCGATAATAAATTCAATTTAACGATCGTTGCTGCCAGTCACAATTGAATTTAAATATCCATATTTCATGGCTCTAAGCCAACGGGCGAACGAAAACGGCTAATTGACTTTTGAACTTCCAGGCGATTCATTCCGGAGGGACGGAGCCGCGGGCGGAGAAGCTCAACGATCATATGCAACGGAAAGAAGCGTGGGTGACTGTTACTAATGTACATCATATGTATATGTTTCGGAGAGTTGTGGTAAGCTCGGTGATGATTTAAATTTCTGACGAAAAACAACATCCACGAAATCAAAATATGTCGTTTACACTGACCTAGCGTTTGAACTCCGTGGGAATTTATGTCTTCGATGTTTCGATCTTGCCCGTCGTGCTGTGAGGCATCTTGCAACATAAAATATTCATTTACATATTTTTTTGAGGCCGCAACACTGTTCATTTTAGTTCTAAATGAAACAAAATTAAATATTTGAAATCAAAGAAAGTAAGTAATCGAATTATTTCGCTCAATTCATAATATGAAATTTTGTTTAACTCTGAATTGAATGAAGAATGTGAATTCTGATGATCATATCAATATACGAGGTATGGCTATTAAATAACGAGACTGGTTAAGAAAAATTGTTATATTTTAAAAATTACGGTACAACGATATGCTCCCCTCCAATATACCCCCCTTGGATCCTCACACACCGTTCCATACGTTTTTTCCATTGTACGAAGCGGTGTTGAAACTCTTCTTTTGTGATGGCGTTCAAAAGCCACGCCACTTTTTCCTTTGCCTCTTCTACGGACTGAAATCGGGTACCTTTCAACACGGGTTTGATCCTAGAATAGAAAAAAGTTGCATGGGGCCAGATCTGGCGAGTCCGGGGCATGTTCGAGCACTGGAATGCCCTTATCGGCTAAAAATTGCTTCACCGACAGCGCGTTATGGGCAGGTTTTTCGTCACACATGATTTCCGACGCGCACTACAAACCATGTTACATGCAAACCACTAATGCAAACTACTATAGTGACAAAAACGTATTCGTACGTTTATAGCAGACACTGCAAGCTATCGAACGCACTATTCGTTTTTCCCCCCACCTCTGTAGGGCGTCCTCCAGACGCGCAGTCTCGTTATTCACTAGCCATACCTCGTAGTAATCTAATCTTTTTAAATTATTATCCTAATTCACGAATTTGTTCTACAGAAGTTCTGTGAATACCGGAAAACATCAAGTGTATTAACATACGCCTATTCCAAGCTTAGATTATTGTACACTCAATATGTATATAATTTCGATCGAAATAATTCGCGAGTGTTTTAGATAGAGAAGGAGTTCAGTCAGAAGATCCTGCTTCACACCTGCTGTTTTCTCACTTTTTTAACAGCCAAGTTCAATTTGCTCTTTCTCGTCGCTTACATTTTCGCTTTTAAACTTCAGTTCGCTTTTATCAATCGGTCTTAACTCCGGGGTAGTGACTGGATTACACTCCTTGGGAACTCCAGTGAGGCCATTGTCGTTGTGGCAGTATTTGGTCGAGTGTGAATAGTGTCAGCATACCTAACAGGCCCAGAAAAGACAAGCATGCTCATCTTGCTCCAGGAAAGAAATTCATCCCTTCCGAAGGCATTTCTTTTGGTAAATTTCTTGGCTCATGATTCCAGAAGCAACAAAAGAGTTTTTTTTCTGTGCACAGCCGACAATGTAATTTAGGGATATATTGGAAATTTTACCAATAAAATAAATAAATGGTAAAACTTTTCGTTTGTTCGCATTTTCTTGTGTTTAATTCTTACTCTCCGCCGTCTTGTGTTGAAACATATGAAAGATAATAGTATTTTGAGCACGACTAGTTTTGAACTGTTTTGCCGGTTTGTTTTATTTCAAAAATGTTCTCTCGTTTGTCATGCCGGGTTTCCTAGGAATATCATCAGCCGTCGCGTGTTCGAATATACGATTGTAACCCGCGACGCCGGGGAAGCGCGCGAGTTCGTCGCAACCGGAGGGTTTACGCAGGTAAGCGGTTAGCTTAAGCGCCACTCCCGCGAGGGAGACCAACCGCCGTGTTTTCGCTTTGCCCGGCGATGAGACACCCAACACCTAAGGGCGGGTTTGTCCTTTCCTTCCAAACCCCGGTTTGTTCCGCGACTTTCACCTGCGCTACAGTCGGACTCGCGACACCGTTTGTCCGCGTTCCGCAATTCCAGCAACAGAAAATCCTTCGACCGGTCCAATTAATACCGATTATGCCGAAAGGTTTTCCTCACTGGACCAACTTAATTATGTCCGCACCTCCCCACCTTCAGAAACCAGTTTCAGAGACGTGAGCGGGGGTTGCAAAGCTTCACAAGAAGAGGAGTCCCAACCCTGGACTCGTGACCAACTGAAAAATGAATCGGTTTGTCGGGTTTTTAGGCTACACCGCCAGCCAGTAAATGTAGAGTCTTTTAGATCTACTCTATCTCAACAACATTTATTTATTTAAAGGGTGTGTCACATCAAATTGCATCACGGAAAAAACGCTGTAGAAATTTAATTTTTAGGAATTATATCTTCAGTTTTCGCTTATAATCAGATAAGAGTGTATATTTTTTTTTTAACTGTATTATAGTGACTTTCAACTCATTTGGCTGGTTCGTCACTTTTACTTCCATTTTTGGAAGAATGTCGGGAGTGAGAATTGAACTCGTGACCTTTAGCGTGAGAGGCATGGATGTTACCACAATAAGAGTGTATAGATCACGTTGGCCATGCTTCACTGTAAATTTTTCGTAAATTTGGAAAAATGTCGTCGAACGAAAAAGAGCGTCGTGAATTAATCCTGTGCATTCATTTCTAGAATCCGGAGTTGTCACATCGGGACATCGGTAAGATGCTGGGAATCGTCCAATCCACGGTCAGCAGAGTACTAAAACGATACTTCGACAACCTAACCATCGACCGGAAGGTGAAGAACGGCAAAAATGGATGCTCCGTCAGTGAAAAAGATCACAAGCGCGTAGTTAAGCAGTTTAGACGTGATCCAAAAAGTTCGGTCCGGGATGTCGCCAATAAGCTGAATTTGTCAAGTTCATTCGTCCAGTGGACCAAGCAGCGGGAGGGCCTGCGTACATACAAGGTTCAGAAGGCTCCTAACCGCGACGAAAGGCAAAACATGGTAGGGAAGACGCGAGCCCGGAAGCTGTACACCGAAATGCTGACGAAGCCGCATTGCCTGGTAATGGACGACGAAACCTACGTCAAAGCGGACTTTTGTCAGCTGCCGGGCCTGTTGTTCTTCTCCGCAGAGGACAAATTCAGCGTTCCGGAGGAGATTCGCAAGCAGAAACTATCCAAGTTTGCCAAAAAGTACATGGTGTGGCAAGCGATCTGCTCTTGCAGAAAGCAGAGCGCCCCCTTCGTGATGACCGGCACGGTAAACGGACAGGTTTACCTTAAGGAGTGCCTACAGAAGCGCTTACTACCACTATTGAAGCAGCACGAGGGCCCGACCATCTTCTGGCCGGATCTCGCTTCGTGCCACTATTCAAAGGACGTGTTGGAGTGGTACGAAGCCAACGGGGTCACCTTCGTGCCAAAGGAAATGAACCCACCCAACGCGCCGGAGCTTCGCCCAATAGAGAAATATTGGGTGATTATGATGCAGACCCTCCGGAAGAACCCAAAAGTTGTCAAATCGGAGGCGGACTTCAAGAGGAAGTGGATTTCTGTTCAAAAAAAAAAAACTACAACCTGACGTTGTACAGAACCTTATGGACGGGGTAAAGAGGAAAGTGCGAGCATACGGGCTTGGACTCGAAGTTTGAATAAAAAGAAAATGCCAAAAGTTGTTTAATAGTTTTTATTTTACTGTCTAAAATTTTCAAAAGGATCGGTCTACTGGGCGAATTTCTACAGCGTTTTTTCCGTGATGCAATTTGTTGTGACACACCCTTTACATACATTAACTCATTTAAACATTACACAACTAAACTCGATCACGAACTCATTCATAAACTTGAACCCAGAAAACGTTCAATGCATCATAAATTTAACTCTAAACATTACACATTTAATTTGCTACGTATAAACACTATCGGTTTCGAACCCTCGGCCCATAGCGCTCAAAAGATTAAGAACGGTGCGTTTACTATCATGACTATTCGCTCATATCGGTTTTGGGGGTTTTATACCGATGGGCATTGGTCTACCATCGGCGTAGTGCTTCTCGGTGTGGCATTGTTGTGTGGTTTGTATTGTTCGTGGTGTGGCTTTCTATTCTTATCCTACATGCGCATGTTATTACGGATAAAGAAGGTTCTACTCACGACCTAGGATTTACGCTGAGTTGTTCTGCTTTATCGCCGTTCCCAGCGATGAATGGCGATACTGCTGCGAAGACTGCACATTGTATTGGCTCCGTGATGAAGTTTCCTCTTGCGCGAGTGCTATGCGTCAGCGTACTCCGCGCGGCCACCGGATGTGCTGGTCCAAGCCTCAATTGTGGGGTCAGAGAGCGGTCCTTCCTACACCAGGGAAATACGCACACCACACACAAGCCACAACTTAGATTAAAACCACAATCACAATTATGCCACGTGCCACAAGCTTACCTCGCATTTTAGTCGGTAGGGGTACAACACCTTTTCTCTCACCTTTCGACTATTTTCTACATCACTAGCTACCTTACAGGTATATAGAAAAACACAAAAAAAAAGGAATAATCAAATTAAACGCTCTGACTGTGCGATGCACCTTTTTCACCGACTATTACCTTTTTGTAATTTATTCGCGGTTCGACAAATAACTAACCGCTCCAGCCTCTTCCACGTTTGAAGTAGGAATGGCGAGCATATCGGTGAATTCTCAGATCAGCGGAATACTAATTGGTACCGGAACTACGTAATAGTTAACGATGTTAACTATTCGGTAATTATACCGAAGTTCCTCTGTGTTTTTATTGGTCCGGCATTCAAACATTCGCGGGCGATACCCTTTAACCTCCCGAGCACAGTTCAAGTCGAGGTGCTCGCCGGGTTTCGGAAGTTCAAGAATAAGAAAAACCCGCCGAAAGACTCTGCTGTTTGGAGGAAATATCCAAACGAAAATAATAGCAAAAAAAGGAAAGCATGAGTCTTTCGGGGTGTGTCTTGGCTAAAACAGCCGCCCAGTCACATTCAGTACCCATTATGGCTAGTCGCTCAAATACCAAAAGAGGAGAGGCGCTCGCTCAGCCATTCATCCAAACAAATACAGAAGGAGAAGCTCAGATTAACACAACCGAGTTTGTGTTGAATCTGAACTTCAAAACTAAGAAACGAGGGGCTTCCAAATACTCAAATCGGTACCGTGTTACACGATGAATGAGAGAGTTACAAGCACGACGAGTTACGCATTATACATTGAGAGAAATAATTAGTAAATATAACGAATTTTTTGGTAAATACTACCAATCTATAGTCATTTTCGACCGTACTAATAAACACATATGTCAAGCAGAACCATGATTCGGAAGCCCAATATCGGCTACGTTTTCTCGCCGAAAATGCACGTATCAGAGTTATATCCTTATTATACCTCCGTATTGCCTTATGGGAACAATGAAAATGGTTAATACGCGCTTTTCTCACCAATTTTCAGATATGACAATATACAAGCTTACTAATGTTATCGAGTAAAATATATTATTCTCTGGTAGGGATGCGGGTTTGTTGACAATATGTACAAATAAAAATTGTACATTCTACTAATTTTGCATTACCAAATGTATTTAGTAGTTTTCGACCGAGGATTTTTCTAAGGGTACCGACGTTTCGGGATATTGAAATGAGTTCATGAGGGTTTTTTTTTGTTTTAGATATAATGAAATTCGGTTGCATACCTAAACGAATTTCGGCATTAATTCTGTTATGTGATCTATGTTATGTGATGTGAAATGATATGATACATCCAGAGATGCCAACCACGTTTGAAAAGCTGGAAAAATGAGAAAAAACGGTAAAAGCTGGAAAATTAAAAAAAGACTGGAAAAAAGCTGGACGAATTGATTTTTTCTTTATTTTATTTATATTAACAATAAAAAATAGGATATATAGCGACAGTATCAGTGTGTAGCATTGGTACTTACGTATTAACACCACCGGGGCGTAATTGTCATAATGAAATCATTTTTTCGAAATGAAATTTATTCTAAGGCCAATACTGGGTCCGCCTCGGTTCCTTATCCTCGTTCGATGTGGACTGCACCGCCTATCACATTAACATCAGAATAAATTTTGTTGCTAAAAAAGGAATTCATTAAAAAAACGTGCTCCGGTGGCGGTAATACGCAAGTACCGTAGCATTTTTAATTTTCCTTAAACTGTTCATGATCATACATTTTAACATTAGACTTTTGTTTTACATTTTGTTTCGTTCTAAGTAATTCTGACTGCTTTTGTTTTTTTTTTGTAATCTAGATTTCCTCGTTCCTGTTCCAATTCTTAGTTATGTTTTGTTCAAATTGTGGTCTGAAAAGAACCGTTCAACAGTTGCTGGGGAATGCGACAGAATCAGAACTGTTGGAATATTTGTTCTCAATTTGGGAAGAGCAATATTGTTGTCATTCCTTTTTAGTGACAATTTTTTCCCCAAAAGGAACAAGCATCCTTGCGTTCGTTTACAGCAGGGATTATCGAACTATTTTGGGCGAGAGACCTCATTTCCAAAATGAAGTGATGCCACAGGCTTCTATGGCCAAATGTCTTTTAAATTTGTATCTCTAGTTATAGTTATCTTATTCATACAAAACACTTATCAATTCAAAAAATTGCAATTGGTTATGTGAGTGAAGTTGACAAAATTCAAGATTCATCAAGATCATCAAGATTCAACAAAATAAATAGACATAAAATTCAGTAAATATCAAGTGTGATTTGTAATTATTAATATAAATTACTCAACTATGCAATAAATTTTTGAAAAAATCGCAAGTTAAAGATAGGAAACATAAAATCGGTGTGATGGATGAACCTGTTGACTTTCTACCAATCTAATGTAATCTTTTGAATTAAATTCGTAGATGAGTGTATTATCATTCAAGATTCAACGAATTTCGGAACGCAATTGAACATGCAGCTCAAGTGCAAGTTCGTTATACAGTAAACTGTCAGAAGCATGTTTGGACTTGAATTTGATCATGTCTTCCTTCGTATTAAATCGCGGATATGTGTCAAATTCAGAGCATGTCAAAACGTTCCTGGAGAACTTAAACGCTTAAACACATTATCTTGTATGAACTTGTGCACATTAATTGGCCTGTTGAGTTCTTGAAAAGTACAACAATAATAGTTTCTACAAAAATATTAGTCATGCTTATAATAAGTTGGTTCACGGAACACAACTTTTACAGTATACTACGGCGTTATGTAAAGTTTTACATACACCCAGGTTTTTTTTCGGGGTTTTTTTACATGAATTTTCCAATTAACGCGGTTTTTTATGAGGATTTTCCAATTAACGCGTTTTTTTAGGCGGTACCCGCGGTTCCAATTAACGCGGTTTTTTACGCGGATTTTCCAATTAACGGGTTTTTTTTTACGCGAATTTCGAATCAACGCGGTTTTTTACGAGAATTTTCCAAATAACGCGGTTTTTTAAGCGGATTTTCCAATTAACGCCGTTTTTTACGCAGTACTACGCGGTTCCAATTAACGCGTTTTTTTTTTTTGCGTGGTTTTTTTTACGAGGTACGTATCCCCCGCGTAAAAAAAACCTCGGTGTACTGACAAATATTCATTATCGAAACTGACACAACTTTCCTGATCGAACTGAATATCAATAAAAGGGAGGCATGCCGTACTTCTGTGTGCTTATACTAGATATATAGATATAGATAGAGTAAGACGATAATCGTCATAAAGGTCTTTGATGTGAGTGGAACGGAATAGGATTCTCACGAGAGGAAGCCAAGAATATTATTTGAGGAGTAAAAAACATGAAAATGTCGAACAAATGAAGAAGAAAAAAAACTGTGAAAATTTAAAAAAAAACTGACAATTTTTTGCCTTTGGCTGTTTCGCTGGCATGCATAAAAAACTGGCATTATACAGGAAAAACTGGAAGGTTGGCAGCTCTGGGTACATCATATAAACAAGTATCAAATATCATATAAACAGTTCTTACCTTCTCTTGGCGACGAAGTAAGGGTAATGTTGGCGTCATTAATAACGATTTCAAGAATTAATGACCGAAATTTGCATAATTAGAGTGGATTTCTACTCTCAATCGCCATTCAGTGTGTACTTTGAGAAAACCTGTCCGCCACGCAAACAAAAAAATGGTTCGTGCTGTGTGGTTTGATGAGTCGTATTTCTAGAACAACATATTGCCACGATTAGTAACAGCATTTATGAAATGTGTATTTAATAGAAAATGCACAAACAAAATTGCTCATCAAACTTATACTATGCGTTTCACAACTATAGAACCACTCCATTTTTCAGAATTTCCAGAGATAAGTAAAAAATCGGTTGAATTGAAGTATATAGTGTAGAGTACTATAACAATCTTCATTTATAAAACTAGCCATTTGAACTTTATTGTTCTGTTCTGGCACGAAACATACAAAAAACTAAAATTCCAGTGTTTCACAACTATACAACCAGATGGAAAAACTCTCACTCCTTTACAAAATTAACGTCAATTTAACATGAATTACAATCAGTTCCTAGTTCGTAGTTCAAATAACTCGTTCGGGGTGGTTTCGACCAAGGTGCGCCATGTTGTGATGTGTATTCCGTTCCACACAGAGGATACTGCTCGTTTGAGCTCTTCAAATCACTCATACTGCTTGTAAGCTGCAACCAGCAGCGTAGTGAGGATAGACAACGCCTCTGGCAAACTATGAAAATGGCGCCCCAAAAATACCACTTTTTTCAAATTTATCACTATAATTACACTTAGGTGCCTACTCTATCAAATTCCTTTTAAAAATCCTATTCAATTTGAACAAGGAAAGTGTCACCCATATCTAGGTGATGAGACGACGAACGTATTATTGCTTAAATAACTGTAAAACATAGCATAGCACAGAGGGGCGCCCAGGCATGCGTAGCGAAAAAATCAAAAGGGTATTGGTGTAATATGATGTTGGGTGTTTCAATTTTTCGAAAATCAAAGAGAGGTTATTGGTTTCATGTACGGAAAGAAGCCACTACTCATGATGGATGCCTTTTTACTCAATTGAAAGATGAAATATAATTCGAGGATAAAAATTACTATTGAAAATTCTTGGATTTTGGCGCCTGTTCGCGACCGACAGCGCGAATGTGGAGCAAGTGTCCCATGAATTAGATTTCCCCGTCCATCCCTATCCTAATTCCCATCCAATCCACTCCCTTCCTTCAAAAATGCAATTTGTGGTGCATGACACAACTACAACCGTAGTAAAACCCGAAGTGCAACATCAAACGCATACAACTAAACAAGTGCAAACGAATCAATCCCTACCAATACAATATATTCATTCCATTTCCAACCGTTTAGCATGTTACATCGCGTGAATAAATCCAGTTTATGTAAGAAGTTTCCAAAGTGTTTCAATTTTCCTGTGCCACATCTAAACGGTTTGGTCTTCCACAAGACCAAAGCTAGAGAAGATTCCAAAAATCCTCAGCTATCATCGTCCAGGTCTCCTTCAACCGAAGGATCCACCAGCGCCCCAAAGACTCAAATGCCGGGTTTGCCAGCCGCACACTACGCCGCTGGCTGCATCTACTGTTCGTACGATCACTCCTCATAAGTTCTTGACAGGGTTTTGATCTGATAAACAAGCTGACCAGTTCAGAATCTGATGCCCCTATTCATTAAACCATGCCATGATCTTCCGGATTTTATGAATTGATGTCAAATTACCCAATTATCACATTGTTTTTTTTTATGCAAAAGCAGCAGTAAATGATCCTCAAGTACTTCGTTTCACTTCTGACTGTTCATTCGCGTTGATGGTAAGCTATCTAAACCAGGCCTTTTTGAGAAAATTTTCCCCATTACTATTTTAGGGTGGTCCGAAAAATCATTTTTTTCACTTTTCCCCAAAAATGATTTTTTTCAAAAATTCATAACATTTGAACCACTAAACCGATTTAGATGATCGGCATATCGAATTTAAGCTTTGAAAAACTTTTGAGAAAAATTTGGATTTACGTTTTTGTAATTATTGGTTGAATAAGTTTTTCATAGTTTTCTCGTTCAAAGATAGAGGGCGCTCTATTTTGTTATATTTTTTCTGGAAAGCTGAGGTTTTTATATAACATATTCGAAAATCAGAGAGGTGTTATCTTTGGTTTTTCAGTTATTATTTTGTAAATTTGACATGTCTTAAGTATTCGTTCAATATTCCTATGTGACTAAACTAGACCTACGCGACTAGTATCCAATATTTTTTGGAAGGTTAGCTTATTGGCTTCAATTTAATCTATCAATCATCTAAATCGGTTCAGTAGTTCAAATGTTATGATTTTTTTGCAAAAAGTCATTTTTGGATAAAAGGGAAACTTGATATTTCGGACCACTTAATTTTGAAAAATCATATCTCAAAAGCGGAATAATAGCCTCTCTGATATCGAGATATGTTATGCATTCAAGAAAAAAAATTAAAAATATAGCGCCCTCTAGTCCAAAGACATAAAAACAATTATAACCAATAATTACGAAAACAAAATCAATTTTTTTGCAAGAATTTTTTAAAAAAGACTAGATCTATTTTTGTGCTCCCTTGGCCGAGTGGTTAGCGTCATAACTAACATGCCGGGTGTTCGGGTTCGATTCCCGTTCTGGTCGGGGGAATTTTTCGTCAAAGAAATTTCCTCCGACTTGCACTGTGGCCACGCGTATTCTAGAGCTTGCCACTCAGAATGCATTCAAGGCGTGTTATTTGGCATAGAAATCTCAACTAAGTACAAATAAAAAATTACGCAAGTAATACTACGTTGAGACGGCGAAGTTCCTCTAGGAACGTTAGTGCCATTGAAGAAGAAGAAGAAGAAGAAGATCTATCTTTAATCATCTGAATCGGTTCAGTGGTTTAAAAGTTATGAATTTTTGAAAAAACATTTATGGGAAAAGTGGAAAAAACGATTGTTCGAATCACCCTGAAATGGAAAACCCTAATAAAAAAAATACGGGTCTAATGTTTTGCGATAAAGAACAACATTACCCCTTTTATCGAAAATCTGCACAAGAATGCACAAGAATCTTAAACCAAACTCCGAAACCCTCCATTGAAGTGTTTATTCTCACATACTTGACCCGTGAGCATATAACTGGAGCGAGACTATTCCTTCTACTTATTGTATCTACTTATTGTTGTATCAAAGAGGCTTTAAACTTTGCAGCTCATTTGTCTCTAGAGAGACTAGAAGCGCGAATGAAATCTGTTCTATGTTATACTTTTATATGCAAGAACGGAGCTCAAGTTAGGATTTCTCTTCTGCTTTTCTGATTTTTTGCATACTCTGAGTAGTGCATGCTTTGTTCATATTCTGCAATGCATTCCAAAGCAAGTGATAATGTATGTAGGGTATCACGGGGTGAGTTGGACATATGGGGTGATTTGGACCACCCCATTATCTCAAAAAGTATGGCTCAACTTGAATTTTTTATAATGTCATCTTCTTTTACTGTTGAACCGTATGTAACTAACGTAAAAAAAACTTTGGTAAAATTCGACAGGTCGATGAAAACGGTAGCATTAACACAGCAAGCACTTTTATTGTCAAAAAATGTGAGTTTTCCGATCGTGGTTTTAAGGTTTTTCCCGCTGATTAAACAAACTTTTCAGGTATTGTGCAGTAAAGTTCTGTTCTCCTACAGAAGAGGAACAATTTGATGCAGCGAAACAGTAAGTTTGACAACAATAAATGAAATTAATTGCATTTTGATTTTTGGGTGTTGTGTGGGGTGACATGGACATGTTTTTGAGGGGTGAATTGGTCCTACAGATTTGAGACTTTTCTTTGGTCTAATTGATTCCAGATGCTACTAAATTACAAAAAAAAGGATGGACAGACAACGTTGGAAGAAGGAGGAGTTTGAAAGACCAACGCAGGTCATCAAGAACGGATTTTCTTTGACCAATCATCGACAGTGTTTGAAAATTCTCGAACAACAGTGAAAAGATCCATGCAGAATTCGAGATGGTCTCAATCCAACTTTTCTGGTCTGGAATCTGGCCAAGACACCTGGTATCGATCCCAGAACACTGTTACAGATTGTAACATTATTTCTAAATACTTTACATAAACATAAGTATGTTTTTTTCGATGAAACACACACTGGACCAAATTACCCCACAGATGGTCAAAATCACCTCACATCAAATTTTATTGTCCAAAATTCGTCTCTTTTATTTTATGATATATTTCGTAGTTTGAAGCATGATATAATGATTAAGCATTATTGATTCAGAGAAAACAAGTGTAGCTCAGTATACAATGTGACATTTTTTATTTAGACCGTATTGCTTTGGAAATATTAGGCGATTTGCTTAGGTGGTCCAAATTCCCCCCTTTTCCCCTACAATCCACATGGTCACCAAGCAGAAATTGACGGTTTGCCACAGCGAAAATATAATTTATTCACCTACCTCTTATTCGACTTTTTTTTTGCTTGGATATGATGATGTACGATGCTGTTGGTTGGAGTTTTCAAACTGTGCATCGCAGTTAATAATAATGAAACTATTCCATTAAAACGTTACACTTCTTTGGATCCAAATTAAATAAAATCGAATCTATGATCGATGTGAAATTTATAGATGTGTTTTAATCATCAAATTTCTACAGCTACGTTCTACAGCTACGGAAACACTTCTTTTAGTTTTTAACCGGAGTGTAATGAAAAAAAATTAACACTGATCTCGATTTTGACCGAGGAAACAAATTATGGAAATATAACGGCCACAGAGGTATTATTAGCTTTAATATCGCAAATCCTTAGCGCTTGTAACCTTGTTTCCACGAGTGGCACTTAAACATTCAACTGAAGCAACACGGCACCATAATCTATCAGCAAGTCAAAACAATTAATCAAATATGTGCAACATTCAACCCATCATTAAACTGAAATTACATTGAATTCTTGATAGTACCAAAATCATCCAATCAATTTCAAACGCAAGATAGCGTGTGACATGAACATGTTTCGCTCATTCATTGTCGTTTAGATCGAAGCTATCCTGAGGGACATGAACATCCACTCATGATAACCCTTTAAACTGTTGTACGCGACACCAGACTGCGGGGATAATATCCCTTAATGTGCGCTTCACTCCTCCGTGGCGATGATATATCTTAATGGTTATTATCGCGGTGGATAGTGACCGAAAAACGTTCGTACGACATCATACTGCGGTATTGTGGAAGGCAAAATAAGCTTCCCCCGTTTGAGGCGAGAGAAAGGGGGTTGTACCAATATCGCGGCCCATTATAGAAACATAAAACATCTAGCAACGAGCTTTGGAAATACTGCGGTTTGGTTGGTCTGGGCTAATAATGAGCCTCATAAAGTGGGCGCTACACAAATACTCAAATGAACGAACGACGCTGGCGCTGGCAATGCTGCAAATTAATTTGGTTAATGGGTGAATCATGTTTCAGAATGTTCAGAGTTATCAATCCCTTACTTACAATGTACATGTAGTTTACAAGTTTCAATGAAAGGGAACGCTGGTAAATAAAGTTGTTATAATTTGATCATCTAAATTATTCACAATGATACATCATTTTTAAAGAAACCTCTATCATTCGAAAATACTCTTACTCCCATTAGGTGCACTACATGTTCATTCAAACCATCGCGGTGGCGGGTTAAATTTAAACGATAATAAAAGCCGCAGCGGAGTTGACAAGTAACGAAAGAACCTCACTCAGTTGGTCATCTTCACTTTAATTTCTGGTGCGAGTTAATGTCAATATTGACGGACTGTCTGTTTCCCATCTTTTCATCGACAGGTAGGTCGAATAAGATGACCGTTCCCAGCGGGAACCACACTCTCAAGAATAGAATTGCTTGTCGCAAAGAACGATGCTGGCGAGTGGCTTCCCAGATTCCTATATTTTCGAGCGGTTATAAGCACAGTGTCGACCGAGTGACGAAAAGTGCTACAAAAGTGCCGGAATTTAACCCCGCCTTGCTACCCGCAGGCAGCACTGCCCACAGTTTCAGCTATAATCACAATCAAACTACACGAATGAGGCGAATCGCCATCAAAGTAGCGTATGCAGCTGTCAAAACTCAACACAACAGTTGGCGAACAGAGAAACGATTTTCGCAAGAATTTTCTGTTTAAATTTTATTTAATTCATTTTAGATTGGCTCAATCAAAGTACCGAACGGCATAGTAGACGAATTGGACCTTCCATCTCCCCTGGATCAGAAGGCATCATAATAAATACAGGTGAGCGCAATGGATTTATGTTTGCATATCTTTCATGTTTTTGTTATGAGTTATAAGAGAATCGATCTAACAGTTAAAATGGTTCATTGTTCCGTTTTTTCTGGAACAAGGAATGATTTTTGTTATCGTTTCTATTGTCTTTAACATGTAATGCACTTACGTGCTAATTATATTATGTATTTCCAGGTTGTTCTCGCATGCCTTTCATCTCCCCAGTTCCAGCAGGCATAGTAAATACAGGTGAGTGAGATTTTTATGTTATATGTTATAAGTGAAATCACTTTAACCAATAATTGGAACGGTTTCATGTTCCAGCTTTTTTCTTGGATTAAGAAATGTCTTTTTCATTGAGTTTAACATTCGATTTGTTCATTGTTTTATTTTTGTTGTTGTTTCCAGGTTATTTTTCAAAGCGCCATCATTAGCGGAAGTTCTAGATAATACATTACTGAAACCAATTGTACTGAACGAAAAAAATATCAGTGTATATAGTGTATTAATATATATTAACAAAACTATGTATATAACCGACAAATTGATAGCTGTACAAATTGTAATTGTAATTTTTTGTAATTTAAGTATAAAATTGCTTTTTTCTAGAAATAAAATGCATTATTTTTATCAACGGTATTTTTTTATTTGTATTTTATTTTCATTTCCCTGAAAGGAAATAGCGCCATAATGAGGTTCGAGTAGTTTTGCGTTTGGCCGACGTGATGCCAGATTGGCACAATGTTGGCTCGAAATCGGTTGTCAAATACGAAGGGTAGGTCGACAAAATCATTGCAAAATGGCACGATATCGGCACCGTTGTCGACACCATTTGTTGAGACCAATCTGACACAACAAAGTAGACTGGGTTTCTTTGATCTAACTGATCTCTATTTCGTTTTTTATAACAATTCGTATTCATGGAATATAATTCAAGGTAGATGACTTATGTGCTATAAAATACGTATATAAGGTAAGTATGTGAGTACATAAAGGTAAGTATTTTTATATTCGTTTCATTTCAGGTTCTTATATGTTTCTTTTCAGGTTCACAGATTATTCTCATTTCAGCAGGATCCACAACAGACCCCGTTCGATTTTGGCAAGGTTCAATTTTGGCACATGTGCCAAAAGCGAACGGTTTTTCTTAAATCCTGTTTTTTTTAGTTTTTCGTCCTTCATTCAACCAATTTAAGCTCAATAAAAGAAAGCTAATATGATTCATTATGTTGCCAATAGAAATGGCTGGAATTGGTCAACCGGTTCCGGAATATGGTCGGAACATGTCCCGGTAATATAATGGGCATAGTCAAAATAGTACTATGCCCATCATGTGACACCTTTAATTGCTCGGGATTTAAAAACTAGCCCATTGGTGGTCATATCTAGTGACCTAGACCAAATACGGTGGTTATAGGCCAAATGCGGACCTGTTCCTGGTGCGTTCCGAATACTCCCGGGTTGTAATTCTGTTATTGAACCTCTAACAACTTGGAATCCAAAAAGTAGTGAATTGGTGAACACAATAAGTTCATACGACATTTATGGCCTCATTTGCATGTACCCTCAACCCCTTAGAAATCCATTGTTTTCCCTTTGGTAACATGAGTATTCATCTACGCAAAATTCTTCCTCGGGATATTCCGTTGTTTCAACTGTGTCGATGTCCATCTGGGAATTGAACAAAATACGCCGAGGAACGTCGTCTTCATGCAGCAGATCCAACTATCCGGCCTATATATTTCCAAGATCGTTGAATCACTGTTTCGGAGACATCCATCCATGCTTCATGCAGCCAAAAAGAAACGTCTTTAAAGTTGATTTTCTTAATTTGTTACGGTATTTTGTTTTGGTACTTTGAATGACCTGTTGGTCCATGATGCATTAAAGGTGTCACGTTTGGCGGTGGAAACTTTACCTCTATCAAATGGTCAAGAAGGAGAATGACCTTTGGTTCGATTCTCAGTCTACTGTAAACTTTCGATTATTTGATACGAAAGACTCGTGAAACGTCGTTCATGCATTTTTCGAAGCGGCATATCAAAAGGAATTTGAACGCATTGGAAAGCCCTATGGGCTCTTAGTTTTCCAATTAGAAACATCGGAAATTTGTGAGTACCCGTAGCATTTGGGCCTGGCATGCATAAAGGTCATTCTGAATTTTGCCATCTTTAACCTCGGAGCAGTAGACTCTTCAGTGTATACCATAGTGTACCCGAAGAGAGCAAAAACTAAAATATTCGCGTTATTTTTTTTTTTTTATTGATCCCTAAATATTTTTAACCACCAGAAAGTTTTAAAAAAAATTATGAAAAAAATCCGTTCGTTTTTGGCACGATTCGATTTTGGCAACAAAAAAAAATATTCGGACGTGTTGCCAAAATCGAACAGGGTCTGTATATAATAAAGTCAAACAAATTCTTTTTATTCGTTTTTTTGCATGTATTTTCCGTTTTTTGAATATAAAAGAGGAATTCGATTTTTGATTCATCCCCTTAAAGTTAGAGAACACCTTTCTCACATGAAAAAATAAATTTATTCAGATTCTCTCAGGAGGTGATAGACGTTCATATTTGATGAAAAAAATTCTTCTACGCATATGTTCGAATTTCAACAATGACAGAGTTAAAGAACTTTTTTTTGTCTCGGACTCTGTTGCCTCAAACTGACTCTACATAGAAAAATACGCTACGGAAGACGATTATGTTGCTTTCATTGAAAAGATGAGAAAATTTAGTACAGGATATTGTAGTGAGTGGATTTTAATAACATTTTGTAAGTTATTATTAACTTTATGCTAAAAATTTCTATTAAACTAGATTGTTTCTTTCAATTGAATTGAAGCTCTCTAACCGCTCTACAATTTGTTTTTTTACACCCAACTTCTATCTTTCTTAATTTCGCTACAATATCGATATAAACAATTCCTGGTGAGAATTCAAGCAAAATCTTCAAACATTACGATTTTTACCCCACTGTACATGTAATAGCCACTTCAATTCAACGTTGAAAGGTTACGTTTCTTTATAAAATAAGTCATATTCGAAATATAACAAAAAATATTTTTTTTCCAAACTATATATAAAGGGTGTGTCACATCAAATTGCATCACGGAAAAAACGCTGTAGAAATTCGCCCAGTAGACCGATCCTTTTGAAAATTTTAGACAGTAAAATAAAAACTATTAAACAACTTTTGGCATTTTCTTTTTATCCATACTTCGAGCCCAAGCCCGTATGCTCGCACCTTCCTCTTTACCCCGTCCATAAGGTTCTGTACAACGTCAGGTTGTAGTTTTTTTTTGAACAGAAATCCATTTTCTTTTGAAGTCCGCCTCCGATTTCACAACTTTTGGGTTCTTCCGGAGGCCCTGCTTCATAATCGCCCAATATTTCTCATTTCCTTTGGCACGAAGGTGACCCCGTTGGATTCGTACCACTCCAACACGTCCTTTGAATAGTGGCACGAAGCGAGATCCGGCCAGAAGATGGTCGGGCCCTCTTGCTGCTTCAATAGTGGTAGTAAGCGCTTCTGTAGGCACTCCTTAAGGTAAACCTGCCCGTTTACCGTGCCGGTCATCACGAAGAGGGCGCTCCGCTTTCCGCAAGAGCAGATCGCTTGCCACACCATGGACTTTTTGGCAAACTTGGATAGCTTCTGCTTGCGAATCTCCTCCGGAATGCTGAATTTGTCCTCTGCGGAGAAGAACAACAGGCCCGGCAGCTGACGAAAGTCCGCTTTGACGTAGGTTTCGTCGTCCATTACCAGGCAATGCGGCTTCGTCAGCATTTCGGTGTACAGCTTCCGGGCTCGCGTCTTCCCCACCATGTTTTGCCTTTCGTCGCGGTTAGGAGCCTTCTGAACCTTGTATGTACGCAGGCCCTCCCGCTGCTTGGTCCGCTGGACGAATGAACTTGACAAATTCAGCTTATTGGCGACATCCCGGACCGAACTTCTCGGATCTCGTCTAAACTGCTTAACTACGCGCTTGTGATCTTTTTCACTGACGGAGCATCCATTTTTGTCGTTCTTCACCTTCCGGTCGATGGTTAGGTTCTCGAAGTATCGTTTTAGTACTCTGCTGACCGTGGATTGGACGATTCCCAGCATCTTACCGATGTCCCGATGTGACAACTCCGGATTCTCGAAATGAGTGCACAGGATTAATTCACGACGCTCTTTTTCGTTCGACGACATTTTTCCAAATTTACGAAAAATTGACAGTGAAGCATGGCCAACGTGATCTATACACTCTTATCTGATTATAAGCGAAAACTGAAGATATAATTCCCAAAAATTAAATTTCTACAGCGTTTTTTCCGTGATGCAATTTGATGTGACACACCCTTTAATCGAGTCCAAAATTGTATATAATCGAATTACATATAATCGAGTCTGTATATAATCGAGACCGACCTGTAACCACAAGGTTGACTTGGGACTATCGTTGCCTCAGTAATCATTTGTTTGTATTGAGTAAATTATTGACTGAATGAAACAATTTTCGAATTCAATTTAATTCAACATTTTTCTGTGCAAGTAAAGAATGTAAACAAACGCCATGTAATGGAAAGCACCTTGGTTTTGATGGCTGTATTAGGGAACACATTTCGATGGAGACAAAAATTCCCGCAACACCATGGTCTGCATGTCTTTTGTCAGTGGATTTTTATTTTGTCATTCGCGTTGATGACATTGAACGTCGTTAATAAGGTTAGGGAAATGTCAAAGATAATAATTGTTTTCCAGACGGAATGAACACGTTTTTGAAATTGAAATTATCAATGAAAATTAACTTCCCCGTATCGAGTTAGTATTTTATTTAAATGAACAACACTTTTTTTGCAGGTGGTAAACAATCTCATACATACTATAATGAAAAGTTTCAGTAAAAATGTCGGAAATATATAGACAAATGGTAATAAGAGTCAGGAATACGTGATTCAAGTAATTAAATAACATAAATTTTCATTCAAACTTCAACATTTTAAAACTGTATTCATGCCTTCTGTTCTGATAGAGATTACACTATCGAGTTTGGGACTCAAATTATGGCCCCAAATTAAAAATCCCCACCAGACATCGACACTGTTACCACTGTCATTGCGAATATCCAATTACAGTTCATAATCAACTCTAATGCGACACTGAGTGGTACCTCGGTATGTCGAATGAGAAGTAACTTACTGCATTCAGAAATGCATATAATGTATATAACATGTAATGTAGATAAATGTAAAATGTAAGGATATTTATTCACCAACAATAAAAGATCGTGTTGGGGGTCTCCGTAGCCATATGGGTTGCGCGTTCGCTTAGTAAGCGATCGATCGTGAGTTCAAAACTCAGGGCCCTCATAGACCATCTTTGTGTTATTACAGAATAACTACGTCCACGCAACAATCATCAGTGATGGAGATCGATCCACGGTCGAAATAAGATCGATTAATCCATACTACTGCTCTGCTCTGCGAGACACATCGGGCTGCTGTTCTATAAATAACTCAACAATGATCAATCAACTGTCTCCGCTATTCAGTCTCACTGGATAATGGAAGAACAGATAGAAAACTCTTACGCCTAAATAGGCTACTGTGTAAATGTGTACCATATGCAATGGTATAGAAAGGAATACTGGCAAATGGCATCTGTGTAATGTGCTAATTATAGATATGATAAACATGTGACATGTTCACGATTAAAATTCGGCTCTGTTACAGCTAAAATGCTAATGAGCCTAAAATAAACAAAAGGGATAAAAAAAAGATCGTGTTATCCTATTGTTTGAAATGCTTTTCTGATAGAATTGTACAGGGTGTTCCAACTTTAAATTCCGAAAGTAAATTGAAATAAAACACACTTAGAATTCGAATTTCGATGAAACTTTTATTTCAAATTAAAGTTTGGTTTATGCCATTCTGTATGAAATACAACATCATTCAAATGTCCACCTAGGGCTTCCTCGCACACCTTGATCCGGAACTGGTAATTTTCGATGACTTTTCGGCACATTTGGGGCGGTATCTCGGTCATAACTTCACGAATGTTGTCTTTCAAATGTTCAAGAGTTTGCGGAGAGTTGGCATAGACACGGTCTTTCACATAAACACACAAAAAAAAGTCTAGCGGGTTCCAATTGGCATCACCAAAACGCGAAATTATGCGTCCCTCAAATTTCGTTCGCAATATGGCCATGTTCGGTCGTGTTGTGTGGCACGTGGCGCCGTCCTGCTGAAACCACATGTCATCCGTATCCATATCTTCAATTTGTGGTAAAAAAAAAATCGGTTAACATGCGGCCATAGCGCTCACCATTCACAGTTACCGTCTCGCCGTCCTCATTTTCAAAGAAATACGGCCCGATGACTCCACCAGACCATAATGCGCACCAAACAGTGACTTATGGCGGATGCAATGGCCTCTCAACAATCACGTGTGGATTTTCTGAGTCCCATATACGGAAATTTTGGGTGTTCACATAGCCACCGAGCTCGAAATGTGCCTCATCGCTGAAGAAAATTTGATGCGAAAATTCAGCATTTTGCTGCTGTGGTTCGTTCACCCAATCGACGTATGCCCGACGTATTCCATGGTCACCACGCTCTAATTTTTGTACCAGTTGGACTTTATATGGATGTAGGTGCAATTCCAAATGCAAAATTCGCCACAATGATGCGTTTGACAAGCCCAATTGCTGAGCACGCCGTGGAATCGAAACATTCGGGCCATCCTCCACACCGGCAGCAACAGCAGCAATATTTACGGTTTCGAATAAAGTGTGTTGCACAATGCATAGCTTATGTTTTATACGTCCCATTATCATTTATATTTGCAAAGCGGATTCCCCCAAGTACATTGATTTTGAAGTCTGTGTTGGAGAACCCGCAAATCGGACCAATGAAAGTGTGGCAGGTACAGATTTTAGATAACTCTTAACATTACACAGTTGTTCAACTATTTATCTCAAGAAAAAATAACATTTTATTCATTGTGATGGATGCGTAGAAATATTTCCTATTAATTGATGCAAACATCTTTCGGATCTATTGAGAAATTTTCGAGTTATAAGCATTCGAAATCATTCATATTTTCCTGCATGTTCTGTGTTTAGGTTTTCATTTTACCCCCCCATATAGTCCGGTTAGACGTAGTCCCACGTCAAAAAAGCTTGGTACCATTGTACAAGTGAAAAATTAAACGATTTCCAAATACCATAGCACAAAGATTTGAACGAAATAAGTTCACAATCCTACACAAGCTTTAAGCCATTTCCCAACAATAAAAAAACCATAATACTTCAATTTACTTTCGGTTCTCCCGCACACCTGTTACACACATCGATTGATTTACTGCGGTCTCTCGAAAGTGGAACACCAAATCTGGAATAGTTTCTTCATCTCTTCATATCACAGCCGCGAGGTACAATGCAACGGCCAAAAGCTTCAGCTTCATCACTAACACACACACATCCAAGGGCGAGAGGAGAATTAGAAGAAATATTGCAAAAGTTTCCGTTTGCCCGCCCACGCCCAGCATATGCTCTCTGGATGCCAAAAGATGAAGTAGCTAGTTTTGGTTCTCTTTTCCGGCGCCCCAAACAGGTCGTATGAGACGCTCTATCAAGCAGAAAGGTGATAAATCGTGGGTATGGGGCACTCGAGCGGCCAGCCTTGCCGCTGTGTTTCGGAAGAGGAACCACGTCCGCTGGTGTTGGCCTCAAGTGGTGCCAATGATTGCATTAGTGGCTCGATCGAAACAAATTGTTTGAAATATTAATATTGGCTGGAGGTTCAAATTGTCCAGACGAACGGGGTAGAGGTGAGAAAGAGTTCAGCTCAGGTAGATTATCGGTAGTTTTATCACGTAGCATTTGTTGAATTCGATAGCTGAGATTTAACTGGGACAGTACAAAGATCGGGAAAACATGAACGGACTACCGATTGTATGCAGGAAAAGACCAACTTCACTTTCGACCATTTGGATTAGTGAATAAGTCCGAGCTCGCTCGGATCCCATGACAGAGCAGCCGGGATTCAATTCACCTTAATTGGAATCAAATTTTCAGAGCCTGATGTAACGTTCGCTCGATCGAGAAAATTCCTGCTCGAAAATATCCACTAATCCAATTCAAATCCCGGCAAATGAATTCCAGTCCACCAATGTGTAGTCGATGGACGTTTCATAAGAGTGGAATGGTGGTTACGTATTGGTCGCTCCATTGGATGCTGCACGGCCTCGAAGCGATATTTTCATGTTGTGTCATCGACAGAAGTTATTTTGTAGAAATTTCTCCATCCAAAACATTTCCACCGCTTTTCCACCATTAGAAGCGCAACAGCTGGGGATGATTGTGACGTACAGAAAGGCTCATTTTTGTTCGCTCGAATAGGGCAGTGGAATGGAACTATCCGCGCTGCCCGTTCTCGGAACTCATAACTCGTTCCGACAAAAGGACCTTGCTGATAATATATCAAAGAATGTGTTCCCTTCCGTTAGTTTTGTGCAGCAAATCGATAATCCTCAGTGACATTAAAGGCGTTTGGCTGCAAGGGATTGAAACGAAAAAGACTGAAAAACATTGTGTCAGAATCAAAGCTCTTTCTCCATCGAATTCATCTCTTTAAGCTGTGCTTTCTTCCATCGGCAAACAATGACTCTTGTCCAGAATGGATAATCGAAATTAAATCATAAAAGTCAGAATATTTTATGGGAGCCAATAAAACCGTTTCCATTGCCGATTTTATTATATTTTCTTCACTAGGCTATGTTTATTGGATTGTTTCCGAAGTCGTAAGCAACTTGATGCTTATCGCCAGCAAACTTCCATTGCTAGGTTTTAGATCGAAAGTGGGCGTGTATAGCTTTATTGGGTCAAATACAAAACATGATTTGAGAAAAGAACGGTAATATGACGACAACAGAGATGATTGACATTGATTAAGATTTCATTTTTATTAATATTGTTCTGATGCAAACGATTTGTCATGGTGCTTCACCTTGCTTTCCACAAAGTCATCTACATATTATTGATCTAAAGAATTCGAGAGGCAAGATGAAGGTACATTTCGATTGATGCTCCATCATCAAACTACCATTAACGTAATGTGAAGCGCGCTTCTGTTGACCTATAGCCCTGACACATTAGACCGAACTCGTCGAGAAAAAAAAGAGTGTGTGTATGATCAAACAGTGGATTGAAAAAACGCCATCATCATTACAGAGCTACATCACGACCTTTCGACACGCGCCGTCAGTTAAAATGTATAATTGTTTCTGCCAGTGAAGACGATATTTTGATGAGCGGTTGATTGATGACTGCAGATGAGTTTCGACTTACTTTCCGATCCATGTTGGGGCTACTAAAGTGAACGTAGAGTGTTTCGAGTTAGGCAATGGGCTTTTAGACGATTAAATTATTTTCTTGTCTGGAGTACAGCGTTGAATCATAGGATTTGTACAGTACACTTGTATTCAAATGGGATCATCAAATAATTTGATGTTATGACGTTATAATGAACTAGAACTGAGCAGAAGAATGTTGCACACTAAATTCTCCGTATGAAGGATATTACAATCAAATTTTCATAAAAAGGAAGGCGTGAAAATCTATTCATTTATTGAAAAAAAAAAACAAACTATTTTTTCTGATTGAAGTTCAATTAGCATAAAAAAATTTGTATACAGCCATTCCATGCGAAACCGATGTAGTGGTTTTCTGATTTTCGTGAAAATTAGTAGATTTGTTCCTAATCACAAAATATTAGACGCGCATTTTCCATTGGGGTGCCCATTTCCATTTTAGGATGGTTCAAAAAAACAATTTTCCAATTTCAATTTCCAAACAATTTCCGAAAAAACAATTGACTTTTTTCAAAAAGTCATAACTTTTGAACTATTGGACCGATTCAGATGAACGACAAATCGAAGCTAGAAGAAGCCAATTGAAGCTAGTTCTTCATAACTCATAACCCAAAAAACGTAAAAAAAACACATCTTTGAATTTGGATATGTAAAAAAACATCAGCTTTCAAGAAAAAAAATATAGCCCTCTCTATCTTTTTACACTAGAAGAAAACACAAATACAATTAATACTTACGAAAACGAAATCCAATTTTCTTGCAAGTATACAATTTTTTCGGACCACCCTAAAATGGAATTGGGCGCCCTAATGAAAGAGCTTGTTATTGTTGATCGAGTTGAGTAGGTTGACTTGATGACTACTGCAACATCTGAGCATAGATGCTAGTTGATCACTTGTTGATTTTCACGCGATTTATCACTGTCAATTTCGGATAAGGTCAGAACTATAGAGGAAATGCGGTTAAAATGAACAGAGGTGGTAAAATGAAATTTCTCTCGTGGTAGCCATTCGGACGTAATTTTGCACGCATCGTATTCAAGGAATTTGGATGTTCAGAAACTTTTCTCAATTTCTGGACTATTTATCAAAAACTACTACGGTTTTTTATAGAATTGTTTGTTAACTATCTCTTCCAATTAATTAACAAGTTTTGCCATCTTTGTTAGATTTGTTTTATCTCTTACAAAAAATAAGTTGACAAAAATAAAAGCCCAAAATAAGAAAATCACCCAAAACCTTTGATAAACCCTCCGTTTATTCCTGATATGACAGCTAGGGCTGTGCGATATTTACAACGTTTCAGTGATTCAGTTGACTCAATATAGACAAAGTGTTGTTTTCGTTGGCACATGAAAAGCGGATGGTTGTTGTCTACACAAAGAGTTTTCAACAAATTGAAAATGGGTGGAAAGAAATTCATCATGCAAGTCCGAAATCTTGTTGTTCTGGTTCATTTGCAGCAGATTTAATAGCGGAAGATTGCAGAGAAGTTCGGAATAAGCCAGGGGCCCGTTCGTGAAATTTTGCACAAGCAAAAAGCTTGAGGTTCGCTTGCTGATAAATCTGGAAGAGGCCTTCCTCAGAGAACCGGTAGCCGGACGGGTCAACGAATGATCCGGGAAGTGAAGAAAACTGCAAAAGTATCTTAATACTTGAAAAAGTAACAGTTGATATACAATTCTATGAAATTAAGGTTGTTGATGGAATAGTCCAGAAATTGAGAAAAGTTTTTAAATATGCAAAGTGGGCTTTTTAATGCCTATCACTGTATCTACTATCTCAACAATCATTCAAAAAAATTTGGACATGAAACGACATATGAATCTAACCCTAGTTTATGAGTATTTCTGCTGTTTGTTGTTGGAATTCTTGGAACTGTTTTATAATTAAAACAAGCATTACATTCTGGGCTTCAGAAGCGGCTTCAAAAATAGAATTTTGAATCAAATTTCGAACGGGATTAGTAATTATTAGTAATATAGTAATTTCAGCGACGACATATTTTGACGTAGGATTACGCATTTGATTTCTTTGATTGCAAAGATCCGACTGAATGAAATTGCATCCCTGTGGAAGTTTTTACTGAAAACTCGACAACTGCTCGAAAAACTCATTTTGTAGTTCTTGACGATATAATTTTCAGAATGCCTTGGGATATTCGAACGTGAACATGAACGGAAAAATCGTTCTCCAATTAAGAATTCTCAAACGGCTGACAAAACTTATAATTATACTAGGTCGCTATGAAAATATTTGTAAATGTCCATAGTGAAGCTTTCTATATCGTTTGCCAAATACACAATTGCCTGTACGATATTTTTATTCGATAATCAATATTCGATATTCGATTGAAAATAATGAAAAATAAATAATAAAAACTTCCGTCGAAACTATAAACTAACGATGCTCTAGTTCATCGCACCTGTGTCGAATCGGGCATTAAAATGTTTCAAAACATATAAATAAAATTGTCTTTTTCATGATTTACATTAGTTTTATAGGACACTAGCTGACCCGGCAAACTTGGTCCCGCCCAAAATTTATTTTTCGTTATCACATACACATTATTCTCGAGAAATTTAGAAATTTGTGTTTCATTTGTATGGCAGCCCCCTCTTAGAGAGGGGGAGGGGTCTCAAACTGTCACGAAAACCTTCCCCGGCCCCAAAAAACCCTTACATACAAATTTTCATGCCGATCGGTTCAGTAGTTTCCGAGACATCACTCCATTTTGATACATATAGATTTTTACGGATTCACGCGTTTTAAAGGTTTATAAAATCCACCTTCTATTGGTGTGAATGCGCCCCTGATTTGAGCTAACTTTTAAAGGGTGAACGCTGTAGAAATTCGCCCAGTAGACCTATTCTTTTGAAAATTTTAGACAGTAAAATAAAAACTATTAAACAACTTTTGGCATTTTCTTTTTATTCATACTTCGAGCCCAAGCCCGTATGCTCGCACCTTCCTCTTTACCCCGTCCAGAGGGTTCTGTACAACGTCAGGTTGTAGTTTTTTTTGAACAGAAATCCATTTCCTCTTGAAGTCCGCCTCCGATTTGACAACTTTTGGGTTCTTCCGGAGGGCCTGCTTCATAATCGCCCAATATTTCTCTATTGGGCGAAGCTCAACGCACCGGGCGGGTTCATTTCCTTTGGCACGAAGGTGACCCCGTTGGCTTCGTACCACTCCAAAACGTCCTTTGAATAGTGGCACGAAGCGAAATCCGGCCAGAAGATGGTCGGGCCCTCGTGCTGCTTCAATATTGGTAGTAAGCGCTTCTGTAGGCACTTCTTAAGGTAAACCTGCCCGTTTACCGTGCCGGTCATCACGAAGGGGGCGCTCCGCTTTCCGCAAGAGCAGATCGCTTGCCACACCATGTACTTTTTGGCAAACTTGGATAGTTTCTGCTTGCGAATCTCCTCCGGAACGCTAAATTTGTCCTCTGCGGAGAAGAACAACAGGTCCGGCAGCTGACGACAGTCCGCTTTGACGTAGGTTTCGTCGTCCATTACCAGGCAATGCAGCTTCGTCAGCATTTCGGTGTACAGCTTCCGGGCTCGCGTCTTCCCTACCATGTTTTGCCTTTCGTCGCGGTTAGGAGCCTTCTGAACCTTGTATGTACGCAGGCCCTCCCGCTGCTTGGTCTGCTGGACGAATGAACTTGACAAATTCAGCTTTTTGGCGACATCCCGGACCGAACTTCTCGGATCAAGTCTAAACTGCTCAACTACGCGCTTGTAATCTTTTTCACTGACGGAGCATCCATTTTTGCCGTTCTTCATCTTCCGGTCGATGGTTAGGTTCTCGAAGTATCGTTTTAGTACTCTGCTGACCGTGAATTGGACGATTCCCAGCATCTTACCGATGTCCCGATGTGACAACTCCGGATTCTCGAAATGAGTGCACAGGATTAATTCACGACGCTCTTTTTCGTTCGACGACATTTTTCCAAATTTACGAAAAATTGACAGTGAAGCATGGCCAACGTGATCTATACACTCTTATCTGATTATAAGCGAAAGCTGAAGATATAATTCCTAAAAATTAAATTTCTACAGTGTTTTTTCCGTGATGCAATTTGATGTGACACACCCTTTAATCAATCACCAGATGATTAAAATCGATCAAATGAAAATTTATTTTTATTTTGTGGTAACGGCTACAACTGTTTGGTTGTTCATTTAAATTGAAATATGAGACATCACAATTCAAGATTTGAAAAATCCATGTTTTGCGCCTGAAAGAGATGCAAGTGCATCCTATAACCAAACCGTTGATTATACCGAACATTGGCGCGCACTTGTATCACCTGAATGACACATCCTCATCCGGGCACATTCCAACAGCTATTGCTTTGGTTTCTTCATGTGGAGAAGCGAATGTCACCAGAGGCAGGATCTCCAACAGGAGATTTTTATATATGGACGCTTGTTGGTGGAAACCGTTCGATCGCCTCTAAAGCCGATAAACTCCCACAGCTAAGCTGAGCTGGGAGGACGACGACCATATTGGTGCGTATGGCGAGCGGGAATGTTGGTCATCATGTACATGCACGAAATGGCGCACTTGGTGATGGTGACTCGGCATTTTGATGTTCGTTTTCGTGCCGCTAAAAGCTATACGATGTATGAATAAAGACCCCCTTGGAGCAATATTTTGAAGTGCGGTTCCACATTGTCATGAAGTACGGTGTATGATTTGTTTTGTTTCCCCGGGTTGGAATTTATGAGCTGTATTCAAACGCGCATAGTATAGTGTACACAAAACAAAAAGGCAGGGAAATGATTGAATTTAGCAATTTCTCCGCTTTCACGCGTAATCCTTATCGAACCTTAGAGTTGTATTATTGACATCCCACTATACATTCTTCCGCCGCAATATCACATGCGGTCCCCCTTCCTTGCTCCAGTGCACCTGTGGAAGTTACAGATTTGATTTCATTACCATATGTCGAAGAATTTTCGCTCTGATTGATGGTGTCTAGATGTAAATATGGTACGTGTAGCTTCGGCGTTACGTTTTGAATTCCCTGCATGAAGAACCCGTTTCACGCAACCAACATAAATACGCAGCGGTAAAGTCGGAAAATATCCATTGAGAAGACATACCTTTCCGGGCGGCGAAAAAGAATACGAAATTCGTATCAAGGTTTACTCTCTATCATCGGCTTTGATTTCACTCTCGCTGTCCCTTCTCACGGTGCGAACTCTGACAGACGCAAGGATGCGAACGAATATGTAGATTACGTTTTATCACCACTTCCGAACGAATATGGCCTTGACTTATCGACGGAGGGCCGGATTTGATTTATACTGTTTATACTCTATTTCACGTGGCAGGAACCGTTGGGAGGTATATGGTTATCGCATTGATGGATGTGGTAGAAGCGTAAAATGAACCGAAGGAAGCTTATGAATATTTACTACTAATCAAACTGAGGTCTCAGCAAATGTAGGTCTTAGACAATGTAGAAAGAGTAAGGCAAACGATGTTAGTTTGTTCAGTCGGAAATATGATCTTGGTTTGTCCACCTTTTTGAATGCTCTAGTTCATCGCACCTGTGTCAAATCAGGTATTCAAATGTTTCAAAACATATAAATAAAATTGTCTTTTCATGATTTACATTAATTTTATAGGATATTTTTACGCTTCGAAGGCGTATAATATATAAAGAAATAAAGATTTCCAAATAAAGATTGTTCACGAGAAAAGGCAATATTCTGAAGAAATCCTAAATTATGAATGGATCAATATGATGACAGTAAACTCAAGCAATGTGAAACGCAACATCTACTTAAAAATTCAACTTTTCCATTCAAAAATAATGACTAAACAAACCATGATCATTTTTCGGACAAACCATGATCAAAGGTGTTCAAACCATGATAATAATTTCTCTTTGAAATCGTCAAAAAACATAAATAATTGAACAATTTGAACGCCTAATGGTATTATTAGCAACTAGAGACCTGGGGCTTTTCCACAAACCCAAACGCGTCTTGATTACATGTGATTTTCATGAAGATAAATCTATTTGCATTTACTAGATGCGTGAAGACACCCAAAATCATATACCTTATAGCAAAAAAGGCGAAGGGCGATCCAACAAGATCTCCATTGAAACGCATTTTTTTTATAAAGTGTTTTGATACTTGAATATGTCGGTTATCTTTATCTTATAATTTCAGTTAATTACTTAAAACAATTGGTTGGACATACAGATTTTTCTATTTTTGCTCATGCCTTCCAAAACCACAGTCTTGTGCTCATCTACAGTAGCATATTGGTATATCATGGAACAAAAATTTCTGTGAGGTATTAAACTGCCAATCATATAATTACTCAACATGCATCATAATGATGTGTGAGTAACGACACACTATCCACTCACCCCTCAACCGTCGGCTTTCCGTTCGGTTCTCAACCAGTCCACTTCGTTGCTACCAGCGTTGCCAATGTTCCAGTTTAAACTGGATTCTTCCAGTTTTTTTTCTTCGATCCAGTCAAACAGTTAAACCTTGAAATCTTCCAGTTTTTTCAAATATTGTCCAGTTTTATCCAGTTTTCTTATATTGTTCTTCAGTTTTACCAATGTTATGTGAAATAAATTCACAATGTATAAATATTATCCCTCCCTCACCCTTTCTATTCCTTAACCAATTTCGTTTTTTGACATTATTCGTTCGATCGATCGAAGGGGAATTTGCCTTGGATCGATCAAGGCGCCTAGAAGTATATCCTAAGGTGGGCCAACTTGCTAAAACCACTCTTCAGCTAACTTGGAAGTCTACTGTGCTTTGTTTGCAAACAAAACACAATACGCTAGTGCCGAAGCTCGCTCGTGATCAGTCTGTCTCTTTCACGCTACAAGCAAATAATTCCCCTTCTGCTTTCTTCCGTACTGTTTTCATATACCGCTCCCCTAACCAACTTAGTGACGAAACGGCCTCACCTAGTACCATAGACCCGTCTTGGGATCGATATTTCTTTTCTTACACATTCTCAGTGTTATTTTACTCCTGCTTACACTTCCGAATTCAATACGATTAGTGCGCAGAGCGTGTGGTGTCTACCCAAGCAGCAACGTTCTAGGTTTATATACATAAAGTCTGCTTCATTTAATCTTGGAACAAATTCTTTTGCTCATTGTGGCGCTCCTAGTGGACGGATTTGGAAACTTTTTTCACCCACGTGTCGGGAAATTCATTACCTTTCACCATGTATTTATGTCATAACACCAAACGATAGCATTTTGTTAACAACCGCCATGGAAGCCGAACGGAGAGATAAAATTGTGCACAGTTTTCTTGAAAATCCATTGTTGTCGGCATCTAAGCTAGCTAAACAGCTTAAAATGCCCAGAAATACCGTATGGCGTGTTATCAAGTAGTACAAGGAAACATTGACGACGGCTCGGAAGCCGCATTCGAAGCGTCGGAGTGGAACTGTCGACCGGAAACTGCGTGGGAAAGTCATCAAGGCCGTCAAGAGGAATCCCAATCTTTCAGACCGCGATTTGGCCAATAAGTTCCAGGCCGCTCACAGTACGGTGCGACGAATTCGTCTCCGGGAAGGAATAAGGTAATTCCGAGCCAGCAAACAGCCAAATCGGACGCTGAAGCAGAACAATGTGGCCAGAATCCGTGCTTGAAAGCTGTACGACCAAGTGCTGACCAAGTTCGACGGATGTATTCTGATGGACGATGAGACCTACGTGAAGGCGGACTTTGGGCAAATCCCAGGTCAAAAATTTTATTTGGCGACGGCTCGGGGGGATGTACCTGCAAAATTTAAGTTCGTGTTTGCGGATAAATTCGCCCGCAAGTACATGATTAGGCAGGGGATAAGCAGTTGTGGACAGAAAACCAAAGTCTTTCTCACTGACAAGACAATGATATCAGAAGTCTACAAAAAAGAGTGCCTACAGAAACGGATTCTGCCGTTTATTCGTGCCCACGACCGTCCAGTAATGTTTTGGCCGGACCTCGCAAGCTGCCATTACAGCAAAATGGTTATGGAATGGTACGCAACGAACGGGGTCAGCGTAATACCGAAGGACCTCAACCCCCCAAACTGCCCCCAGTTCCGGCCGATAGAGAAATACTGGGCAATCACGAAGCGGAGGCTTAAGGCAAAGGGAAAACTTGTTAGGAACATGACTCAAATGAAGAACTGGTGGAATCAAATCGCCAAAACGGTGGACGAAAAGGGTGTGCGCCGCCTAATGTGCCGTATTACGGGAAAAGTACGAGAATTTCGTCGAAACAGCAATGAATAATTTTTTTCATTTTTTTTATGAAAGAGATTTTCTTTACTCTTACATTTGTATGAAAAACAAATTATGAATTCGTTAATAAATGACTGAACTACACGCAATTGTTTGTGTTCCAATATTAAATGAAGCAGACTTTATTATATGTTCTAGGTCCTCCAAAACATGCTGAATTTCAGACCAATTGATCTACCATTTCAACAACGACTGATGTAATGTTCATAGCAAGAAATCTAACCCTAAATGGTTCATAGAGCCCGCGTGCTATGCTGACTTTGAGTTTATATAAGCATTATATGTTATAGGTCCTCCAATTCATTCTGAATTTTAGAAGATCATAGAATCAATGTGCTCCATTGACTTTAATTGATATGAATATTAAACCCAAGTAATCTTGCTTCCGTTTACATCCGTTTACATCAATGGACCCTTCAACGAAATGAAAATCCGAAAATCTCATGTGTCACAACATGCGACAAAGATTAGTTTTAGGTAACCTAAGAAGGAAAACCTGTAAAATTAATTAGACCGGCTGTATCTTCCTCAATCGAAATCCATTCCATCCAATCCAAAAGAGCTTCTCACAATTAAAACCTGAGAAGGTATCCGAGAGAACTTCTCTAAAATCAATCGTCCCGGCAATACTTTATTCATAGCTTTATAGTACTCCATTCACGACGGCGGAGAGTTATCTTTGGGAAACATGAAAAGATAACCGGAAGAATTCTAAAATCAATCGGACCGGCGTTATATTCCGTTATTCATCTATTTTGAATTTCCATCTCGAAGGGACATAGTTATCTTTCTGAGAAGCCGAGAGAACTCCTCTAGAAACAATCATCCCGGAGCTATGTTCTAGCTTTATAGAAATTGAATCGCGACGGAGGAGAGTTATCTTCAGGTATCCTGAGAAGATTACCGAGAGAAATCCTCTGAAACCAATAGAAATTCCTCGAATATTGTTTCACAGTAATGTTCGAGTGGTGGGAAACGTTATTTTGATCTGCTCGAATGGTTAATTAATGGTTCATTTCGCTATTCATGAGCTACATGTAAATATTACACGCAGCTTCGAAGTAAGGTCTATTTCTCAAGCACTGGAATAGATAAAAAATATGTTTTGAATAACTCAAAGCAGAACTTCTTAAAATAAAACCAATTTTCAGGATTCAGTTTTCTTCCAGTTTTTTAGGAGCCATCTTCCAGTTTTTTGAAAAATATTATTGGCAACTCTGGTTGCTAAACATCGTTTGTGTGGTGGGTGACAATAACCGAAGTCATCATTTGCGAAGGCAGCGTTCTTGAGGTAAGTCGTGGCGGCAGTTGTCGCGCATTGGGTGACTCCAGATAAATGGCCAGTTCGCACAATTTCAAACTAGAATTTCCTTCAGGTTTTCTAGTAAATCCATTTTCTGATCCTTGATACACTATTTCAATTTCTTGCTTGTATGAGAAGCGGAAGTTTGTCCTGTTGAATAGTAAATTGTTTTCGACGACATTTGCGCGAAGAAGATAGCACATATTCCTCCAGAACTCGTTTTTAATGATCTTGAGCTTTCCAGCTGCATACATGATTCGCCAACAAAGTTCCTAATGGAGAAATATAGTTCCTTCGTGCGTAAACCAAGTCAGCATTCGTCATAACTTTCGAAGTTGATTTTTTCCTTCGTCACTATAGATGACAGGGAAATTTAAAATTATCAGAAATATTTCTTGAATTCTAGAATCCTTGACGATGACTACCCAGCAAACATTAAATCGCATAATTTGGCATATTCTGAGTCGCATATAAGGTGGGATCGAATCAAAATCATATATTATATTGCTCAACAGATACATTGTGTACATCTAAAATCATATAAAATGCAAAACCTCGATTTTATTCATAGCTACAGATTAAGTCTAAATTCGATATAATAAGCATCGGTTTTACGATATACACTATCGTAAAATCCTTCCTTCTTTGTTTGTATTGAAGAGGCTTTAAACTTTGCAGTTCATTCGCCTCTAACCATAAAATCGATCTTAACGAAATCATACATCCCAGCAAACATTAAATCACATAACTTGGCATATTAGAATAAGACTGAGTCAAAATATGTAATGACAACCCAGCAAATATTAAATCGTATAACTTTTGCACATGATAGGTCGCATATAAATTCATATCAAATTACTATAGTGTAAAATATCAATTAAAGGATGCATCATGTGTATCTGAAATCGTATAAAACGCAAAAACACGATTTTCTATATCACTGATGTATTAAGTAGTATATCGGTAGAACGATCAGCCTAGTATAGCGATATGCAGTATTATATACGCACATTCTATTCATTTTATACAGCAATCAATACGTAATCATATATGCATATCAAGCTGATGTAGTTTGTGAGTCGTATTAACGTATAAATTGAATCCATGTTGTACTGTGAAAAATCGTTCAACGGAAAAACATATTACTTCGTAAATGAGGCCATATTACATCGTATTAGAAATATGACATATAAAGATCCGCGATGTCGTATGTACAGTGTCGACGTCTGGTGGTGATCTAGGGAGGAAAATCAAAATAGCAGGTCCGAAGCAGCTTTGAATTGGTGAACTTTGAATTAAAAATTTAACTTAATGTTATTTGATTACTTACAACACGTAGCTCTGAGCCTTACTTGATCATCTCTATATACATTTCAAAACATTTGCACTAAAATACAAAAGACGAACAGGTATGACATAACCGATTACATCTATTTCGTACACTCTGTCCAACTTTTATAAGACTACCCTGATTATATTTCGTTGCAACACAAACAGTTAGGGCTTTAAACAAGATACATTCATATATTGTAGAATGCTTGGAATATAGTTTATTTAACGTCTGTTTCGTTCAAAACAGTTGTTTGTTTATTTATTGTACTTAAATATGATAATTTCAGCTGTCCAGTTTCTATAAGATAATTTCAAAATTCATAAGTATTATCAATGAATAAATCAAATGATAATAAATCAAGTATATGTCAATAATTAGCAACCTTGCCATTTCGGCTAATAACCTGAAAAAATCGTGTAGGCATACTATTTACCAAATTCTGCTGAACGGATTTCTCGATATTTTTCCATGTTTCCGAAATTGCGACCTTGAGCTTTTCAATCGTGGTGTACCGCTTTCCCTGAGTGTAGATTCTTCGTACAAAGATCCCCATAAGATTTTCAACAGGATTCAAGTCTGAAGAGTGAGCCAGTCAGTCCAAAGAAAAATGAGTTTATGGTCCTTAATCCATTGTTTAGGTTATTTGCTGGTATGAATAGTAGCATTGTTTTGTTGGAATGTGACGAAAAAATCGTAGGAGAGAGGATTACAGAACATGTATGTTATTATCGAAACTTGACGGATTGTCACCCGAGAAAAATTTAAATTCAAATATTGCTTTATTTGTAGATTTGTATAAACGATTTTGAGGTATCAGGAACTGTTCTAACTATTTCCCAGCCAGAGAGCTTCGATTTAGGTGGAGCTCTCTCCTTCTGACCGTATCTTTGAAGATTTGCCGAATAATTGGGCACTACTTGATGGGATAGCCTAATCCGACGAGAAATTTCTCTGATACCTACATTTGCTTGGTGAAATGCATTGATTTGTCTTGCTTCTCTATCCGTGAGCACATTTTTCTTCGCCATTTTCCAGATTTATTGATCAACGGAAAATGTAACTGGTCTTATAGAAACTTGACGCTTGAAAAATACAAAAACATTCGTTTATGCTCAGCGCATGCACACATACATATGGAAATCATGCAGTGTATGGTAGTCTATAATACCTACACACTAGAATATAAATTGATGCATTGTTTGTTCACAATGACACAAATCAGCAAGATCATACTCTGGTCTTATAGAAGTTGGACAGAGTGTATTATTTGTATGAGTTTTAACTGCTCTAAAATTATATTCCAGATTACTGTACAAGATGACTATCGTATAAAAATAATTATAACCTCAAAAATATTTTCCACCATTCGTTTTTTTTTGTTCACCTGTGGTGAATCGTATATATGTATGGCAATGCATGATGCATGGCAATGCTAGATGCATGTGTAAGTCGTTTATTCACCCAAACTTATTCGCAAACATTTGTCATGCATGTATATCGCCTCCACTTCTGTATGTATATACCAGTTAAACGCATCATGTACCACTGAAAATATGGATTTTATACTGCTTAATACAAGCTAGTTATACAATTTAATGTTTGCTGTGGAATACACTTATTTTGTTGTCGGTTTATAATTTTCATAATCAAGTAAAGTTGTAAAATTTGCACAACTATTTATCTTACCATCTCGGTTAATTACTTAAAACAATTGGTTGGGCATAGTTTACCAAATTTAGGAGAACAGATTTATTGATTTTTTACTCATGCCTCAGAAACCGCAGTCTTGCGCTCATCTTGCGTAGCATATTGCTATATCTCGGGAAAATACTTCGAACTGGAATTTTCTTCAGGTTTTCTAGAAAATTCATTTTCTGATTCTTGATTCAATATTTAAATTTCTTGCTTGTATAGAAGCGGCTTTGTCCTGTTGAATCGTAAATTGTTTCCGACGACGTTTGCGCAAAGAAGATAGCTATCCAGAACCTGTATTTGCTGTTTGTTTTTGATGATCTTGAGCTTCCCAGCAGCATAGTTGCTCCTTACGTATATCAAGTCAGCATGCGTTGAACTCATCAAAACCTTCGAGGTTGATCTTTTCCTTCGTCACTATAGATGACAGGAAAAGCTAAAATTATCAGGAATATTTCTTGAATTGTAGAATTAATGACGATGACTAAATCCGCAATAAAAACTTCAGGGCTTTTTTTCAAGCTCGCCAAATTCCACTGACGATTTTGTTTTTTCAACGTTAAAAAAGTGGAAGGTTCATAATCTTTCATTCGTCCTTTGGGTCTTTTGACATAGGACTATGTCTTTGATTTCTATATAGGGGGTTCACTCTACGAAAACTGTAACGATTCATTAAGAGTTTTCAAACGCATATTACTCAAAATCGTTATTGTGACATATATTGTGTTATACACCATTAGACAGGAAATTTATCTAGCAATTTTTTCCTTGAAACAAGAACAGAAAATATAGCAAAAAGTTCAAAAATTTGACGATTAAAACGGGTATGTTTACTTTCGACTGCACTAACCACTCGCTTTCCTCCCCGACGCAAAGAGCAATCTTTTTGCCTATACTTCGGCGTTAGCTCACAATGTGAGTTGATTCGAATTATGAATTATTCTCCATTTGTCGATAATAGGCATTTATCAGATGGCAGAATCAATGGTGGGATATTCTTGGAATATGGTTTTACTCTATTATCCCCAAAGTTCAATCAATCCGGGCTCAATTCACGGCTTTATCGTGTAGGTCTTGCTACTAACAATTTATGAAATTGTGGTCCAGGATGTCATAATATCGAGCATGGTGTTTGGTTATGTAAAAATGCAATTAATGAATTTAACTGGTTGCTGAATTAGAAGTTGTGGGCGGGACCGATCCTCCACAGCTGAACAATAGCACAGTTATTCGACTAATGCGTGAGAAGTTGTGAATTCCGGATGAAATAAAAGACACTCGCGACGACACATGCGGTTACAAAGTTGTGTTCTGTTTTATTCAAAGTTCAAAGTATTATAACAAGGCGAGACAAACGAAAAACAAATCTTACAGTTCAGTGGTTCAGCGCCCCTATGGTAAATTTATACGTCAACAGAAGTTCGAAAGGGTATACTCTCGCATATCAGATTATGATAGCTTCAGTAGTCGCGATCATAATATTATGTTTCCTATTTGTCTTTTTTAGAAGCCTGTTTTTGTGTACATTTTTGAACAGAATGTGGTTCCGGATTATACCATATTATCTCAACTGACCCGTTTTTAGGATACAAGTTCATACAGGAAACGATTTTTTCAGGGCTTCCACTAGATGTATCAAAAGAGAAAAAAATACAGATTTTGAACAAGGAGAAAACTCAATTAGAATGCAATTACTACACAAAATCACAGTCCTATGTCAAGATCCCGTCCGTGCCCATAGGCTCAGATCCATCAACTTTCGAAAATTAGGTGCTTCGATCAACACAGAGTGTATAAATTATGTCATAATGTTTATTATATTTTGCAGTGTTTTGCAATGAAGATGTTTTTTATTTAGTGAGAAGAAGAAATAAAGGGTGTGTCACATCAAATTGCATCACGGAAAAAACGCTGTAGAAATTAAATTTTTAGGAATTATATCTTCAGCTTTCGCTTATAATCAGATAAGAGTGTATAGATCACGTTGGCCATGCTTCACTGTCAATTTTTCGTAAATTTGGAAAAATGTCGTCGAACGAAAAAGAGCGTCGTGAATTAATCCTGCGCACTCATTTCGAGAATCCGGAGTTGTCACATCGGGACATCGGTAAGATGCTGGGAATCGTCCAATCCACGGTCAGCAGAGTACTAAAACGATACTTCGAGAACCTAACCATCGACCGGAAGGTGAAGAACGGCAAAAATGGATGCTCCGTCAGTGAAAAAGATCACAAGCGCGTAGTTAAGCAGTTTAGACGTGATCCGAGAAGTTCGGTCCGGGATGTCGCCAATAAGCTGAATTTGTCAAGTTCATTCGTCCAGCGGACCAAGCAGCGGGAGGGCCTGCGTACATACAAGGTTCAGAAGGTTCCTAACCGCGACGAAAGGCTGTACACCGAAATGCTGACGAAGCCGCATTGCCTGGTAATGGACGACGAAACCTACGTCAAAGCGGACTTTCGTCAGCTGCCGGGCCTGTTGTTCTTCTCCGCAGAGGACAAATTCAGCGTTCCGGAGGAGATTCGCAAGCAGAAACTATCCAAGTTTGCCAAAAAGTACATGGTGTGGCAAGCGATCTGCTCTTGCGGAAAGCGGAGCGCCCCCTTCGTGATGACCGGCACGGTAAACGGGCAGGTTTACCTTAAGGAGTGCCTACAGAAGCGCTTACTACCACTATTGAAGCAGCACGAGGGCCCGACCATCTTCTGGCCGGATCTCGCTTCGTGCCACTATTCAAAGGACGTGTGGAGTGGTACGAAGCCAACGGGGTCACCTTCGTGCCAAAGGAAATGAACCCGCCCAACGCGCCGGAGCTTCGCCCAATAGAGAAATATTGGGCGATTATGAAGCAGGCCCTCCGGAAGAACCCAAAAGTTGTCAAATCGGAGGCGGACTTCAAGAGAAAATGGATTTCTGTTCAAAAAAAACTACAACCTGACGTTGTACAGAACCTTATGAACGGGGTAAAGAGGAAGGTGCGAGCATACGGGCTTGGGCTCGAAGTATGAAAAAAAGAAAATGCCAAAAGTTGTTTAATAGTTTTTATTTTACTGTCTAAAATTTTCAAAAGGATCAGTCTACTGGGCGAATTTCTACAGCGTTTTTTCCGTGATGCAATTTGATGTGACACACCCTTTAGTTATATTGGGTTGGGGGAAAAGATATGTCGTATATTGTCAATATATGGCAACACTTACACATATCTTATGTTGTACTTATCGCATCGGGTCATACTATACGGCTATTTAAAGACGACAAATGTGCTACAAGTGTCGTTTTGACAGTGTTGTGATTGTCCTTTTCAGTCTCAAGTTATAGCGCGTCAAAGATGGAGTCCACCAAGCAAGAAATTCGCCATATTTTACGTTTTTACTACCTGCGAGGTAAAACGGCAACGAAGGTGGCCGAAAAAATTCGCGTAGTTTATGGACCCGATACTGTAATGATTCGCATAGCACAGCGTTGGTTTGATCGGTTTCGAAATGGGGAAATGAAGTTGCCTTCTAAATGGCAACAAGTTTGCGAACAAAACGGCGCATATTCGATCTAAATTGGATAATTTTAAGTATGTCAAATAAAGCGTCAAATTTCGATCAGAAATACGACATTTCTTTTTCCCCAACCCTATATATTAGTTAAATAACAAATAATTAACAATGAGCTCAAATGAAGTCACCAAACGCAAATAGAATAAAATAGAACCCTCAATGTATTTTAAGTACATGTTTTGTAATTTTCTTAAATTAAGGTCAACAGAGAATGTCGTTTACGTTAATCGTTCACGTTTGGTAGTTCAAACATGCGGTATAAATGTAATCTACAGAATGGAAAATATTCTTATCGATGACGTGTTTTAAAAACTTCGAATTTACCATCGTCCGCATTTTTCATTAATTATTTTGAAATCATATTCATTCACGCAGGAATATTTACGACAAACACGTGGACCTACTCAGTCTGAAATATTTCACCCAATGCGAAGCATTCCATCCGCTCGGATCCACACAGCTCGTTTCGGCAACACGCCGACTGTGTGCACGCGAAGCAAAATGTCAAAAAAGCCGCATGTGAGATTGCAAGGCAGCGATCGGTAAAGCAGTTTTGTTTATATTTACATTCTCGGGTCCTTTCTCGTGTGCTTGCTCTGTTGCTGTTGCTCTGGTGCTCTCGGTCGTGTTTACGGATATTCCGGAATCCTTTCTCGGGCATTTTTCGCAGATTTTGTGAATTACCGGGGAAAAGTGTGCGACATCAGTGCTTGTCGCTGAGTTTGGTGAAATCAATCAGTGGCGATAGTGGCAGAAAAATATAGTGTGTGTGATAAAATTATCAGTGAATAAAGTGTGTTCATCGAGCAATGGAAATCGAATCCTTGAACCTAAATTCCGGCCCGGACAAGGTCGAGGTTGGCCGTGCTGTCGATGGAGACTCGGGCGAATCAATTCAAGACGGAATGGCCAAGCTGGCTCCCTTTCGTCACGTTAATACGCAACACGGCGACTATCGCAGTGTCGACGAGGAGAATATTGTTGTTTTACGAAAGTGCTACACACCTGAGTTGAAGCTGGTAACTGACGAAGGCGAGGAGATTCAAACGGTATGGATCGAAGAATACGACCCATCGGAGGATGATAAGGTAAGTCAGAGGAGGAATGCCAATCTATTCGACGAGGAAATAATTTGCACGGATGGAATGAAGGAAAGTTTTAATCAATTGTGGTTTCTCCGACCATATAGTTTTCCACTCGAACCATTTTACGATTACGTTTCGCTATGTGTGCTCGAGTTGTACAGAAAGTCACTTGTGAAAATCATTCCGTGATCCCATCTGGTTTTCTCATCCACACAGCATCTCTTGAACATCTTTCCATTTCGATTTAAACCCATCCATTCAAAAACTTAACGTCTGGATCTAATGGTTATGTTTGAACCCAGACTCTCACCGCCACTCTCTCGGTTCATGCGTCACTCGAGGTTCTGTAATTAAAATACAAATTATTTTTCGACCACAGCCAAATAGACATGTCACCGAAACTTTTATTTACGGACGGTTAATTCTCCGAATGTTGCTTACATATGTGGTCCATTACACATGGACCCGTGGTGATGATGGCCGATGGAGAAATTTCTTCCGAGAGTGAGAGAGAAAGGTGACAATTGTATCGATGCTTGAGTGCTTGTGCAAACCACGTGTGGTGGATGGATGCTGCAGTTTTGCCATGGCCAAGAGAAAAAGACACGTGGGGAGCGGTGTCAAACGCGTATAACGGAAATAGTTTTATTATTATTGACGGTCATTAAATCCGTATTGAGTTTCATTCAAAGCAGCGCGCAGTGTTCGGCGCAGCTGGATAATCACGAACCCGGCGTGGAATTCACTCCTCAAAATAGATGCTTAATGGGGGCATTCGGTGGACTTTGGTTGGAGGAAATGGGAGTTCGCGGGTTGAAGGTTTGTGATTGGACTTTGAACTTGAGATTTATGAGATTTTAGAAATCTAAACAACATCATATCTACAAATCCGTACTAAACCGCCACAGAGTATCCAGCGCAACGAATAGTGTCAGCGAAATATATAAAATATCAGAGCAGAACTTTTTTTTAACAGTATTCAGTACCAAATTTTCGCGTCTATTAATTAGATGCAACATAATTGTCCAACGGAACGTGTGCTTTTCGTATAACAGCCAGTCAGAGGACAAACAGACCTCAAAACAGAAAAGTGCAATAACTTCATCATTAGATTTGACCATATTCGTAGGAGTTTTTCAAATATGATACTCCATAACTTCCTGAAAGATTCCGGGTCAGCTGCCAGGTAAAGGTAGGTGTTCGATAGCTGAATTGGGTTGCCGATTGGATTCCGATTGGATGATGTTTAATGTCCCGCTAAAGTATGAAGGTTGATCGCCGATGCAGTCCTGCCGATTCCGTTGGATTGCGAAACTTCTTTCACGATATGAAGCACGGTTTTTAATAATCCACTAATAACTTTATTTCTTACATTAATTTCTACTTAATAATTATATTTAATTCATTAAATTTCACAGTAAATTCTTCTGAACGATTCTACAAAATTTTATCCTGCATGGTAATAGAAAGCGACCAATATATAAGTTAAAGAAGTTAGGCCTTTGGGAAGGTTTTTAAAAAATTATAAACGAACTACCTCACTTGAACATCGAATTATGACTGACTTTATTCCTTACTAATTAGCCTGAGCTGAGTTCCCTAACGCGGCGTACGGTTATGCTGATTCTCCAGTTTGGTTCCGGTGAGCTCGATCGTGGTGGACTTCGACCTGGCCAAAGCGCTGAGCCTTAGGATTGTGTATCGAACGATAGGTCGATGTTTCGATGGGTCGTTGGTATCGATGATGTTGACGGTGCAAATATTCAGGTCGATGCGCCGTCAATGATGATGCGCTGTTTGTTCATGTGTCGCCCGGAGAACTGATGCGTTAGCTCTATTGGAAGTGGGTCACCGCTGTTGTTCGGTGGTTAGTTGATCTGTTCGTGTAGTACAGCGTGTAGTTGATCGTGTGGGTGTTAACTACTCTCTCCCTAATGAAGATTCGTCTCGAATCTTAAGTTGTTTTCTTCGGAGGTACAATTCGATGAGGCTGCTAGAATTGAAACCGCTGTTGTTGATTGTTGCATAGATGAACTTCTGCGAGTATCGTTGAAGTTGTTTGTGCTGGGTTTTCTAGTGATTTGTCTTGTTGGGTTTGATCTGAGGAGAGGGAAGATGTCATGCTTTTTGTGTTAGCATAGGGTTTTACCTCTGTTGATACATTTCGTGGTGTGGTGTATACTCCAATATGTTTCTTCAGGCTCATGATTGCCAATCCTATGATCATGGCTGCGAGTGGAATCAGGAATCCAATCGTAGTATGTTGCAGTGTTATGTGGTCTCTTTGCAGTTTATGGATGTGGTCTCGGTTTTCAATTCTAAGCAGGTTTACTTGTTGCAGATCAGGTTGGTTGAAGATTACTGTTGGCTGAAAGTTCACTCCAATTGTTGAAATAGTTCTGATCTCGTGATGATTAATTGTCCTCTTGTCGTCGTATTTGCTTCCATTGATTGAAACAGAGCAGTTTGGATATTTGATCAGTAGAGTTCCCGTTATCTGTCTCGATTTGATGTTGCAATTTGAATCCAGAAGAACGGATTTATCAGCGTTTCTCACGATCAGCGTGTGGTCGTCGATAGGCTTAATGTCCATTCCGATGCGATGTTCCTCGTAGGGGCAAGATGCGTTGATTCCTCTTAATGCGTTGTCGATACAACCGTCGCCTGTTAAATTCGTGAGCTCCTGTCTTTGGCAAATTCTATAATTTTCAACAATTGTACATTCGTTATTTATTCCTAGTGTCAGTGTTTTACTCAGAACAGCTGAGTTGTAGGGTGTCGATATAATTCTGTTTTTTCTTGGTAATGTTTCAAATCTAATATATTGGAACTTTTCTGACATAAATATTGGGATCTTGATCACAAATATTATTTTTGTACTTTCATGATGTGTTTCTATACTAAGAAATTCATAAATTTGGTCAATATTGTTAATGTGAATATTTTGTTCTTCTAACTTTTCTAGTACAAACTCTGTTTCATTATTGTTTAATATTGCCCTAGATAAAATCCCTATTTTCGATAGTTGTACAATTTCAAAAATGTCTCTTAGTTGGTTGTTTAGTAGATCTAGATTGAAAAATAGATCGTGAACTATTCCTTTTAAATGATTTTCATATTCTGTGTTTACGTTATTGGCAATTCTCGATATTCTTCTTAAAACCTCAATTTGGTTTTCATTTACGTGGCTAATTAAATTGTTAATTTTAGCTTCGAATTCCTGATTGATTCTGATTTGTCGGTTGTTGTTGTCAATAAGTGTGTTGGTTTTGGTTTTTGAATTTTCTATCGTTTGTCGGATTAATTGTAAATCGTCGTCGTCTAAATTGCCGGTCAATGATTTGATAAACGTTCCTAATGGGTTTAAGAGTCCTCGTTTCTGTCGGTGTATGGGTTTCAACTGTTTGTAATTGTCGGAAATTTGTTTCATCCTAATGTCCAATGTTTTAAGGTATGGTTTCGTGAAATTTTGTCGTTCGAACTGGTGTAACGTATACTGGAGGTTGGTGAAACTACTTTCGAACTTTTCCAAATCCACGATGTGGAGATGGAAATGTTGAGATGTGATAATCTTCGCTTCTCTCTCGCTAAATGCTATTATTCCATCATGTCGTGAGAGGTCTGTTATCGTCACTTCTGCTGTAACATCAAGGGCTAATCTGGAATAGAGAAATATGTGAGTACTACTTTGGGTTTCGAGACGTCATTTTCTTTGACGTCTTATTTTTGTTTTATGTATCGTTCTTCCATTCTGATCTTGGAAGGTTTTTGTGTTATCTCTTGCGATTTGATATCGTTTATACTTATCCTTTGTTTTACTTTTGACCCCTTGGCGCGCGACGTATACAGTTTCGTCCACTTCCAGTGATGGGTCAGCTTCCTTGTTTTTGTTGTGGTGCTGTAAATCTTGTTTTTGTTTTTTAATGAGAGCTAATGTTGCTTCATTGTATATTTCATTCCTTTTCCTAACAATTTCTTCAATGTTACTCGGTCTCACCTCTCCCTCTTTTATTCCAAAGAATACTTCTTTGGGTCGCATCTTGGTTGAAGAGTGAATAGTGTCGTTATAAAGTGCTACAGTGACTCTAAACAACTCTTTCTTACTTAATCCCTCATGTTTCGATCTACAACAGCGAAACATTTCTGCAATTGTTGAGTGAAATCGTTCAACGATTCCATTCACTTCGCTTTTATTAGATGGTGTGAAATATGTTTCAATTCCTAGTTCTTCTAACATGCCTCTTACTTCAACAGACTTTAGTGCTGGTTCATTGTCACTGACCAAAAGTCTGGGTATCCCATATGTTGAGAAGAATTTTGTCAGTCCTGAACGGACGTCAGGAATCGATCTCGATTTAATTGGAAAAAGCATTCCGAACTTCGATAATTTGTCTACCACGGATATGAACGTGTTTGGTTGACATATGAATATATCAACATGAACTATGTCTAGCGGCTTTTTAGGTATTGGAGTTTGGGCTAGGTTCAATTTATAAGGATGTCGCTCATATTTAGCAGTTTTACACGTATTGCACAATGTGACGTGTGTTCTAACTTTCCTTTTCATGTTCGGGAAGTAGAATTTCTGGCTGATAGCCATCAGATTTTCTTCGATGCCTCTGTGAGCTCTTGTATGTGTTGTATTTATGACTTCATTCTGTTCTTCTTCAGTTTTTAAGTCAATTAAGAACTTTTGTGAAATAACTACTTTAAACGTTTTGACGCGAGAAAAATAGTTTTTATACACAATTTGAAGGGTGTTGATGAGATTTTCTGGGCAGTAAATGCAATTTACTCTTTTAGGATCCATGAATTCTTTGAATATTCTTAGTAATATTGGTACACCAAAATTCACTTTTGTAAACGTGTGTCTTAGGACTTTGGGAAAAACTTGTTCTCCGGTGGTCTCACTCTCAGTTCCATCTATTTTCAAAATGATCTGATTGGAAAAAGTGTTTACCGGTTTTTCGGTACATGCGATAAATTCCGAGTCATCGGTGTCTGCCGAATGTTGCGTAGCAGCGTCTGATGAAGAATCATTTTGTTCTTCATTCAGATTTAAATTTTGGGGAATTCTAGAGAGGCCATCGGCAACGACATTTTGTTTTCCGGCACGATATCTTATATCGTAGGAATAGTCCATTAAAGCAATCATCCATCTGGCAATTTTACTTGATGGATCTTTCAAGTTCACGGCGCAAGTAAGCGGCTTGTGATCTGTGTATAAAATGAATTTATTTCCGAAAAGGTACGGTCGGAAATATTTGGTTGCCCAATAAATAGCTAGTAACTCCTTCTCAATAGTGGAGTACTTTTCTTCGGTTTGACTGAGTGTTCTCGATGCAAAAGCAACAGGTTTATCTCTTCCGATTGGACCTTGTGAGAGAACAGCTCCTATTGCGTATTTGGATGCATCTGTTGTCAATATGAAGGTTTTTTCGAAATCTGGGTGTATTAGAATAGCGCTGCTAGAAAGTATCTGTTTGCACTTGTTGAATGCTTTTAGAAATTCTGGAGTATGTTCTACTTTCTCATTTTTCCGAAGACATTGTGTTAGCGGTTTCGTTATCCGTCTGAAATCCTTTATGAATTTTCTATAGTATCCCAGTGTTCCTAAGAAGGATTTAATGTCCTTCTCGGTTTTGGGAATTGGCCAATTTTGGATAACTTCAATTTTTTCTGGGTTTGGTTTTACACCTTCTTCATTCACCACGTGACCGAGGAAGGAGACCTCTTTCTTCAAAAATTCACTTTTGTCGAGCTGTATTTTTAAGTTGGCTTTTTTAAGAGCAGCGAAAATTTTATTTAAGTTGTTGCAGTGTTCTTGTAAACTGCTGCTGAATACAATGATATCGTCCATATACACTAGGCAGATAAATCCGGCTAGGCCTACCAGCACAGCATTCATTGTTCTCTGAAATGTTGCCGGGGCGTTTTTCAGCCCGAATGGCATTCTTAGATATTCGTAGTGGCCGTTCTCAGTTGAAAATGCAGTTTTTTGAATATCGTCTTTTTCCATCAGAATTTGGTGGAATCCCGAAGCTAAATCTAGGGTTGTAAAATATTTACTTCTCCCTAATTTATCTAGGATATCCGTGATATTCGGTATGGGGAATTTATCATCCACAGTTTTAGCATTGAGCTTTCTGTAATCAACGACGATTCTCCATTTTTGAATACCTGCAGCATCCGCTTTCTTCGGAACGACCCAAATGGGTGAATTCCATGGTGACGTAGAAGGACGAATTATGTTTTCATCAAGCATTTTCTGAATTTGTTTGCCGACTTCCTCTTTATGGCAATGAGGATACCTATAGCTTTTCTGATACACAGGTATCTCATCATGGGTCAAAATTTTATGTTTCACAACATTAGTAGCTGTAAGGGGTTCGTTGTCGAGGTGAAAAATATCTTGATTTTCCTCAATGACATTGATCAAACTATTTTTCTCTTCTCTGTTTAAATGATCCAGACGAAGTTGGTCCATAAGTTTTCTGAATCTGTCAGGACGAGCTTCCAAAAAATTGAATTCGTTTTGCTCAACCAAGCATTCAAAGTTATTAAGAGTGATCTCAAGTGGATAATCTAATGAAAGTGTTTGATTCTCAGTTGAACTGTTCTTGAGACTGACAATGGCTTTATGACCTACTGCTTGGTATAAACCAGCACATATGAAAAGGTTTGTATTGATTTCGAGATCATCTTCTAGTAAAAAATCACCTGATTGCTCGGAAACTGGTATCTCTATATTATGAATGGTTTCTCTTGAAATTTCCTTTGAGAAAGGTTCTGGATGTTTTCTGAGCATCTGAAGTTTTGTTCCTAATATGGTTATGGAATTGTCATCTGTTTCAATCTTCGCTTTAAGTTCCTGAAGCGTTTCATACCCAATAAGGCCGTGGAAAAAATTATGAAAATCAAAAATATGAAATTTGAACGATTTATCAGTTAAGTCGGGAAATGGATTGAAGTCGACATATCGTTCAATTTTGTGAGTGCCTGAGATGTTGGAGACAACAGTTGGTGTAGGCAGCGCAAAGGATTTTTTCACAAATCGGGGGCATAAATGATTTTTGTTAGCTCCCGTATCTATCAATAATTTCAATCCAAACCCTTGACGTGTGGGAATTTCCATGTAAGGGATGAAATTTTTTGAGTTTACCTGGGGAAATGGGATGTGCTTTCCAGTTGAAAATTTAGGTTATCGACTGCTTCGCTAGAAGTTTCTTGTTCGTAGGTCTCATTGGAAGTTTCTTGCTCATTTTCTAAATGTATTTCTGAATGGTCTTCTTCGTATGAATAATTATCCATTGGCGTTGGGTAGTAATCGTGGTGATAACTTGCCAAGGGATAACATTGATACTCGTATTGATACTCTTGAGCGTTTTGTTGAGTTTGTTCAATATTTCTTAATTCCGTTATCCGTGCTGGTCTCGGTGGGACAGCAGGAAAGAATTGGCTTCTTGCATTATAATTATGCGGTGGTCTATTAACGTAATTTACATATTTAGAGCGAATGGATTTATCAGCATTCATTGGACTCGGTAATGCTTTCCGAAGTTGTCCATTGTTGGTATTATTGCCCTGAGGTGGAGCTGGAAAACGAGGCGTAAAGTTTGGTCTGGTTGGAATACTTTCATGCTGATATGATTGATATGGTTGACGGGGAATAAATGGTCGATGATTAAACATCGGTTGACGAGTTTGTAATTGAGGATAAAAATGTATTGGTTTGGGTAAACGTGGTGTTAAAGTCGGTTTACTTAAGCCCGTACGACTTTGATAGTTACGTTCTTCTACCGCAGCATCAAATGCTTGTTTTATATTTCTGGGTTGACGTGCACGCACGTTCCCTCCCATCGGCTCTTTCAGCCCTGCTAGGAAAACCTGTAGAGCATTTTCCTTATGCGTCGAGTTTCTATCATTTTTAATATTCTCTTCTCTTGGAGAAATATTAGTATTATTAATTAGTAAGGATAGAAGATTTTGTACTTGTCCAAAAAATTGTTCAACTGATCCGTTTTGCTGAAGTTGAAACAGCTCGCGGGTAAGTGTGACTGAGTCACGTTTATCATTATAATAAGCGATGAGATTTGCTTTAATCTCATCCCAGTTGAGAGAAGTTCCATAAGTTTCTAGGACTTGGTCCGCTTCATTAATTATTTTGCTTCTTATAGCTTGAAGCCAAATTTGCTCGAAAGGTGTATTTTTAATAGGTTCCATGAATGGCATAAAATGTTCGACGGACCTAATGAAACTATGCAACTTAACGGGATTGCCGTCGAATGGTTGCAGTTCTCTCACCGCTTGGGGTGTTTGGAGAGATTTCGTAATCTTTTCAGCCTGTTCGAATATTCTGTTTGTTTCTTCAATTCGATTCATGTTCTGTCTAGGGGGTAGTAAAGGATTCGGTTGAGGTGGAGGAGGAGGTATTGGGTTAGGAGAATTGTTCATTTCCGTGTTCATTTCTCGATTTCTTAAATTATAGGGATGGAAACGGTCCATCAAATCCTATATCTCGGGGGTGAAGAAATTTGATTAGTTTTTCTTTAGAATTTTCTTAAATCTAAACGCGATATTTTATATGGCGATTGTTTCTTACAATCTAAACGCGGCTGGCTACACACGGCGCAGATCTTAAATCTAAACGCGATATTTTATATGGCGATTGTTTCTTACAATCTAAACGCGGCTGGCTACACACGGCGCAGATATTCTCTCTGCTGTGTAGACACTGTGCTTTCGACCGGGGGAAATCTTATTGTACCGATCGCATCTACCACAGATATTCACTCTGCTATGCGATCAGTCTCCTACGCGGTGTGAGATTAGCACTTCACCGTTGGATGGTCTGATAAGAACTTTCCGCACTAGTGGAACTACAGATATGCTCTCTGTTTGTTACACACTAGTTACTCGCTACGCGAGGTGGTCTACTTGCACATACGTTTAATTTCTTTTGATAATGATATTATTAATATTTATGCAGATATCAATTCTGCCACATTGGGTGTTTTAACTTTAGTTATATAGAAGGTATAAGATAATAATTGTGGAGAATTACTTACATGGAGAATAAAACTAATATTCGCAGAGTGGTTCTTCCCGATAGCACCTTCATTGATTGATCTGATAAATTTCTTCTTTGAAACAAACATTAGTAATGTTCAAGTCTTTTTCGAAGCACACGTATTGTCTTTTGTATTTGGGCCTCTTTTTCTCGTTATTCAGTTAAACTTCACTTTGCACTAGATTATTTCTATTTTCTGTTAATCCGATATTGTTCTGCACTTAATCAATTCGATCACTATTTCATATCTATTTCGAAACACTTGAGCGGTAATCGCATCCTACCGACTGCGCCAGTTAAAGAAGTTAGGCCTTTGGGAAGGTTTTTAAAAAATTATAAACGAACTACCTCACTTGAACATCGAATTATGACTGACTTTATTCCTTACTAATTAGCCTGAGCTGAGTTCCCTAACGCGGCGTACGGTTATGCTGATTCTCCAGTTTGGTTCCGGTGAGCTCGATCGTGGTGGACTTCGACCTGGCCAAAGCGCTGAGCCTTAGGATTGTGTATCGAACGATAGGTCGATGTTTCGATGGGTCGTTGGTATCGATGATGTTGACGGTGCAAATATTCAGGTCGATGCGCCGTCAATGATGATGCGCTGTTTGTTCATGTGTCGCCCGGAGAACTGATGCGTTAGCTCTATTGGAAGTGGGTCACCGCTGTTGTTCGGTGGTTAGTTGATCTGTTCGTGTAGTACATGGGGATGTGGGTGTTAACTTATATATATAGGTTTTGGTTTGTAGCAATCGATGTATCATTGCTACCACGCGATGATGATGATACATCAAGTTGAGGGGTGTCTCGATTGGTCATTTCGCTCACCAACATCCTGCCCCCCCTGAAGCGACCGGAGTTTCAGAGTATCCTCTTCAGTCTGGGTTTCATCCGTATCCGTTAATGGCAGCAAACAGATTTTCTGAACCGGTCTCTGTATAATTCCATTGGCTGTCTTGAGAGAAACCACAACGCCATCCGTTCCTGGGTGTATCTCGATGATTCGTCCCATTCTCCATCGAATGGGTGGTAGATTATTCTCTCGTATAACTACAAGACGACCGACGTTCACTCCCACAGGTGCCTTCCACCACTTGCTTCGACCTTGTAGTTGAGTCAAGTACTCGGTCCTCCATCGTTTCCAGAAGTCTTGAAGGCGTCGCTGTACTATTTCCCATTGGTTCAATCTACCAAAGTTTATGTGAGTGTAGTCCTCGTCAGGTAAAGCATGGAGGGACGAGCCCACCAAAAAATGTCCCGGAGTCAAAGGCTGAAGATCTCCAGGATCATCAGAAAGCTGAGTCAAAGGCCTGGAGTTCAGGCAACATTCTACTTGGGCCAATAGTGTTGTCATATCTTCGTAGGATGTGGTTGAATCTCCGAGTACCTTCAGTAGATGAAGCTTCGCCGACCGTACCACAGCCTCCCAATGGCCGCCGAAGTGTGGTGCTCCGGGTGGGATGAAGTGCCACTGCATTCCGTTATCCGTGCATTCCTTAGCCACCATGTCGTGATGTTCCTTGGTTCTCAATTTTGCCAACAGTTCCTTCATCTGGTTCTTGGCACCTACAAAGTTGGTGCCATTATCCGAGTAGATGTTGGCACATTTCCCTCGTCTCGAAATGAATCGTCGTAGAGCCTGAATGAAGCGAGCTGTGGAGAGATCAGTAACAAGCTCCAAATGTGTAGCCTTTGTAGAGAAACACACGAAGACTGCTGCATACGCCTTCACCGTTGCTTTCCGATAACCCGCTCTCACATAAATAGGCCCGAAATAATCCACTCCTGTCGTTAGAAATGGCCTGGTTGGTGCGACTCTGGCCGATGGCAACTCAGCCATAAACTGCTGAATGGCCGCTGGTTTTGTTCGGTAGCACCGAATACACTGATGACAAATTTCCCTTGCTACGTTTTTGCCTCCAAGAGGCCAATATCGGAGGCGTACTGTGCTCAATAATAGCTGGGGACCAGCATGCATTAATTTCGTATGATAATACCGCAGTAACATGTTGGTGAATGGATGTCGCGCAGGAAGAACTATCGGGTGTTTTGTACGCTCAGGTTCTTTCGATTGACCAATTCTCCCTCCGACTCTGAGTAGACCGTCATGTGCTATGTATGGGTTAAACCATCGTAAAGGTGACGATTTCGCCACTCCTTTGTCATGTGATAACGTGCTGAGTTCATCATTGAAGGTGTCTATTTGAACCAATTTAATAATTTTTGCTTCCGCATTTAGCAACTCATTGGTAGTCAATGCTCCGACTGGTAGTAGATCTCTCTGTGATTTTCGAAGCTTATTGAAGTACCGATTCCAGTATGCTGTTATTCGAATCATAGAAGTATAATTTGAAAAACGTGATAAATACCACTCATCGAAGCTCTGCTCCCGCTTTTTATCAATTTTGAATACAGTATGTCGTTTTTCAAGTTCATCAGAACATGAATGAAAATTCTGTTCCGGTCAGTTCTCTCCATCTTTTCTCAACCATTCTGGACCTTCCCACCACAACTGGTTGTTGATTATATCGGTTAGTAATATTCCTCTGGACACGAGATCCGCTGGATTATGCTCTCCAGGTACGTAGTTCCAGGTGTATTTATTCGTTATTGCTTGCACCTTCGAGACACGGTTGGCAACGAAAGTTGTCCACGTGGAAGGAGGTTGTTGTAACCTCCTGTACTCGAATCTGTCCAGAAAAATACCTCTGTGGATAATTTGATTGATTTAGCCACCCTTTCAAACAGCTCGGCTGACAGTAGTGCACCGCACAATTCCAATCGCGGGATGGATTGGGTTTTCAATGGGGCTACACGCGATTTCGAGGACATCAAAGCTACTTTCACTGCCCCATTGGCATCTGCAGTTCTGAGGTATGCACACGATCCGAAGGCATTCTCAGAGGCATCTGAGAACATATGTATTTGCATGGAAACAGGCCTTGGCAGACTGATGATCCGCTCCACGCGTAAATCATTTAGTAGTGGAATGTGTTGTTGGAATTGCATCCATTCGTTTTCGATCCTTGGTGGGAGAGTGTCATCCCATGATAATTGACAATTATTATCACCCTTCAATCGCCAGAGGAGCTGCATAAATATTTTGGCCCATACGATTACCGCCCCTATTAGACCGAGAGGGTCGAAAAGACTGGCAATTATTGATAATATTTTGCGCTTGGTGTACTGCATATCAGTTGGTGGTGAGTTCACTTCAAATCGTTATCGAAAAACATCCTTGCCAGGCATCCAAATTAATCCCAGCGTCTTAACAGTAGATTGTGGGTCCAAATTAATTTCATCGCATTGAATAGCGAGGTCTTCCTTGGGTAATCCGTCTAGAGTTGTTGGAAAATTAGAGGCAAATTTTCGTAGTTTGAAACCGCCCTTCAATAACATTTGTTGCAATTGTATCCTTAATCTCTTGGCACTATCAGGATCATCTGCTCCCGTGATGGTATCATCTACATAAAAATCTTCCAAAACGGCCTTTGATGCTAATGGATAAGCTTCAGCTTCATCTAGAGCGAGCTGTACCAGAGCTCTCGTTGCTAAAAACGGCGCAGGTTTGGTTCCGTAGGTGATAGTAGTCAGTTCGTAGGTTTTCAGTGGTTGATCTGGAGAAGTACGCCATAATGACGTGTTCGACAGCGCAAAATAATGGAACGGAGATCATCTTGTATTGTCGGGCCAGCCAACAAACAATCATTCAAGGATAGGCCCGATACTGTTTTCGAAGATGCATCAAACACCACCCGCACCTTCGTTGTGGTGCTGCTCTCCTTCACAACTGGGTGGTGGGGAAGGTAAACACGTTCTCCATCATCAACTGAAACCAACTGCATGTGACCCAATGCTGCGTATTCTTCAAGGAATGCACTATATTCCCCTTTTAGACTTGCATCTCGATTTAGTCTTCTTTCTAATTGTATTAGTCTTCTCTCGGCGATTTGCTTCGAGTCACATAGCTTGCCAATTAGCTCTGATTTTGGTAAGGATACAGTATATCGACCCACGTGATCTCTTTGAGTTGTTTTCACGAATATCTCTTCGCATTTGGCTTCATCTGGTGAGTAGCTTTTATCCAAGCCAACTTCTTCACACTCCCAAAACCTTTCTAGCATATCTTCTAATTGATTGGAATGTGCAACGTTGCATACAGCAGAATGAATCGGGCTATTTATGGGATATTTTCCGGTAATTATCCACCCAAACACAGAATCGATCAATAAAGGCAAATGATCGCCCAGCGAAATACGACAAGCAGTAGGGAAAAATCCGAACAAGTATTCCGCTCCTAGTACTAAATCGATTTGTTCTGATTTGAAGAACAGTGCGTCAGCCAATTCTATGCCCTTGGGAATATTCCATTTATTGGTAGCGATGGGTGCCTTGGATATTTGAGCCGAAATTTTGGGTAAAACGTACATATCCATCGTTTGAACGAAATCTGAAACTCGTGATTTCACCTTAATAACGAGTTTTCCTTGAACCTTGGTTGATAAACCTTGGATGCCAACAACTTCAACCATGCTACTTTCTTCTCGAACTATCAGATTTTTCATTAATCTTTTGCTGATTAGATTGCATTCCGCTGCGCTGTCTAGCAGAGCCCTCGCCTTCAGCTCATGACCTTTGTCGTCCTCTAATACCACTATGGCTGTGAGTAGAAACACTCCTGTTGGTGAACCTGTAGCCACATCGCAAGTTAATTTAGTAGTGGATGCTAGGTTGATAACCTTCGTATTAACTGGATTTTCGTTAACGTCACTCGGGTTCATCGGTGTTGATTCGACTTCGGTGTGATAAATTGGTTTCTCTTCGGCCTTCGCTTTGAAGCACACGAGGGTATGATGTTTTGATTTACACTGTTTGCACGTATATCTGGAATTACATTCCTTCGCGTGATGTCCACGCCGAAAACAATTTCGGCACAATGCATTGGATTTCAGAATGCTATCCCTCTCCGATACACTCAATTTCAGAAATTGAGGGCATTGGTACAGTAGATGATTATTCGAGCACACTACGCATTTCAGTTGGCTAGATGGGCGCACCATAGTATTGCAAGCTTTCATTGGTATAACCTTTCTTGGGTACTTCAGTATAACGTGATCAGCCTTTGGTTCACTGAACCTGCCAGGTAGTGATTCGAGAATTCTAATTCGCCGTTGCAAAAATTCGACCAGATCTTTCAGAGTATCTACTTCTTTGTTGGAAGAGAATTCCTCCCAACTTCGTCTAATAGTAGATCCTTGTAATCAATTCTTTGTGGTGTTACTTGATCTAGCGTTTTGACTATTTTGTCGAATGAATCGAGAAGTGAATGTAAATCACTTGCAGACTCCTTCTTGATGCTTGGCAAATCAAAAAGAGCCTGAACCTGTTGTTTTCGAAGGAGCTTTGAGTTCGAATAACGCTTCGTTAGGAGTTCCCATGCTACCGCATAATTCACCCTGGTAAGAGGAAGCGAGTCAATAACCGCCAAAGCTTGAAGGTGAAGCTTGACTTCGAAGGTAGTGGAATTTCTCCACGTCGGGAAGATCTGTTTGATCGTGTATCAACGAGATATACAGATCACGGAACGAAAGCCATTCGTCTAGCTGGCCGTTAAATTTTGGGAGAATGATCTGCGGTAAACGAACATGCGGATTCGGTCCAGGGAGAGTATTGTCGAGAGAGCGAGTCGTTTGGTTGAGCGTATTTACGTCTGAGTCCTGCTTCGTCTTTTCCATGAGAAACGATTTCAACTTGAAATAGCGGTTTTCGAAATCAACTCGTTCTTTAACGAATAGTTCTTCCTCGTCGGTCATGTCTTCGTGAGATTCTACATCGTCAATAGCTTCGGTCATTTCGACCCAGAGCTTGTCCAGCCTATCCAGTCGAACTGCAACTTCGGAGTGTCTAGTGTCTTCGGTGTATTGTTCCATGAAGCTGTACATGTTGTTGAACGATGTTTGAAGTCCTTTCAGCTTCGTCTGCAGCGCCCTTAGAGCATTAGACTTTGCTCTCGATGTAGATGGCATGTTGTGTTCCCTCGAAAAATGAGACCAAAGTAGCAAAGCTTAACGATATAAGGTGTTTGGAAAGCTAATTACCTATTAGCTCTTGAATCGAGCCTTATTTTTCTTTAAAGATGCTCCTCGTACAATTTCGAAAAATAGGAATCTATTCCGAATAGTTCTACTGGATGGACCACCGATTGGTATAACGATGGTTGAAGGATAACGACGAGATGAACGGATTTGATGTTTCGACCTTTTCCTTGGATTTATTTCTCTTCCAGATGAAATGATAACAGTCAGAAACAATGTCTATTGTTATCGTTGGGAACGTAACCTGATTCCACAAAAAGAACCGCGAGCAGAAATGGGATTTTTCTTGTAATGTAATGGAACCGCGCTCACCTATTTGTTCGTTAGAACAATGCCTTGTATGGTATTATCAATTCCTTCATTGATCCTTGGATTATTGTAGTGAAATTGAAGATGGCGAATTTTCCACAATATCGAAAGATATTGTATCCTATATTGGGTATTGACTGCAATGGCGCCAGGTGAATTTCCTTTGGAATAGCCTCCGTTGGATCGCTTCGAGAATCCGGTTCGAAGGACCAGTTGTTCGATAGCTGGATTGGGTTGCCGATTGGATTCCGATTGGATGATGTTTAATGTCCCGCTAAAGTATGAAGGTTGATCGCCGATGCAGTCCTGCCGATTCCGTTGGATTGCGAAACTTCTTTCACGATATGAAGCACGGTTTTTAATAATCCACTAATAACTTTATTTCTTTCATTAATTTCTACTTAATAATTATATTTAATTCATTAAATTTCACAGTAAATTCTTCTGAACGATTCTACAAAATTTTATCCTGCATGGTAATAGAAAGCGACCAATATATATAGGTTTTGGTTTGTAGCAATCGATGTATCATTGCTACCACGCGATGATGATGATACATCAAGTTGAGGGGTGTCTCGATTGGTCATTTCGCTCACCAACAGTAGGTTTAGAGTTCCCGTGAACAGGGCTGCCAATAATATTTTTCAAAAAACTGGAAGATTACTCTCAAAAAAACGGGAAGAAAACTGGATCCTGAAGAACCGTTTTATTTAAAGAAGATTGGCTATGATTTATATAGAATTATTTTTTATCCATTCCAATGCTAAAGAAATAAAATAATCTTTGAAGCTTCGTGTAGTAATTATATGGAGTTCATAAAACTGTAACTGTAATTACTGTGAAACGATATTTGAGGGACGGTTTTATTTGAGCTAAACTTGAAGAGTCTCGCATTTATCGCTTTTTTTTCCTTTATTAAAATTAATGAGGCACAGCTGTCCCATAGGGCAAATTTTGGCCAATCAACTATTATAGAATATACATAACATAAACTTAATAATAAAACAATTAGCTATGAGGAAACGATTACCCGCGGCTTACTCGGGGTTGGTTCCAAACACACTCACACACATACTTTCCAAACATTCAATAGCTTTCATTCTCGCATACAAAAGGATGGACAAGGGAAGGGGAACTAACTACCTTATACTAACTAATACTATGTGTTGGTCTAAAAAAGCGAAGCGAACAGTGTACCAAATTATAATTGAATTTTAGATTTCATGATGAATTCGTGTAAGAGCTTCATGGTTTGAATGTCCTTGTTTCCGCGAATATCTCGAATTGGTTGAACAGGAATTCCGGTCAGAATATTGGTTCGATATGCCCCGTAACGTTCGCACTCCCGGACGAGATGGTCAATGATGGCGTATCCCTTGCCGCAGTCGCAGAGATTCGAATCGGTGATGTTGATTCTGAAAAGATGACCGTTTTGAGTATAATGATTTGCCATTAGACGACTCATATTTTGTATGAACATCCGTGAAGAAACGATCTGATCGAACCAAGGTTTTGTTTTAACGGAAGGAAGAATACTGTAGCAGTATCTACCAAGATCACTTGCAGACCACCCTTGCTGCCATGACTCGAGTGCCCTACTACGGAGAATCGGAAGAAAATCGTGTGACTGAATTTCTCTGACGAAGATCTCGTTAGTATCACAACCGCACTTCGCCAATGTATCAGCCATCTCATTTCCGGCGATCCCAGAATGAGATGGAACCCATAAAAATAGTACAAAGTAGTTGCACGATAAGAGATATGCAATGGTATCTCTTATGTACAACACAAATCGATTTGTCTTTTTTGATGTTTTTGTATTCTTTATAGCGTTCAAAACACTAAAGCTGTCAGAACAAATAAGGTATTTACCAGGAGGGAGACCTTTGATGTAATCTACCACGAATAAAATCGCTGATAATTCCGCCGAGAATATTGAACAGGGGTCTATCAACCGCCTACTAACCTCCAGTTCAGTGCCAAACACTCCAAACCCCGCACACTCATCCTTCAGGGAACCATCTGTGTAAAATACAGCGTCCGCAAAATATGTTGACAACTTTTCTTGGAACAAGCTCTTTACGGAAATTGAAGATCTTCCGCTAAGCATATTTCTTTGCAATGAAGTATCAACCGAGACACAAGATATCGTAGAGGAAAAATCGTAATCAAAGTAACATTTCATCGATGCTTCAGTTGTAGGCAGGGTGAGACATTCTCGATATGAAATAAGAAACCTTGATTGTGGATTCCTGTCGAAAAGAAGGTCCAAGCCAATCCTAACGTCACTGGAAGCAATATGACAACTGACAAGGTATCTACAGTTCAACTCGTTAAAACGATTTGTGAGGGGCAAAACGCCAGCTAAAACCTCAACACTTTTTGTATGAGTCGACGTCATCAAACCCAAGCAAATCCTGAGACACCTGAATTGAATGCGTTCAAGTTTGATAAAGTGCGAATTTGCGGTCATACTAAAAACGAAACAACCATATTCCATCACTGAACGAATAGTGGTCTTGTACAGTTTGATCATGTCAGCGGGCTGGGCTCCCCACCAAGAACTCGATATAGTTCGCAAAAAGTTGATCCTTCTCTGGCATTTTTGTACCAAATATTCTATGTGGACTTTCCAAATGCATTTGGTGTCAAACCACACTCCGAGGTATTTGAAGCTGTTTGAATGAGAAATTAACTGTGTATAGAGAGTTAGCTGCAGAGATGAAGGTGGTCTTCTTCTAGAAAACATAACAACCTCAGTTTTGGCGACAGAGAATTCAAAGCCAATATTCGCAGCCCATTGCTCCAGATTATTCAAGGATGATTGCAAAGCACTTTCTATAAACATAGACTCCTTTCCACGGCACCATAAAGCACTATCATCGGCAAACTGTACCAGTGTACAGCCGATCGAAACACAACTATCGATATCCCTGACATAAATGTTATACAACAAAGGACTGAGAGCAGAACCTTGAGTTAGACCAAGGTAGCTAGTGCGCACTGATTTGACCTCATTGTTGTGGAAAAACTTCATTATTTTTGACGATAGAAGGTGAAACATAAATAGGGCCAGTTGAACGGGAACTCCAATTTGACACAGTTTGTGGCACAAAATATCAATCAAAACCGAGTCGTAGGCTCCCTTAATGTCTAGGAACACAGAGACTAGCACCTCCTTCGACTCGAAAGCATTCTGAATATCTGTCGCTAAAAGTATTTGACAGTCTCTCGTACTACGCGCCTGACGGAATCCGTACTGGGTTGCGGATAGAAGATTATGCTTCTCCACCCAAAATTCTAGCCGATGTAAAATCATTTTTTCCAATAGTTTCCGGACACACGACAATAGACCTATGGGGCGGTATGAATCAGCAAGTCCTGGTTCTTTTCCAGGTTTGGGAACGGCTACTACCTTCACCTCCTTCCACGAGTACGGAACAGTGAAACTTTGGAAAATCCAATTTAGAGATTTTAATAGGAGACGCATTGCGGACAACGGTAGATTTTTAATGAGAGAAAACTTTATACCATCTGTACCAGGCGAAGAATTATTACTCTGTGTTAAAGCAAGGTTAATTTCGAACAAATCGAAGTCTTTAATCAGATCATTTTCGGTGGTAGGTAATTCTCTGAACTCAGGACATGCACAAGGGACAAACGACGGACAAGTCTTGTTAGTAAACTCCTGTATCCATTCTGCATCATAATTGTCAACGCACGACGGAGGAGGATAGTAATTACGCAGTTTACGAGCTGTGTTCCACAATGTACGCATGGCTGTCTCTCTTGTCAAAGAGTCTATGAAGTTTTTCCAATAATTACGCTTTTTCGATTTGAACAGTTTTTTGCTACTGGCCTCAAGCCGTTTATATTCCAGGAATAAATGCATCGCACCACGTTTTTTGAATTCTCTTAATGCCTTAGAACGTTTCTTTACTATATCAGAACACTCTTTGTCCCACCAAATTGTAGGAGACCTACTAACTGAAGAAGAGGCAGGGGCGGGTTTCGTTTGTGCACGATGAGCAGACTCAACCATTAAATTAGAAATATAATTATGGAGATCTGGTATGGCCACCTCGCAGCAGTCCGTGGCTGTGGAAATATGCGATGAATATTGTACCCAATCAATATTTTTGGTGATATCAAAAGGTACTGTAGCTTCAAATGAACCCCTTTCGGAAAATTTGACATGAATCGGTAGATGATCGCTTCCTGTTGAATCATCCAACACGGACCAGGAGCAATTCAGCGCAAAGCTTGAAGTACAAATTGAAAGATCAACTCGACTACACCTAACCGGTGGGCAAGCCAAACGGGTTATCTCACCTGTGTTTAAAATGGAGAGATCAAACTCATCCAACAGATCGTATATTAAGTTTGCTCTACTATCATCGTGAGCTTCACCCCAAGCACAACCGTGGGAATTGAAGTCCCCGAGTAAAAACATCGGGCGAGGAAGTTGGTTGATCACATTTCTTAGAATCGGAAAAATCAATGGGCGTGACGGAGGAATATGTATCGAAGCAACAGTAATCCACTGGCCACAGACATCAATAGAGCACGCCACTGCTTCAATTGGACCCAAGTTTACCAACCGAACACGGTTGTATGAATAATTGTTTTTGATACCCAACAGAACCCCACCAGCCCGACTATCGCGATCGGCACGAATGATGTTAAACCTCGGAACAACAAAGTTCAACTCCTCGACCAGAAAAGTTTCGGATAATGCAAAACAATCAGCATCGACACAATTCAATTCAAGTTTCTAAGATTTGCCTGTTTCGGCAAAACGCTTCTGCAGTTCCACTGGAACAAGGAAAAATTCTTTCTCGGCCGACCGGAATTAGCCATCGATATCGCATTTATCGCTTCATATCCATAAAATCGCTGATAGAAGATCGTCGCAAAACTGCGAACAGTTCGAAACTTCAGAAAGGAACGGATTAGCATAAGATACGAGGTAAAATACCAATGAAAAATACCATAAACAACTTCCCATAATTTTATTTCAATACTCAAATGAGCACATTCAATGCCAAAACAACACTGCTCAAGTATTACTTTGAAATTATCAAGTTTTGGTATTGAGAAGCTATTTCTCTCTCTTTTTTTTTTGGTATTATTCATTGGTAATTTATTTCTTATATTAGACTTGTCCAAACCAAATTTTAGTATGAAGATCAAAATGAGGTATCCTTAAATATTACATCTTATGGTAGATCAATTGGTCTGAACTTCAGAATGGTTTGGAAGACCTACAACATCTGAAATTTATATAAATTGAAACAAAGTGTAGCACATTGGGTAGGCTGTTAAATAATATAGAAATTGAGTGATAGCCTGGTTTTGAAGTAGTTTGATAAGTTTCCAGCATTCGGTTTGCTCTTCGATTTAGCATTTTCGACAAAACACCGACGAATTGAACGAAATGGGAAGAACCAAATAACAACGTCACCTGTCGCAGAAGTCCATGAGGTACATGAAACACGACTGAAAAACAGTATATTTTCACTAAACGCACTGCGCGCTAACCGTATTGAATTCGAAAATATAAGCAATACTGAGTTGACTATGTAAGAAAAGAGAGATCAATCCAAGGTCGAACGACAAATGTCAAAAAAAAAAAGCTCAAGGAATAGGTAGGATATGGAAATGGATAAAAGTAGAGCACACATGTAAAAAACTGGATAAAACTGGACGATATTCCAAAAAACTGGAAGATTTTAGGGTTCAACTGAATGACTGGATCGAGAAAAAAGACGGGTGGGTGATGTCGGGGACATAACCGGAGTGACGTAGGACTATACAAAGGGGACAGCTTTTGTTAAATATATATTTTAAATATATTTTTTTTTTTTTTTCTCCTACGTGAATACCTACCTATCTACCTTAAAAATGGATTAGTTTACTGTTTACTCTTCATGAATATGTTGATGGTTCTGAAAAGAACCTTTGGTGTTGTGTTTTTGTTATTACTCGATATTCCCATCTTGTTCGGCCACTCGCCACAGCTTTCACAGTTGGAAAATTTCTTCCCATCCAGCTTGTGACATGTTGTTCAGTAAATTACATTTAATGCGACGTGCCGGAGAAACACTTTGCCACTCACTGAAACTAATTGTTGCCTTGATGAGCGCCGAACCGAAGCTGCTCTGTTCTTGATGCGGGTTTACTGATTGTCGTGAGCAGCTTTGCAAGCCAATTCGAGCACTCCGACGGCCGAAACTCTATAATCGCTGTTAGGTATACTGGTGCTCCGGCACCAATCCGTTCGGCCTAGTTACCCTTGCGGAGCAATCAGTGAATGCGACCAACAGGGAACTGGAGACCTGCACGGTTCGAGTGAGACTTTGCCTTTCCCTTAACTTGTCCTCCTTTGTTACGTCCACGATGCCGATGCCGTACAACCACACGGGTTTACGGTTTGAAAGAAAATAAGATATTTTTTTGGGGTCCGCGTGTTTTATACTCTAGCGGTACACACTCACAGGATAGAGACAAATCGGCAGACTCAGCCAGAGGGGCGAGTCCAACGAGACGAACGAATGAGCGTTAAAAGGGAGCGATGGCAAAAAAAATACATTCATTACGATTTGTTCGCTCGTTGGATTCACATGCAGGCTAAAAAGGATCCTTTTCAGGATCACAAAATTATCTTCAATCAAAAGAGTTTATTGTTTTGTTATCACTCGATATCCCCATCTTGTTCGGCTAAACCTTCCTGTTTAGCGATTTGTTGCCACTCGCCACAGCTTTCACAGTTGGAAAATTCCAACAACATGTCCCATCCAGCTTTGTGACATGTTGTACAGTAAATTACATTCAATGCGACGTGCCGAAGCGCCACTCAGTGTCGCATTGGAGGCGATTTTAACCTGTAATTGAACATTTGCGATGACAGTGGTACAGTGTCGACTTTCAACTTTCAATCTGGAAACAATTTAAGAATTGGTGAAAATTGAATAATCAGGAAAGTCCCCAACTATCAATAAGCTCAGAACAACTGCCAGATTCACATACTCATCAGATCCTGGCAAACAAATTATGAAAAAATCAATTTTTGTTTTATTATTATTTTGGATAATGTTTTAGAAAGCATTGAACTGTATTTCCTAAACTCTTTTTTGGAAGGTTTAATGGCCCTGAAAAGCGCCTTGTTTTATGGAATGGTTCCAATTTAGAAAACTTAGTACTCGTGGTTTTGAAAAAAAACCATTTTGAACGCCCTCGATGCCGCCTTGTTCTGGATTTGCCACCAAAGCAGTTTGTATAAAGAACAAACTTTTTTCTTCTGCTACCTGCTGCCGTTTTGCGATTGCGTTTGCCACTCGCCACTCGCTGCAACTGCCTGTTGTCTTGATGTCCACCGAACCGAATGTGTTCTGTTCTGAATGTGGGTTTTCTTATCGTCGCGAGCAGCTTTACCAGCCAACTCGATCACTTCGGCGGCCGAAACTATATAACGCCGGCTAGGTGGACTGATGCACTGGTACTAACGCACTCGGCCTAGCTACCCTTGCGGAGAACTCCAGAGCAACACGGTTCGAGCGGGATTTTGCCTTTCCCTTCACTTTTCCTCCTTTACCATGTCCAGACATGGCTGCTTGGGTTGGTTTGTTGATGTGTTATGATGCGAACCGATGTGGTGTACGGTTTGAATGAGAATGATCGTTACGGCAGCGGAGCGGGGATTTTTAAGCTGACTGGTTGGCTCGAGAACTACGCATGTGTGAGACTGCGACCAATATTTCGTTCATTTTTTTCTTTTTCCTTTCCAATCGTGCTTCATTCTATTTCGCTGCTGCTCTGGTTGCCCGTTTTGATCGGTACGATTTGAGGAGCACAAAAAGGACCAATCAAAAATTGGCACATAGAGCATTTTGACAATGCTTGATATTTCACAATTATTCAATTATTTATCTCAAGAAAAATGAAATGTTATTCGTTATGATAGATGCGTAGATATATTTCCTATCAATTGATGCAAAAACCTTTGCGATCTATTGAGAAATGCTCGAGTTATAAGCGTTCCAAATCTTGCATTTTTTCCTACTTGTTCAGTGCCTAGATTTCCATTTCACCCCCTACATCTTCCGGTTAGACGTAGTCCTACGTCAAAAAACTGGAAGAATCCAGTTTAAACTGGAACGTTTGCAACGCTGCCCGTGAACGTGAACACGGACAAACACTTTTTGGTTAATAATTCATCAGTCCACATATAAAACGTAAGGAAAACATCTTGAAACGATAGGAAGAAAAATTTTCTAGTAGAAAAACATGTTTAAACGCAATTCATATTGATAAAAGTGGATTGATTCAATATTTCACAACGATTCTGAATTTCCACCGTGGAATCGAGATGTTGGTGTACTCACCATAGTTCACCGACTTCGGTGAACGTGAACGTGGAAACGGTGGTGAATATAGACGTCAAAATGTTTCCTCGTTCATGTTCACGTTCGAATGTCCCAAGGCATTCTGAAAATTATTTCACCGTGAACTGTAAAAGGATATGTTTAACAATTTTTCAAGTTTTCAATAAAACATTTGATATGGATGTAATTTCATTCATTGAATTCTAAGCTTCGTTGCTTCGGGTTGATTTGTGAACAACTGTATATTTTATCCGAATTACTTAATTGAAGCTCGATGTTCATTTACTTCACGTTTACTGCCGAACTTTTAATATGAACATGAACGTGAACAAAAACGTTCTATTCACCACGATTTTTTGAGTTGTTTGTTCGCAATGTAGTTCATCGTGAAATGAACGTACTATTCCACCACCTGTTCAAGTTCACGTTCACGGGAACTCTAAACCAGGCTTAACCTGTGTATGGGAATTTCACCAGTATGCTTCGAGTACGATTCAAGAAGAGGGCACAATCACATATTAACATCGTTAGTCAAATGCATTTCTTCTATTATCAACGCTGAAGCGTTTGTCATATATGCAGAAGGATTTGTCATCGAAATGAGTTAATGAACCGGTCGTATTCAAAATTTATAATCGACAACACTGAGCGTTATTTACTGTAGACAACAAGCTCTTTCGCTTGCTTATTCTTGCTTGGATCTAAATGTTGCATTATGAACTCAAAGCCGTAGGGCATAATTACACACAGCTGACTATCAACATCAAACTTCATCTTTCGATTTTACTTATCACACAACAGATGCGTTTTTCAAACTCTGAGTTACAATATTTTGACACATGAAAATCAGCGCATTACAGGAAACGTGTATTGTCATTGCATTCAAAGAGCTTATGTTCATAGCTCCAGTATTTGTAGCACATCAAGACACTAAATGCTTAAAAAGTTAACATTTATCTCATCCGGCAATCACTTCCATTTTCAACAATGTTTCGAACGTTTAGGTATAAACTAGCTGACCCGGCAAACTTCGTCCCGTCCTAAATTTATTTTTCGTTATCACATTCACGTTACAAAGCACACGTTCATGGGTCCAATCGCAGAACTGCTCATTGATTGATCCATGCCCTCAGAGAGGGGGTAGGTGTGTCGAACCACCATAGAAACATTTAATCCTCCCAAAACCTCCATATACCAAACATGGCTCAATTTGCTTGAATAGTTCTTGAAATTTGTTCTTGAAATTTGAAATTTGTGTTTCATTTGTATGGGAGGGAGCACTCTTTAAGAGAGGGGGAAGGAGTGTCGAACTGTCATTGAAAAGTTTATCGATCCCTAAAACCTCTATATGCTAAGTTTGATTCCATTTGTTTGATTAGTTCTCGAGTTGTTCAGCAGCCTCCCCCCTCTTTAGAGAGGAGAAAGGAGTGTCAAACCACCATAAAAACAATTATAGCTCCCTAAAACCTCCATCCAATCCTCCAAGTGACCATTCTACCCTGGATTCCTCTTGTCAAGAGAGATGCACCACGATTGATGTGAGGTACAGACTAAGGAGGCGTCGCTGATTAATGGTCAGTTGCACCCCAATAGGAAGTATCCCATGTCGGCCACACATACAGAGCACTGGAGACTGCAACATCCCAATTATGAGAATCTTTGTAACACTAACTTCGAGCCAACCGCGAGTAATCGGTTAGTATTACAAAGATCGGTAATCGGCAAAAATTGTCAAAATATAGAACTTCCGGCCGCCGCTATGGCTATGCCTCAATAAAATATATATTTTGGAAAAAAAACCTCCATAAGCCAAATTTTGTTCCATTTGCTTGATTAATTCTCGAGTTATGCAGAAATTTGTGTTTCATTCCTATGGCAGCCCCCCTTAGAAAAGTCGGAGGAGTGTTGAACCACCTTAGAAATGTTTCTTGCTCTCTAAAACCTCGCCGAAGTTGGTTCCGTTTGCTTGATTATTTCTTGAATTATGTAGAAATGTATGGCAGTGCAACAATAAGTTTCATTTTTCTCTGTATTTCCGTTCATTCTGGTCTCTCAATTTATCCAATATTTTAGAGGATGCCAATGAGCCATATTTGTAATTCAAATGCATTATGTTCTAAATAGATACTTCTGATAAACAAAACGATGTATGAAGATTAGTTCTGTGTGAACTGTATCGCTGTAGAGGACGTACTATGCGTACTTTGCTATGCAGCCGAGGCATTTTACCCCTTTTTTCATAACTCGAGAACTACTAAAGCAAATTGAACCAAAATTCGCATATGGAGGTTTTAGGGAGCAATAAATGTTTCTATGGTGTTTCGACACTTCTCCCCTTCTCTAAGGGGAGGCTGCCATACAAATGAAACACAAACTTATGCATAATCCGAAAACTATTCAAGCAAATGGAATCAAATTTGGGATGTGAGGGTTTTTGGGAACGAGAAATGTTTCTCTGATAGTATGACATCCTTCCCTCCTCTGGAATGGAGAGGTGGTTCCCATAAAAATAATACACATATTCCAACCAAACATAACAATTGCAAATTTTCGGAAAACTCTGAAATAAAATGGGAAAATTGGAAAAAATCAATTCGCATATGTTCTACAATTACAGATTGACAAGCGTTGTTAGTCCATTTGATGCTTGCGCTAACGAAATTGATCTCCGTTCGAAAGTGGAAATGGATTTTAATGTGATAAAACGCACTCCTATATCGTATTCTATATATAATAAATAACAATGGATCGCGGAGTTGATAAGAGCAATATTCTAGAAAAGAATTGTCCGATTTAGGGCTGTCTTTATTTTCTGTATCAAAAATTTATCCCATGTAATGGATAAACATGTTATTTGCAAGTGCTTGAACGAGAATCGTGTCTGAAAATCTATTTATATAAAAATGGAGTGATGTCTGTCTGTCTTTCTGTGTGTATGAAGGGGTTTTTGGGATCGGGGAAGGTTCTTATAATAGTTTAAGACCCCTCACCCCTCTCAAAGGCGGGGGGGGGTGTATCCCATACAAATGAAACACAAATTTCTGCATATCTCGAAAACTAATGAATCGAGCCAAATTTGGCATGTGAAGGTTTTTGAATATGAGAAATGTTTCTATGATGGTATGACACCCCTGAAATGGAAGAGGGTTCCGTAAAAATAATACACATATTTTAACCAAACATGAAAATTGATTTTTTTTAATGTGCTAAAACGCACTCCTATATCTTCTTCTATCTACATAAATTAAAAATGGATCACCGAATGTGTTGATAGGAGCAAAACTCGAAAAAGGAATTGTCCGATTTAGGGCTGTCTTTATTTTCTGTATCAAACATTTATCCCATGTAATGGATAAACATGTTATTTGCAAGTGGTTGAAAAATCTTGAACGAGGATTGTGTCTGAAAATAATCTGATATTATAATGACGAGTTTTGGTAGAAGTACTAGGAATTTTATAGTAAAAGGTAATTTTAAAGGGTAGATTAGAAGATCAATCAATGAACAGTTCTACGATTGAACCTATGAACGTGCGCTTATTAAGAAAACGTGAATGAGATAATGAAAAATAAGTAACGCAATCTCGATAATTTATTTAGCAGAACAACGTTTGCCGAGTCAGCTAGTAATATGTATATATATATATATATATATATATATATATATATATATATATATATATATATATATATATATATATATATATATATATATATATATATATATATATATATATATATATAAAATGGATTTCTGTCTGTCTGTCTGTCAGTCTGATTATGGACTCGGAAACTACTGAACCGATCAATTACTCGAAAATTAATCAAGCAAATGAAACGAAATTTGGCATATGGAGGTTTTAACGGGTGTTAAATAAAAAATGAGAATTTTTTCAATCACATATAAAAAAAAATTTTTTTCATCGATTTCAGTATTTTTTATTAATAACATAATGTATTTTCTTCAAAAAAATGTCAGAGAATGTTTGAGTAAGGGCCGTGGTCTGCTGTTCGACGCAACCTTGTCGCGATGCTCTCACAAGAATGTTGTACGGCACTTACGTCTATTTTCCGGGTACAATTCCGGATTCTTGTAGTCAGTTGCTTCGTGTCCTTGGCCCTCCAATTGTTTTTATACACTAGGGCACTGAGTGAGCCAAAGAAATCCTCTATAGGGCGGCACTGGGGCAAGTTTGTTGGGTTACGATATTTCGGTTCGAACGGTATCTTTTTCTCCTCAAGATATGCCAGCGTCTTCTTGGCGTAATGGGAAGACGCCTTGTCCGGCCAGAAGACGTACTTCCCATCCGCGTGATGCTCGTTCAGGAACGGCAGCAGGATTTTATTCGAGGCACTCTTCTCGATAGATTTGTTGGTTGATTACCAGACCGCTCGGCTTAAACCAAGGCTTCGAAATGCCTCGGAAATGGCCGGTCGGAAATGGCGATGTACAACATAACCTTTTTTTTCAAACTTGTGCTTGAACTTGTATTTCACTTCAGGCGTGTGGATGACTTGTCGCTGGAGTAGTAATTATCATTTCCTGGAAACGTATGTTTTGGACAGCGGAAAATAGCTTTCGTCGTCCAGAACGAAAGACGTCCTGCGGTATTTTTTGGCCATCCACCGACACTGTGATTTAACCGTCTCAGACGATTCCTTCCATCTTGAGGGTCCGATGGATCAATACGTGGGAGCAGACATATTTCCGACCGGCGTCACGCAGGCTGGTTACGTCCTTGTTGTCAAACAGCTTCTTTAACGATGTATTCCTCTGCTTCGTCATTATCGTCACCGGACGACCACTTCCGACCTTCCGCTCTACGTTCAGGGAACCCAGGATACGATATACCGTCCTGACAGGTACATTTTCTTCCTTAAAATGTGTTCAAATTGAATAGGATTTTCTAACGGAATTTGATAGAATAGGCACCTAAGTGGAACTATACGAAAATGTAGAAAATGTAATAAAAAAATAGTGGAATTATAACCATATTATTATAATGCTTAACAGGTTTTGTTATAATACATTCATGTTTTAATACAGTCAACTCTCCCTTACTCGATGTTTTTCCTAACTCAGTGGATTTCATGGTACCTTCGATGGTCCTTTGGATATCGAGTTAGGGAGAGTTGACTGTAATATACAACGGATGCAGGACTAGAAATGTTTTTTTTTAAATTAAGATTTTAATTTTTCAGCATCGAAAGTTCGACGTCAGGCTCAAAAATAAAAAAAATCGTTGAATTTGGTCGTGTATACTATTTTCAAACCTTTCAGCGAACTGAAAAATGATAGTCGGATGGACCAAGTACGCATTGTAGTGAAGCAATGATCGGTAGCTGTATTGAAAATTTTAAAGAACAACCCAGGACTGTGGATTAGCGATATTGCCATGAAATACAGTTCAAACAAAAAAAAACATGGGTGACATAATCGCAAAATTGACGTAGAACGACTGTATGCTTAGTAATCCTTTATTTGTATTGTCTTTTCTTTTTCTTTTATTCCTTTGTTCACGGAGACTTTAAATCATTCAATTCATTGGCATCCGATGTTGACTAGATTCAATTTTTGTTATTCCGTGTTTGAAATTTCTTTGTAAAGCTCTGGGGCTTTCAACAAATCACTGAAGGGGATATTCTAGTGTAGAGGCACGAAACAATAAAACAAATAATGAATTAAAAAAAAAAATAAATAGGAATAAATAGAATAGTTACAAGCTGATAAAGCTAGGGGGTAAAAAAAAAGTTTTGCCTTGGCGTACACGATTCCAGCCCTACTGATTATCTGAAACAACATATCGAACAGACAATACATTGAATGTTTTGAAAGCTTTCATTGCAATTGTTGATAGCAATAATCGAACGAAATAATCAGCTGATTAATTGGAATTCTCGACATACTAAAAAGAGATATGTATAATAGATTGTCCGGCATAAACGAACCGACAATAGCATTTTTAAAAGTATTCGATGAGTTTATTTTCCGCGTTGGAAATTAATTTCCACGAACGGTGGACGTCGTTTAATTTCAAACACAACTGCAACCAAAATTCCTTGCTAATCTAAATTTTCTCGGTTGTTGCTTTTGTGTCAGCAAAACTATGGGAGACGCAAAAGTGCAACCGCCACTCGTTGTGATTTATCGTGCAGTATATTGTCAGTAGCCATAGTGGAGATGCTGAAACCGAATTACTCTTGAGTGACATCATGAACTAAGTGGTCTTCGCGCTATTAAACATGCATCTCAACACCACTAAATAAAGGGTGTGTCACATCAAATTGCATCACGGAAAAAACGCTGTAGAAATTCGCCCAGTAGACCGATCCTTTTGAAAATTTTAGACAGTAAAATAAAAACTATTAAACAACTTTTGGCATTTTCTTTTTATTCATACTTCGAGCCCAAGCCCGTATGCTCGCACCTCCTTCTTTACCCCGTCCATAAGGTTCTGTACAACGTCAGGTTGTAGTTTTTTTTGAACAGCAATCCATTTTCTCTTGAAGTCCGCCTCCGATTTGACAACTTTTGGGTTCTTCCGGAGGGCCTGCTTCATAATCGCCCAATATTTCTCTATTGGGCGAAGCTCCGGCGCGTTGGGTGGGTTCATTTCCTTTGGCACGAAGGTGACCCCGTTGGCTTCGTACCACTCCAACACGTCCTTTGAATAGTGGCACGAAGCGAGATCCGGCCAGAAGATGGTCGGGCCCTCGTGCTGCTTCAATAGTGGTAGTAAGCGCTTCTGTAGGCACTCCTTAAGGTAAACCTGCCCGTTTACCGTGCCGGTCATCACGAAGGGGGCGCTCCGCTTTCCGCAAGAGCAGATCGCTTGCCACACCATGTACTTTTTGGCAAACTTGGATAGTTTCTGCTTGCGAATCTCCTCCGGAACGCTGAATTTGTCCTCTGCGGAGAAGAACAACAGGCCCGGCAGCTGACGAAAGTCCGCTTTGACGTAGGTTTCGTCGTCCATTACCAGGCAATGCGGCTTCGTCAGCATTTCGGTGTACAGCTTCCGGGCTCGCGTCTTCCCCACCATGTTTTGCCTTTCGTCGCGGTTAGGAGCCTTCTGAACCTTGTATGTACGCAGGCCCTCCCGCTGCTTGGTCCGCTGGACGAATGAACTTGACAAATTTAGCTTATTGGCGACATCCCGGACCGAACTTCTCGGATCACGTCTAAACTGCTTAACTACGCGCTTGTGATCTTTTTCACTGACGGAGCATCCATTTTTGCCGTTCTTCACTTTCCGGTCGATGGTTAGGTTCTCGAAGTATCGTTTTAGTACTCTGCTGACCGTGGATTGGACGATTCCCAGCATCTTACCGATGTCCCGATGTGACAACTCCGGATTCTCGAAATGAGTGCACAGGATTAATTCACGACGCTGTTTTTCGTTCGACGACATTTTTCCAAATTTACGAAAAATTGACAGTGAAACATGGCCAACGTGATCTATACACTCTTATCTGATTATAAGCGAAAGCTGAAGATATAATTCCTAAAAATTAAATTTCTACAGCGTTTTTTCCGTGATGCAATTTGATGTGACACACCCTTTATTTCAATCAGTGCCACAGGGGGAGCACCTTCCAACGGTTTTATCCAATTATCGGAGAGAACCGTGCCAAAATTCTCAACAGTGAATATTGTTAACTGACAGACTGCAAGATTTTAACGCAAATCAGAACACATCAAACTCGCACCCTTTGCCATGCCCAGGTGGATTTACATTGTGTAGCTCATTATCACAACCAAAGCGCACTTTTCACAATTTACAAACGTTATTTATTAGACACCGACTGTCCAAGCCCAACCAACTGTTCATTGAACGTACCAAGGCTTGCGGCAGTTATATTTATATTTCTGCCTAAATATGATCTCACGAACAAGGATAGGCCGAAAAAATGATAAATTCGCCAGAATGGTGTCCACCGTCTTTGCTAATTAATCATCGGCAATTCGGCAGGTGGTTTTGGTCGGCCCATTTACATCTCGTTTTGGTGACATGCAAAGAACTGGGATCGTGAGAGTTGGGCACAGGTTGAACAACGGTGTCAGAAGCGTTCACCTTATTGTCGGACGCTCAAAAACAGTATTTGTTGAGTGGACCAGACCTAGCGCAATTATCTATTCTCAAGCGGAAGTGTCGAGTTTTGCGTTTTTTTCATATTGTCACAGACTTATTTACGCGACCATTTGTTTTCACTGTCTTTTCCTCACGCGATTTGTGACGAGGAATAATGACACTTGGTACAAAATTTATGCCGTCAGCAACATAACCGACGGGAAATAAACAAGCGAAAATAGCTGTTCGAACAAAATACTTAATTGTCTGCCCAAGAACACGAGTAGAAATTATTTTTCTTCGTCATTCATTCAACACGTTGACTACCGACCAAAAAAAATATAACAGAGTGAACCTATCTTTCTATCGTAATCTGCCAAACCAACTAGTGTCTTCAACGTAAGAACCTCTGCTCTGCTCGGGTACTTCTGGCTTCTTTGAACTTCTCATTATTAATATGCGAATAAACTGTAGTGTGACTGTTGTGGATAGTGTGTAAATAATAATGTAATTTAGATGAAATCTTGAAAACAAAAATATATACTTCCATCACCCATCGCGGGAAATAACACGAACTCCGGCTCAGCATCTATATGGCCGCAACAGAAACCAATAAATAACATCGCTTCTCTCAATTCCTTTTATAATGGAGCAAACAAAAAAAAAACACGTTTTACTTTCACCGACTAACCGACCAACCGAACGCCCGAGAACAATATGTGGACTATTTTTGTAACTCACTCTCGTTAGTGTAACAAACGGCGGTGTCGAACCCGCGTTTGATTAAGATTGACTCTCGAAGGAAAAAAAAAAATGACACCAACTCGGAGACATCATGTGTATGATGTCGTTCAGAACAGTAGCATCTACTTCATGGTTCACGCACTTGCGGCTTGGTGAGGTGGCGGTGTGGGATGTAATCTTCGGAAAAGTTTTCATCTTGATGCGTGTTTGGCGAAGTTAAACAGCTTGAAACTTGAAACTGCTCCTGTCACGGGAGGCTCTTGCTTTTTTTGCCTCTCAAAATAGGAATGGCATGGGATGTGTGGTAGCACTCGGTCCTGACATCATCGGAGGATCGTAACCAATATGTTTTTTAGGAAGATAATTGAACCTTTGACTTTTATTTCTATTTCCAGTGTCGAATGTGCATTTCGGAATGATTTTCGCATCATTGAAACACTAAAAATAACCGGTTTTAAAAGCTGAGGATTGTACGATCATGAGTTCAAAACTCAGGGCCCTCATTGACCATCTTTGTGTTGTTACAGAATAGCTACGTCCACGCAACAATCATCAGCGATGGAGATCGATCTACGGTCGAAATAAGATCGATTCATCCATACAACCGCTCTGCTCTGCCAGACACATCGGGCTACTGTTCTATAAATAACTCAACAATGATCAATCAACTGTCTCCGCTGTCCGGTGGTCCATCTGGATAATGGAAGAACAGAAAGAATAACTCTTACGCCTAAATGGCTACTGTGTGAATGTACCATATGTAATGGTATAGAAGGAATACTGGCGAATGGCAACTGTGTAATGTGCTAATTATAGATATGATAACCACGTGACATGTACACGATTCAAATTCGGCTCTGTTACTGCTAAAATGCTAATGAGCCTTAAATAAATAAATGGGATAAAAAAAAAAGCTGAGGATTTTTCACATAACATACGTCGAAACCAGAGAGGCGTTTTTCTTCGTTTTTGAGTTATGATTTTTTAAATCTAACCAATGGTTCGAAAAATCAATTTTTTCCTCTTTTTCCCAACACAAAAATTCATAACTTTTGATCTACTAGACCGATTCAGATGGTCGACACATAAAATTAAAGCCAATTAGATAGTCTTTTTTGAAAAATATTAGACTTGCGAAAAAAAATGGATCTTGATTTCGTAATTATTGATTGTATTAGTTTTTCATAGTTTACATGGTTTCGGAACCAAGAATGCTATATTTTTTTATATTTTTTCTTGAAAGCTGAGGTTTTTTTTTACATAAAGTATCCAAACATCAGAGATGTGTTATTTTTCGTTTTTAAGTTATGATTTTTTGAAGTTAACATGTTTTCAGTCTTCGTTCAATATTTCTATGCGACTAGAATTCAATTAATTGGCGATTGTGTCATTTTTTCAAAAAAGACTGGCTAATTGGCTTTAATTGAAAAATGATTTTTGGACCATCAGTTAAATTTGAAAAATCATAACTCAAAAACGAAGAAAGACGCCTCTCTGGTTTCGACATATGTTATGTGAAAAATTCTCAGCTTTTCAGAAAAAATATTTTAAAAAATAGCGCCTTACGTCTCGAGACTATGAAAACAATAAAAAACGAATACAACCAATAATAACGAGAGCAGAGTTCGAATTTTCCGCAGGTATAGTATTTTTTTCAAAAGAGACCATGTGATTGGCTTTAATTTAATATGTCAATCATCTGAATCGGTCTAGTAGCATTAGCATTAGCATTGAGCAAGTTGCACAATATCGTAGGTGGTACGAATTCAAAACTGTTATGTTAAAAAACAAGCCTCCACCCGTTGCTGATGATTAGTAATATCTCTTAGGTGAAAGTATGTTTTCTCCAACAGTTAAGAATTGTCCTGGTCACGTCCTTGCAACTGCTAAGGGAAGGGAAGGAATGTTAGTTCGACATTTACTTAAGAGAGATGCAGAGAACTCTACGACCTCTCATAAATGTCTCGGGAAGTTAGGAATATGTTAGTAGGGAAGGTAAGCCATAGGATACACTCAGCCAGTGTTACTGGCAAAGCTTGTTATTACTATTACTATTACTATTACTATTACTATTACTATTACTATTACTATTACTATTACTATTACTATTACTATTACTATTACTATTAGTATTACTATTACTATTACTATTACTATTACTATTACTATTACTATTACTATTACTATTACTATTACTATTACTATTACTATTACTATTATTTAAGGCAAGTGATATCTGCTGAAAGAATTGGTCAATGAAATTCTATGCATTCGGCCTTCCGATCGTTGTCATGTTGAATCTGCGGGAATGAATGTGTTTCAATTATCTTCTTCTTCTTCAATGGCACTAACGTTCCTAGAGGAACTTCGCCGTCTCAACGTAGTATTACTTGCGTCATTTTTTATTAGTACTTAATTGAGATTTCTATGCCAAATAACACGCCTTGAATGCATTCTGAGTGGCAAGCTCTAGAATACGCGTGATCACAGTGCAAGTCGGAGGAAATTTCTTTGACGAAAAATTCCCCCGACCAGAACGGGAATCGAACCCGAACACCCGGCATATTAGTTATGACGCTAACCACTCGCCCACGGGAGCACACGTTTCAATTATCTATGCGAGACTAAATATGAAGTGTCAAAAGTCCTCTTCGGTCTTCCGATCGTTGCCACGTTAATTGTTGCGTTAACCACATCTAGAAATTGGAACATGAATTGAGAACCAAAAGGCACTCAGAAACAGAAATACGCGTCCAGCCATGCTCATGAATCTCGAACGGAATTGGAAACATTCAACACGAAACATGCTTCACACGACGAAATACGCTATAGTAAAATAAAATATTATTCAAATAAATTTAATATGTATGTAATGAATTAAAAATGAATGAATGTTGATCTACAGTAAGCTACATTTAAGTCGACATGCCGAGGCATCACTCAGTGTCGCATTGGAGGCGATTTTGACCTGTAATTGGACAATCGCGATGACAATGGTACAGTATCGATGTCTGGTGCGACTTTCAATGTGGGAGCATAATTTGGGCCCCGAACTCGATGTTTACAAAATGTCCAATCAGATGTAAAAATGTCCAATTAAACGATTCGCATTACAGGTCTGTCCAATTAGCTAGATGTCGAATTGGATGTAGCTTACTGGATAACAATAACATAACAAATAACAATAATTTCGAACAGAACTTTCCAGAGAATGTATTACACATGATGTCAATCATCCGAATCGGTCTAGTAGTAAAGTTATAAATTTATGAAAAAGGTCATTTTTGGAAAAAAAAAAGGAAAAAGTTGATTTTTCGGACAACCCTACAATGGAAATGGTCACCCTACTGGAAAAATAACAAAATACTGATCTATTGTTTTGCGATAAAGAACAAAACTACCACTGTTGGGGCGCTGGTTCTCCGGAATGGTGATCTTTTCACGGCGGAATCTGGTCCGTTGAACGGTAGAAGTTTACCGTAATAAAAGCGCGAACGGTAACACGTGGTACACTATTGAAATTTTATTCGTAGCGAAATGGAAACAGAACTATCTTATCCGACGGTTTTTGTTAGACTGATCTGCTCGATAAAACTGATAGTGGTTATCGAGGCAGAGTGTTTCATCTCGATAACGAGATGCGAGAGAATCCTATCTCCTATTACTACTCTCCTCCGCTTTTCGTCATGCAAAACGGATTGAGTGACTAAATACAATTATGGCAAATTCTATTAGGGTCAGCTTGTTAATTGTGGTAAGTGCCCAAACATTCCGCCCACCATTGAAATCTTGATTTCAATCATAATTTATAGATAGAGATAAATAATTCGCTTTTCTAACTACATATAAGGATACATTTCAATAAATTCATCAATACTGCATCTTCTGGAACAACGTAGTAGGGTGGTAGATCGGATCTTGAGGTATCTTCAGCGGGGGTTGCCAGATAGGTTGACATCTTCCTCTTGACGAATAGGGTGGTCCAAGTCCAGGTATCCTGCCAATTCGGTTGACTTTAGGTCGGGGATTACAATTTTCAAGGAAGCGTATTAGATACTTAACTTGCGAGAGGACCATTAGGTCCCGTCCCATCCAACATTGCGTTTGTTGCTGGCACCTCGAACGTCTGGAACGCTGCAGTCTCTCGGTCTGGTTGATTGTCAGCAATAGGCAGAACGCAAATACGTGTGATTGCCCGTTTGTAGATGCCGTCTTTCGTGCGGATGCTGACGACGCGGATGAGTCCATCGCTGCCGGGAAATACTTCCACTACTCGACCAAACCGCCACTTTTGCGGTGGCAGGTTCTCTTCGCGAACTAATACCATCGTACCGATGCGAATGTTGTCTCGTACTTTGGTCCATTTGGTTCGCTGTTGTAATCCCGACAGATATTCGGTTGACCACCGTTTCCAGATGCGGCGAAGATATTCTTGGATCATTTGCCACTGCGATAAGCGATTGGTGGGTATTTCTTCGTACGATGGCTCCGGTATAGCAGTAAGGGGCCTGTGCACCAAGAAGTGGCCCGGAGTGAGGACGTCTAGATCTTCGGGATCGTTGCTGAGCTGCGTGAGAGGCCTGGAGTTGAGGAGTGCTTCGATTTGTACGAGTAGTGTTGTAAATTGCTCGGTGTTGGCCATGGCGTTTGCGAGTGTACGATGAAGATGTGTCTTCAGCGACTTGACAGCCGCCTCCCAGATGCCGCCGAAATGTGGTGACCTCGGAGGAATAAACGAAAACTGAATCCCATTTTCAGTACAATGACGGGTGGTTTCCATGCGGTTCTGCTGGGAGCTAAATAAGTAGACAAATTCGTTTAGTGTTCGCCGTGCTCCAACAAAATTAGTCGCATTGTTGCAGTAGATCGTCTTGGGTATCCCTCGTCGTGCTGCGAATCGCTTTAGGCAAGCGATGAACGAATCGGTGGACAAATTTCCTACCAATTCAAGGTGGATTGCCTTGGTAGAAAGGCAAACAAATACAGCCACAAATACTTTCAACGGTGCGGACTTGCGGGTAGGTGGCCGAAGATAAAAGGGACCACAAAAGTCCACTCCGGAGTTTAGAAACGGCAAAGCTGGAGTTACACGAACAAGGGGTAAATCTGCCATGACTTGGTCGGAAGAATTAGGACGTGTGCGGAAGCAGGTCACGCATTCGTGTGTAATTTTTCTAGTAAGATCGCGTAAACGTAACGGCCAAAATTTTGTGCGAACGATGGCGGCCAAAAGTGTCGGTCCGGAGTGTAAGCGGTTCAGATGATAATGGCGAACAACTAATAAGGTGAACGGATGTTTATGGTCCAAAATCATTGGCTGTTTCTGGGCGTAGGGTACAGCTGCGTGGTTGAGACGACCACGAGTGCGAAGTACACCATCGACGAGTACTGGAACGAGCGCTTTCAGCTTGGAGGTTGGTTTCACGTGACCGGTTGTTCGGATGGATTGTAAATCAGCAGCGAACGATTCCTGCTGGGAGAGTTTCACTAGACATATTAACGCTTTTTCTAGCTCGGCTGTTGATAGTGGTCCGGAACTTCTGGATTGTCGATTTTGCTTGGTTGCATTCCTGCAGAATCTACGTATGTAGGCTACTAAGCGAACTAAATTTGAGAGAGACGATTTAATTGAAAATACAGTGCTATGTACGACGGCAGGAAGAGCCACTACTGGTGTCTCTTGCAGTTGTTCTTGAGTGAAAATGTTGTCTGATGTCCGAATAATCTCGGGCCAGAATCTATTTGGCTGTTGCAACCATGGAGGCCCTTGCCACCATAGTGAATGGTCGATCAGCTCTTTGGCTGGCATACCCCTAGATATGACATCTGCCGGATTTTCGACACCGGAAACGTGTCCCCAGACACCTGAAGCGGTAATTTGCTGGATTTCAGCCACTCTATTGGAAACGAACTTTTTCCAGCGCGATGGCGATGCTGCTAGCCAATGCATAACAATCATTGAGTCCGTCCAGAAGAACGGACGGGCTGCAACTTGCAGACTGCTTTCCACCTTCTCGAATAAGTGACTTAATAGAAGCGCTCCACAGAGCTCAAGCCGTGGCAATCGAATAGTGAGTTCGAGTTTTTCAGTCGCCTTAGGGGCGACTTTCGATTTTGCTGTGAGCAAATGTACAGAAACTACTCCAGTTGCAGAAATAGTTCGAAGAAATATACACGCACCGTATGCGCTTTCCGAAGCATCGCTAAAGCCGTGCAGTTCTGTACTGACAGGATCTGTGATTGGTGCCGCCCACCGTGGAACAATAAATGTGTCGAGAATTTCAAGATCGTTCCGGAACTCTTTCCAGAATTGTTGATGATTTTCCTTCAAAGGGTCATCCCAGGAAACTTTCGCTTTCCACAGCTCTTGCATAAAGAGCTTGGAGCGTAGAACGATTGGCCCCAATAGACCAAGAGGGTCGAATAAACGTGCTGCTTCGGACAATACCAAGCGTTTGGTAATCGGCGCTTCGTAGGACCAATCAGGTATCTTAAAACGGAAAACGTCGTCGACTGGCTGCCACAGTAAACCAAGAGTTTTTACTTGTGTACTCGATGAATCGAGCTCCAATAAATTTCTTTCTTCGCGAAGCTCCACCGGAATATTTTGAAGAATAGTCACGCTGTTGGATACCCATTTATGCAATTTAAATCCCGCAGATTGCAAAAGATCGTTCAGTTGGTGGCAGAGTTTGATTTCTTCTTCTTCGGAATCTACCCCACAAAGTAGATCGTCAATATAAAAATCCTTAACGAGGACTTTGGCTGCGTCGGGATGGGCCAATTCACCATAAGTGGCGAGTTGTTTCAGGGCGCGGGTTGCTAGATATGGGGCCGATGCGGTGCCGTAAGTGACCGTCAGCAATTCGAAGGTTTGAATGGGTTCCGACGGAGAAGACCGGAAGACGATGCGCTGGAGCAAACGATCGCTGGGATATACCAGCAGTTGTCGGTACATTTTCTCCAAATCACTCACAATTACGAAACGAGGTATGCGAAATCGTAATATGATGCTATACAGTTCGTCTTGAACTACCGGTCCCACCATCAAAGCGTCGTTCAGCGAGATGCCGGAATCGGAGGGACATGAAGCATCGAAAACAACGCGGAGTTTCGTTGTAGCACTATCTGCTCGAATAATGCCATGATGAGGCATGTAGTAGATTTTCTCTCCAGGTTTTGAAACATCGTTGGTTGGATCGATCAGGATCATGTGTCCCAAGTGTACGTACTCCTTAATAAAAGCTTCGTATGCTTCCATCAGCTGAGGATTAGCATGGAGACGCCGTTCAAGCGATAGAAAACGACGGATTGCAATGTCTCTGGAGTTTCCTAATTTCTCTAGAACATCTGGTTTCTTAGGTAAAGAAACCACAAACCGTCCGCTGGGATCTCGTGTCGTGGTAGCGGTGAAGTGAGATTCACATTTCCGTTCCTCCACGGAAAGAGTTTCATTCGAATGGCACGACTCAATTTCCCAGAAGCGAGTAAGTTGTTTTTCCAGCTCAGCATTACTACATACGAAAGTGCTGGCTGGTCTCGTTGACTGCAATTTGTTGCATTTACCGGAAACTATCCACCCGAAAACGGTTTCTTTTAGATGGGGTAGTTCCGGTCCGAGGTCGACAAAACCATCACACAGTAGATTAAAATAGATGTCTGCACCAATGATGACATCTATTTGGTTGGGCTCAAAGAACTGAGGATCGGCTAGCTGGATATGCGATGGGATGTTCCAATTAACTATGGACACTTGATTCGATGGCAAAATAGGTTTAAATTCCGGTAAAATGTGGAATTTGAGATCGACGACAAAATCCGTACAGCGTGAACGGATGGTTGCCATCGCCGATTGTTTCGAGTTTGCAGTGCTTTGTCCAATACCTTGGAATGCGAGAGGATCGTGTTTCCGATTTAGTGCCAATTTCTGCGCCAATTGTTCGCTCATCAAATTTCGTTCGGAGCATCCATCCAAAAGGGCTCTTGCAAATAAAGTATTTCCGTGATAATCTTCTATCTTAACGGCTGGTACACTAGCGGGCAAGGCTACTGGCATGTGGGTGGAGGTAGTGGATTTCATTGACGGTGCAGTTACGGGCGTGGTAGCATATGTTTGCGATTGCGAAGTAGATGGATTGTTTGCGTTTGGTGCGATTGAATTTGATCGATGTTGATGTATTATGGAGTTAGATGGTTGCGATTGCGATGGTTCTTGTCCTGAGTTGGAGGTGTTGCTTGCTGGTCGCAGATGTAGCATCGTATGATGTCTTTGACCGCAAACACGACAAGCTGAGCTAGGACAAGCCCGCACCAAATGGGAGGAAGAAAGGCAATTTAAACACAAACCAGCCTTTTTGACTGATTCAAGTCGTTGGGAAGGAGTCATTTTATTGAATGAAATACATTTGAAAGGACAGTGGAAAGGATTTTGACAGTGTGGACAAACTTTCTGGAGGAGCGTGGTTGTTGTGAGTGTAGAACCAATTTTCGACTTCATTACCATCTGTTCTGAACGATAGACTGACGCAATAGATTTCGAGGAAGTGAGGGGTTGTAGGGTTGCCAGATGATCCCGGAGAAACTTTAACAATTCTTCGTAGATTGGTGCTTCACGTGAATTATGTACTCGTTCCCACAGCCTCTGTGTTTCTTTATCGAGACGTTTATACAACAAATGAGCGATGAGATGCGACCACCCTTCAGTTTTCAGACCGATTTTCTTGAGTTGTAACAGGCTGCGTTCGTACGAGTCGATGAGACCAACTAGAGCGTCGTACGATTCCCGCTTGATCGGCTCAGCGTCGAGGAAACTGTCCATCAATGTTCGAGCGATGACCTTTTTGTTCTCAAAACGTTGTTCCAACATTTTCCATGCTACATCAAAATTGTCTGCAGTCACCTCAATTGACTCCACCAAAGTTCTGGCTTCTCTCGTCACCACCGATAACAGATCGTTGAATTTATCAATGGGCGAGAGCGTCGTATCTTTGGCAATCATGCTCTGAAAAGCATCACGGAAACCTAACCAATCTTTAACACTGCCGTCGAAGGATGGAATTTTAAAAACTGGGAGGTGAACACGGGAGGATGAGGTTTGGCTGGGCGGATGGGGAGTGGAGGCTACAGCTGTCGGTTGGTTTCTATGCGACATAAGAAAATCTTTGATATCGAAATAACGGTCTTCAAAATCTAACCGTGACTTTCGATTGGCGACATCTACATCCTTCCTCACTTGATCTTCTTTTTCATCGGACCCAGTCAACTTCAAATCTTGATCTTGCCGAGCTTCAATTTTTGCCCTGTTCTCACGAAAATCTTTGAACAGGACCTCCAAATGCTCCAATCGGGAAACAATTCTCCTATGATCCCGCTCTAGGACGAAATTTTCAATAAAGGATTCCAAATTGGACAATGAATCAATAAAACCACGTTCAGCCTTTGTCAATTCACGTAACGACGCCATTGTTGAATAAACCTCTTATCGCTCGCAAATCGGATTGATATTAGAATTCTAGCACGTTCTGCTTTCCACGTTTTATCAATTGTACCACTATTTGTTCAAAATATATCGAAATGCGCATGCAAACTTTATTTCTTCGTCAAAAAATATTCGTACCTTGATGCTGTGTGTACTCACGCTGCCGTCTATTGTTCACCGACCCACGCCAATCTTGCCACAAACAGGAGGATGATGTAGAATATGCCAATTTGCTCCGTGTCTGCGGGATGCTAGTAATCGTGGTTCAGATATGTTGCAAAAAGTCCATGCAGCTCGTCTACTGGATCTGGGATCGCCGATCTGGTCAACCGATGCCGCAGGAACAATGGCACAAAGGGCCAGCAACTACAATGGTGGTATTGTCACCACACACAATGTGTTCCTTTTCCCGCCAATAATTTCGATCACGCCAATCCGGTTTCTCGAAGGACCATTAAATGTTGGGGCGCTGGTTCTCCGGAATGGTGATCTTTTCACGGCGGAATCTGGTCCGTTGAACGGTAGAAGTTTACCGTAATAAAAGCGCGAACGGTAACACGTGGTACACTATTGAAATTTTATTCGTAGCGAAATGGAAACAGAACTATCTTATCCGACGGTTTTTGTTAGACTGATCTGCTCGATAAAACTGATAGTGGTTATCGAGGTAGAGTGTTTCATCTCGATAACGAGATGCGAGAGAATCCTATCTCCTATTACTACTCTCCTCCGCTTTTCGTCATGCAAAACGGATTGAGTGACTAAATATAATTATGGCAAATTCTATTAGGGTCAGCTTGTTAATTGTGGTAAGTGCCCAAACAACCACTTTTTAAGAAAATCTGAAAACCACTATCGGTTTGGCATGGAATGGATATACCGTATATATACAATACGGTTCCAATGAATGTATTGGAAAAAACCGACCCCAAAATTTCAAAAAGTTATCCCATAAAAAATGCTCACCGCCTCGAAAAAACACCATTTGCAAATTTTCAGGACTTAAGGAAGAGTGGCGCAAAGCGGTCAAAGTTTGAGTTTTTTGAAAATCGATAAATCATCCAAGGTGGGAGTAAAGGAAATCGAGCTGATATTTTGATATTCTGCATAGGGTGTTTTATGGAGGTGGTGAACATTTTTATGGGGTAACTTTCTGAAATTCGAGATGACCATTCTTATTGGCACCCTAATATACAGCCAATATACAGTCAAACCGGTATAGTGGTTCTAAGATTTTCTTTTTAACTGTTATTGTCACATAATATTTAAAGATTATTTATTTACTTATTCATTATTTGTGTGCATATTTATTAAGTTATGTTTATTTTTGAATTTATTTATTTACAATCTTTTGTGTATATTTATTTAATTATTTATTTTTTTATTTATATACTTATTTATTGATTAGTATAGTTATTAATCATTAATAAGGTCACATTCAAATATTCGCACTGATACATTTCCAGTGTACCTCCACTAAGTCACAACCGAATGCTATCTAAAAGGTATTCCAGAAAGTATACGCATAAGAGTTTAGATTTCCCATCCCACCTTCCTGGAGCATGGCGAGAGAAGGTCGTATTTATGGACAGTTATTTGCAGTGGCTCTCAGGCGTTTGACGTTTCTTCTGGTGTTTCTATGGGTGTCTTTCGTCAGTCTTCGCTGACTGGAATTGATACGGCTCGACCATTTTCCGATCCTTGCAAAAGGACGCAATTTAGGCCTGCGTGTCAGGCCTCTTGCCGGGCAACGAACGCGGCGATTGATCCTAGAAAAAGGTGGCGCTTAGGCCAATCGCTTGAGAGAGGACGGGAGGGAAAGCTGAGCCTTTAGCCTTCTTCGAGCTGGCCGTCAGTTCCGAGTTGTCTTTTGAAACCCGGCCCGCTACAACAAGATAACTGGATTTAATTTGATATTTCGGTCATCTGAATCGGTTCAGTTGTCAGTCAAGTCAGCTTTTGAAAAAAAAAAGAGAATTTGGATTTTTAGGATCACCCTAAAATTGAAATGGGTATTCTCATGGAAAAATTCAACGAATACGAATCTAATGTTTAGCGACAAGGTACATAACTGTTAGTTTTCACGAACAAAACGGGTACCACTATATAGGGTTGACATGGTATGGCTGTATATGATATCAGCATTAGGAATAAATATTGTATGCTCGGTAGCTGGATTGAGACTGTGTTATCAAATCACAAATTGTTTATCTAGACTAAAAAATGTAATGTAAGAAATGTATGGGAACATGGGAATGTTTCCAATTTCGAGTAGATTGGTATGTACATCATCAGAACACGTTCGTAGCGGAAATGGTGGTGATGGTTAACTTTATTTGACCCTGACCAAAATAATGATTATAACCTTCAGAAAATAGTCTTTATACATCATTTTATCAATTCAATCGACCTCTTTTGCATCTCTAGAAGCTACAAAAATTGAGTGGTTCTATAGTTATTAAATGGAGTGCATGCTTTTCTAGAAACAGCTTAATGGCTGTGGATACGACCTTATTAGTCGTACCAGCTGGTTGCTTGTTATTGCTAGGCTCTTCGCAACATCTCATAATTGAGTTTATTTATTTGACGTTTGTAATCATTGTACAATGGTCCAGGAGATGCATTTATGTGGAAATTAGCTTTTAGAGCTCGATAGTTATTCTCTAAACAAAACCTGTCTTCGACAAAGTGGTTACATATGATAGAGCGCTCATTTTCATGTTTCCAAAAATAGGGTGACCAACATTTTCGATGAAATAAAAAATCTAACTTTCATATCTCTATAGATGGGAATAGAGGTAAACCTAGTTCGACAATGTTGTAGTACCAGTCATTTGAGACATCTTTGTAAAATAATTTTTTTTTCTATCTCTTGAAATAATGCCTTTTTTCTAAGTTGCGTTAGGGTCTCCATTAAAAAACTGTTTTTTTGCTCTAACTTTTATATTTCGAATTCTACATACAAACTGTCTTCGAAAAATATTTAGAACATACTGATACAAATATTTTTCGATGCAGAACTTGTCAATATCTCAACTTCACTCGACATTATTGATATTTCTTCTCAAAAAATACGCTCTCTTCAATTGCTCGCCGTTCTTTCTGGGGCTAATATAAACAAAGTTTATTTTTCGTGTTTGAGTAAAGTGAAATTGAAATCATGAGTTTTTGGGTGAAAAACCATCAATAACTTTGTGTAGGATTATGATATTGACAAGTTTTGCTCCGAAAAACTTTGGTCTTGATAAGCTCTAAAAGTCGTACCAGGACAGCTTTGATGTAGAGTTCGAAATATAAAAGTTAGAGCAAAAAACCCGCTTTTTCATGGCCACCCTAATGCAACTTAGAAAGAAGCGCTAAATCGATTATATTAAAAGATAGAAAAAAGCTTTGTTCTACAAAGTTGATAAAAATAATGTGGGATACAATGTTGTCTAGCTATGTTTATCTCTATTTATAAAGATAAGAAAGTTAGATTTTTTATTTCATCGACCCTATTTTTGATAACATAAAAATGAGCGCTCCATCATATGTAACAATTTTGTCGAAGACAGTTTTTGTCTAAAGAATAAATATCTCCCACAAAGTTGTATTTTAACTGAATTGCATTAGAGTAATCATGAAAAAAACGGTCATTTTACTCTAACTTTTATATTTAAAATTCGAACTATGTATGACTAATGTCGAACTAGGTTTACCTCTATCTATAGAAATAGAAAAGTTAGCCTTTTTTTTCGAAAATGTTGGTCACCCTATTTTTGGCAACATGAAAATGAGCGCTCTATCATATGTAGCAACTTTGTCGAAGACAGTTTTTGTCTAGAGAATAACTGTCGAGCTCTAAATGCTAATTTCCACTTAAATGCATCTCCTGGACCTGGAGATTGTGCATTGATAGTAACAGTTTCGATCAGTTTCAGCAGTTTGTAGTACAGCACAACTTGTTGAACTCACCAAATGCAAAGTATTTTGTCATGAGGTGGTTTTTCAATCTGGACGCTCCGTTGATGGTTGCCCTGTCTATAATAGGGCGATCTTTGGAAAAAGAATAATCTTGACGGATCGCATTTCTGGTGCGTTCATAAATGTATGTCTCTGATACACCATACCTTTAGGGTCACCTAATTTAAATATTACGGAAGATATTATAACAAATCTACGAATATTAGTTGGAAACAGAGAAACTAATGTTTACGTTATTTGTCAGGTGGTTTTTGGTGAGATTAATATTAACTTCACTCAACTTCACTTCACTTAAAAACAAATTTCAAAAAAAATCTACTATAAAAAAAATTAGAAAGATCGAAAAAAAATCGATTTTTTGGAGTACAATCGGAGAGGAAAAGATATATTCGATCCCAGATCGCCCAACACTCGTCTATAACATTTTTGCGTTTGAAATTGTCATCGTATGTCCACATTTCATCAATCATTAAAATCTTTTGTTTTGCCTGCCAAGTAATGATACCGATGAAATGGCTATGAATGGAACTTTCGAACAACTTTTTTTTCTAAACTTTGGGCCCCATGTCGGTCCCTAGGGACTGACGTTGAGTTTTTCGTTAAAAAAACGTAGATCACTGGTACTGACAGTTAAAATAACTAAACTTTGGCAACTCAGAACTAATGGCACACTAGGTGAACGCTTCATGCCCATGCAGCAAACTTGATTTCACCTGATTTGGGATATCTGGCAACAATGCATCTTCGGTGCTGATTTAGATTTAGTTGTTAAATTTGATAGGCAATCATTTAACAACCAAGCCATCGAATGTGATTTTGTGATATTGAAATGAATATACAATGTAGGATAATGATTTAATTTAAAAAAAGTGGTACTGTAACAAGCGGTCGTTGACGAACGCTATTGATGCATGGGAGCCGAGTAATGGAAGAAAAATGACCGCAATACAACAAAAAAGACAATAAAATAATTTTGTGGAGTGAAAACGTTCGATTTGATGCTAAGAATCGAAAAATGCACTAAAACTATTACACTGTTTATCATTTATTTCAATTAAAGGCACACAGCTTTCGATCCTATAAACAATTGAATCATAGATGATGATTTGTTCTTTGACACTTGATTCATATGCACGAGAGATGAAAGATGAAGGAAACTAATAGTAGTCCAGCCAAAATAAGGCTCATTTAGGAGCTCAGCTTGTAAGAAATTGACGGAAAGAATTTTTTTCGCCAAAGTGCTTGGGAAGGTGCCCTAATCAACATACAAAAAGTCTACCAAAATCGGATTAGTTTCTCCCCCAAAACTCCACATTTTTACCCCCTGAAACAGTTTTTTGCATTTTTCTCGCTACCTATCACTTTTTCCGATAAAAGTGCTCTATACAATTTTAAAGAGCGTGAAATTTTACATAGATTTGATTCTATGAACTTTTTTGTGCGACCACCCCCACGCGAGTTACACCCCTAATAATACCCCGAGTTTTATATTTTCGTTAGTTGCAGTACTCGCGTAGCTGTTATTTCAAAACAATCTCTGAAAGAAATGTTAATTTTGGTGTGATGTATTCAACTGAGGATTCAAAATGTTTGTAATAGACTCCCAAGGTAATCATTTACCCTCTCCCTACTAACTTGAGAATTCAATGCAGTACACAAACACTAAGAAATGCCTGGACTCTCGAACGAACAAATAAAATGGTAAATATCGCTTTCCAAAATGTCCTTGGCGACTAAAATTAAGAAAAAAAAAGTGTGATCATAGATCCTCTACTGTTATTCCAGAGAATATCACTGTTGAAAAAAATGATAATGAGCTCCGAAAGTATCTCAAATATGAGCTCCATATCCTCTATCATTATTCGAAGAAAATGGTATGAGAAAAACTCAAAAATCCAGCCTGTATTCTGTATTTGAAAAAAGCTCAGTTGAAATTGACGGAAATATTTTTTATATTATCGATGGCGGATTCTTATTACATAAAGTTTCTTGGAAAAGTAAATCAACTGTGAAAGAAATTATTGATGCTTACACGCCTTATGTCCAAAATTCCTACGGTAATAATGTGTGCGTCGTCTTTGACGGTTATGATCCGTCAGACATCAAATATTTTGAGAGGAATCGACGATATGAAGGAGAAGGAATTGAGGTAAAAGATATGATGCGCCAGATACAATCATCGAATTCAAGCCTCAAGATTTTTTCGCGAGTAGCGAAAATGAAATTCATATAATAGAGCTGTTAACACTCCTATACTCGCGCATTGGTCTGTCAGACCGAGAAATCAATATGTCGTTCATTTCTCAGAAAATATCAACACTACGACTTTACGCTTCTCTCTAGCTTCGTTATTCGTCGTTCGTCATCATTTAGCGTATCGCATGTGTTGGTACAAAGGGGACATGTGCCACTTTTTTACACATTCGGTCTGACACACCGACGCGAGTATAGGAGTAACTTTTTTGAACAAGTGCCTTTTTTCATATTCTGTTGTTGAATGAAATGTATAGATTAATGTTAGTGGCGTGGAATATTTATTGATTATAATGCATAAGATTATTACCGGACTATTCTTATTTGATTTCAGTCCTTTTTGTAACTATTCGTTGATATATTCGTCGTTCGATTCATACGTTCAAAAGCAAAATATAAATGTTTGACTTTCGTATAGTTTATTCGCTAAATATAATGGTCATACATTTACACACTTGTGAAAGAATTTCACTTGTGGATGAATTGTAAACAGTAAACTATGAACTAATCGGTACCTTATTGTATTTTTTAAGAGTTACAGTTTCGGGTATATTTTTCTTATAATGGACAATATCCACAAGAAAACAAGAAAAAGAAAAGGAAATTCCTAGAAATTCTTTTATATCATCTTTTTATGCCCCATCTAAAAAAAGCATTAATTCTTAGTTTACCAAAAAAACAGAGACAAAGAATATTAGGAATTTGCAAACTTTATTTTCCAGAATCTTTATCATCTGGTAATTATCTGGGAGGTCGTTATATATTCTTCTCTTCGATAAAAGACCCGAAAAACACGCATCAACTGCATGAAATGTAAAAAATATGTTTGTTTCGAGCATGCAGTTATGCTATATTCTGATTCTTACTCCAATGAAACCACAATCGATTGATACGTTTTTATGTTAATTTATAGCTCTTTATACTTCCATGAATTATATTCAGTTGCTTGGAGTTTTTTCATTCAATCATTTTTTTTCCCCTGTTGGATGTGAACCACTGCGTCCATTATTCTGAACTATTGTGGTATATCCCATTTTTTTGTACTCCGCTTCAAGCTTACCTACTGCTTATTGATGAAGAAGTAGACTGAAAGCTATAGCGAGATAGGTGCCAATCAGGAATACTCTGTTTGATAAATTTTATAATCCTGATTGGCGACGCAGACCAAATTTCCTTGGGCTCCAGAATAGCCTTATCAAGGTATGTAAGTCTGCGTCTAGTTAGAGCTCCACAATTACAGAGCAAATGTTCCGAGGTTTCGCTTTCGGTATTACAAAAACGACAAATATCATCTTGCACTAAACCTATGTTTTTGAGATGGTATTTGCTCGGACAGTGTCCTGTTATAAGGCCTGTGATTGTGCCTAAGTCTTTCTTATTAAGGCTCAGCAATTGTTGAGTAATTTCAATACTCGGCGTGATAATTTTTTTTGACTGGTTAAGTTGTACCGCCAACCAGTTGGCTAACACTTCCCGGTCTTCCCAGTTCTTCAGCTCACCTTTCAACACACAGTCAGATATTCCACAGAATGGTTCTGGACCAGTGAAAGGTGAGCTTGAACCGTTCCTGGCAAGTTCATCTGCTCGCTCGTTTCCCTCTATTCCACAATGGCCAGGAATCCAGTACAGTTGTACCGAACTTATCCGACTTAGTTGCCGTAAGAGGAGAATGCATTCCCAGACAATTTTTGAGGAGCATTTAAAAGCATTTAGAGCTTTAAGTGCCGCTTGACTGTCTGAGAATATGCAGATGTTAGCATGTCTATATTTTCTTTTAAGGCAGACATTTGAGCATTCTATTATCGCAGCTATTTCTGCTTGAAAAACTGTTGGCCAGTTTCCCATAGCTACAGAGATTTTTGTTCTGGGACCATACACTCCAGCACCTGTTCTGATTTCCATTTTTGACCCATCAGTGTAGAACATGATTGAACCATTACACTGGAACCGCCTTCATCCCATATTGAACGAGAAGGTTCGATTACACTGTATGGAATGTCGTAGTTAGTCCTAGGTTCCATCCAATCACTGTTCATCTCTGAGGATGGTCCTACGGGTAAGAGATTCAGGATGCTCAAGTGAACAATTTTGTCTCCGTCTAGTATTTTTTTCCATTGTTTAAGCTTTAGAGCGCCTTTCTTAGCCTCTAGCTGAACATGTTGGTTCAGAGGTAGTAAGTGAAGGATAGCCTCCAGTGCCTTCGAGGGTGTGCTTCGCATTGCTCCAGTAATTGCAATGCATGCTAGTCGTTGGAGTTTGTTTAGCTTTTTTGTAGCTACAGTCTCCTTGGTCTTTGGCCACCAGACTAATGAGGCATAGGTTATTCTAGGCCGCACAATGGCAGTGTAGACCCACATTACCATTTTTGGTTTAAGACCCCATGTTCTTCCTATCATTCCTAGAACATGCCCATAGGGCTGTATTGGCCTTACTGATTATTGCATCTAAGTGCGCATTCCAGTTAGGGATTGTTAACCGGTTTTACCGTTACCGGTTTCACCGGTAATACCGTGTCATTTTCCATTACCGAAATACCGGTAATTTTACAATCATTAACCGGTCATTTTGGTAATTTTCATTTTTACACCATAAATAATATTAGTTTCATGCCGCTTGGACATATGACTCGAGAATCAAAATAAGATCGAAAAATCGCAACTGGCAGTGTTCCGCCGATCCTACGACCTCCGAACTTCAGTTCAAGAATCGCTGCTCGATCTGAAAACGAAACACAAGATAAGTTTCAGCGATGAACAACTGACAGCGATGAAGGAATTGGTTGATGCCTTCGAACCAGTTCTGGTCGCTGTTAAACTGCTATTGAGGAAGAAATGCACCTTTATGAAGCTGACGTCAGATTGCAATTTGTGCTAGAACAGGGGTTTTCAAATGGTGCTCCGCGGGAAATTTGTGCTCCGCGAAATTATAGCAAGTGCTCCCACTTGAAAACCCACCTTGAAAAAAACCATTCCTTAATTTAATTTTACTGCGCATTTGATGAATTATTTTGCCCACTCCGGGTCAGATGTCGTGTAGCTGCGATGCGTAACCGAAATAGAGTGGTGGCCAATTGAGTAATATCAACGCAAATAGGATTTGTTTTATTGATTAGAAAAAAAAGGAAGTGGGTTATATCTATGGTATAACTGCAAGGGTCACGTAGGACTATCGTTGATTTAGAGATCATTTGTTTGAAGTTGAATCTGAATTCATTCTGAATGAATGAATATTTGGGGGACTTCGAAAACGAGAGCGTTACGTTGGAGGAACAAGGTTTTATGCATCCAATATTGGATACGGAATTATCCTACTGATGGGAAGAATAATCTTCAGAAGCTATCCTGTTTATTGCGATTGATTGAAAAATCACAAAACCAAATGTATTTGGTCACAGTGTTACATGGATAGAAAACATTAAAATAAACTCTTTCACATGAATGTAATTTTAAATTCCCAGAGGAACTGACAGATTATTTTCAGTAACGATTAGATATTTCCACATTTTCCTCGATACTGGAAGCCCACCAGTGGTTAATGCTAACTCGATAACCATCTGTTAATAGCACTTGATTGAAACATATTCACAGTGTTACATGGATAAAAAACATTCAAATAAACTCTTTCACATGGATGTATTTTTAAATTCCCAGAGGAACTGGCAGATTATTTTCCGGATCTTTCTCGATGCTTAATGGCATCCAAACGGAAAGAATTTCGCGCGTGTATGTGTGTGTAGCGGCTGCTTCGAGATCTTCCCGGGGAACCGTTTGTGGCATCACTATCCTCCTGATGGATTTCCTTCTGGCCTTAGGTGCACAAACAGGCTCTTGGTGACACCGTTCATCCGCGCTTTCATGATAAACGAAGAGCTTCACCCAACAGCGACAACATGCTCCAATCGCTGTTCAATTTTAACTGAGTGGATTTCCGAGCGGCGCTCGCTTATATACCGATTGGTGATTTCAATAGCCTGTTTTGAAAGCAATTTTAAGGCTATTGAAACAAGTTTTTGGATCAGAAAGTGACAAGTATAGAACGCGTAGACATTTTATCTTTCGAATGAAGTGTTTATCATACCATTTCGTTCAGTTGTTTAAGAGCTATTAACGCTCAATATCTCGGTCTCCGGCGTAACGCTTTCGTTTTCGAAACTTTGATTTTACACCCCGGTATAGAAATGAAAGACGTAGTCCTACGTCAAAAAAGCAGATGCTCCGTCAAATAAGTTTGCCATAAAAAGTGCTCCGCCATAAAAAAAATCTGAAAACCACTGTCAGAGCAATCATCAAGCAGCTGCTTGAAGCCCTGATTGGTAGGATTGCAGAAAGACGTTCCGTATATGCAGATTATTACCATGTATGAATAATGATTTTGCTCGAGGTCGTGACACAGTTAATGATGACTTTGATGTCTTCTATCAAACCTCACGGAATGCATTGATCAAGCAGGCATTTGAAATTGATCCTGACTTGATCAAATTTGATGATGATGATATTTATTCTGTAGAAGGACAACATGAGGAAAAAAAATCCACTGGGCGATGGGAACCTGCAGAACAGTTGAGCATCAAGGAACAATTTGAACGACAATTGCAACAAACAAAGGTAACAACATCCAGCGCAAACTGAACGACTATAAACGGATTGATGAAAACCCTCGGACTAGCCGTAACAAATACATGACATTGGTACTGGACTCTGAACGGGCGTTTTCCTCTTCTGGAAACTTTGTTAATGAGATCCGATATAGATTAGAAGACGACAAAATTAACATTCTCTGTGTCCTTAAGTATTACTTTAACCATCTTTTTGTAAAACAAACATTATCAATAAAAAACCGTTTCTTCAAGATAATGGTTTTATTTTGAAGTATTTGTTTACCGGTAATTTGCCGGTTTTACCGGTAATGAAATTTTCACTACCGAAAAACCGGTTATTGAAATTTTGGTACGATAATGTAATCCCTAATTCCAGTTGAGTTTAGCATCTAGGATAACACCTAGATATTTCACTGAAGCGCTGCATTTTATTTCCACTCCCCCAAGATATAAAGACTGCAGATGCTGTTTTTTCTTTTTGGTGAACGGAATAATTGTTGTTTTTGAGGGATTTATGCTCAGACCTTCTGTGGTACACCAAGTTTGTGTAAGGTTTAAGGCCATCTGCATTCTGCTCGATATCACGTCGTCGAACTTGCCTCGTATCATTATGACTAGATCATCGGCGAAGCCCACAATTTCAAAACCTTTTGCCTCTAAACTTGTCAGGAGGTCGTCAACTACTAGTGACCAAAGGAGAGGTGATAGAACGCCTCCTTGTGGGCAACCCTTTGTTGCAATCACATAATTAGACGACCCGCCCAGCTCCGAGGTGATTTTTCTGTGTGTGAGCATGCCATGGATCCATTCGACTATACAATTATCGAAGTGTCTTCTTCTCATTGCCTGTGCCATTGATAGATAAGAAGCATTATCAAAAGCACCTTCGATGTCCAGAAACGCACATAATGCGGTTTCTTTTGACAAGAGAGATTTTTCAATTTTTGTCACAAGCATGTGTAGTGCTGTTATTGTGGATTTGCCTGATTGGTAGGCAAACTGGTATTTGGATAGTGGGTGTTTGGACATGAATACAGACTTTATGTATTCATATAATACTTTTTCCATAGTTTTCAACAGTATTGATGATAAACTAATTGGTCTAAAAGCCTTTGGAAGTGATTTGTCGCGTTTTCCCGCTTTTGGGATGAAAACTACTTTCACATGTCTCCATATCGAAGGAATGTGCTCTAGTATCAGACTTGCCTTAAAGATCTCGATTAGAGACGGAATTAGTTTTGATTCTCCATTTTGAATCAGGGCTGGAAAAGTCCCATCTGCACCTGCAGATTTGTAAGGTAGAAAGGATCTCACCGCGTTTACTACTCTGGCCCTCGTGAAGACTAACCCAGCAACTATGTTAGCGACATCCTTTGCACTTTCGGGTCCTATGAGAGCCTTCGAGAACATATTGTGTCGCCATTATAGCCAGGATTTGTATCCGAGTGGACAGATGTAGATCCCGGAAAGTGAGTCTTCATCAGTAAGTCTAGTACTTCTGAGGGGGTTTTTGTGAACGAACCGTCATCCTTTTTAAGCGATCCAAGCCCGTTCGAGTGGTATTTTGCCAAAGTCTTGTTGAGTCTAGCAACAATTGGGGTATTTTCAATGCTTTCGCAGTTATATACCCAGGATTTTCGTTTAGATCGTCTCAGTTCTCTACTGTACTCAGTTAGGGCTCTCTTATATTGAGACCAGTCCGAGGTAATTTTTGCTCTGTTGAACAGTTTGCGCGCCGTTTTGCGAAGCCGTTCGAGCCTTTTATTCCACCAAGGAACGTTTCTTGTCGAAGAAACTTTTCTCAGTGGGCAATTATTTTTGTAGGCAGAGACTATCGTTTCATTTAGTTCTTTTGTAGCTGATTCAAGCTGCTGAATCGACCTTATTTTCGAGTTTAGAGTTTTAGACTCGAGTTCAAGTGCATACCGATCCCAATTGGTTTTTTTGGGATCTCGGTATTCTCTATGAACTTCCATGCCACCATTCCATTCAAAAATAATGTGTCTATGATCAGACAAAGACGCCTCATCGGAAACGTGCCAGTTATGGATATTTTCTTCAATAGCCGGGCTGCACAGCGTTAGATCTAAGACTTCTTGTCTGATAGCGTTAATGAAGGTTGGTTCAATCCCTTTGTTAGCAATATCTATGTTGTTTGACGAGAGAAATTCTAAAAGACACTCACCTCGGTAGTTGATATCCGTACTTGCCCACATGGTGTGATGAGCGTTGGCATCACATCCGATAATGAAGTCCTTGTTAACAAACGCCGCTACCTCTCGTGGAGGAACCTCAGGAACGTCGCCTGGAAAGTAAGCCGACGCAATTACGATGTCGGCCCTTCCTTTGGCGGTAGGAACTTCCACTCTGATCGCGACGATGTCCCTTTGAATGAACTCTGTAATAGGAAAGCATTTAATGTTTGCATTTACTAAGACAGCAGCTCTTGGGGAGTCATGCTTGTCATCATAGAACAACTTACATGAACCGGTTTGAATACCTAGTATTCTTCCTTTGTGAACCCAAGGCTCTTGTATAAGAGCTAGATCCACAGCGTCTTTTGTAAACCTCCTGGATAGCACGCTCGACGCTGCTTTGGCGTGGTGGAGGTTTATTTGCAGAACTTTAGTGTTCTGCATTAGGTTGGGTTATCCGATCTGGTGGTTCATTTGGGAGGATCGGAGTACCATCTGTTTTTTTGAAAATCAGGTCATGTTTTTTGCTTGTTCCAGCTTCCGTATTCGTTTTGGATCTGGGATGGGTTTGAAGAAACTCACCTTTTTTACTTGGCACAATCGAGGTTCCTAACCTGTTTGCGATAACCGTTGAGTTTGTACCGCTTGGGCCGGGAATACTCAGGATGCCAAGCTTCTTGTTTTTCGGAGAAGCTTCACGAGGGCGCTTTTGTTTGCCAGAAAGCCTTCTGACGACTTCTTGAGCATTTTGTGGTTCCACTATTTTGGAGTCACTAGTCTGAAGACTTCAGGTTTCCTGGGTTTTTGGAATTTTTAGGTTCCCCGTTTTTTGGCCCCAGATCTCCTTTGAATACACCGGAGCTTTTATGGATTATGACTTGGCGCTGCTTTGGATTTGTTTTCCTCAGCTTAGTTTCGCCAAATCGGAAGTTTATGTTGAAGTTTGTGCTAGTTAGTTGACGCATCGAAGCTTCGTCGACTGTTAGCGTCCAGTCCGCGTGAATTTCGTTGGGATTCGATCTCTTTAGTATTCGCCATTTATCGGTGGAGAGATTTTCATTTTGACTCTCAATGAGGCTTTTGAGTCTCTCGTCGCTGAATGTTGCGCTTTGTGGGAAAAAGGCATGGAGAATTTCTGGACGCGGAATATTTTTGGCGTCTAGAGCAACCAGTTTGATGTTGTCGTCTAGGATTATCCCGGGAACCACTTTCTTCAACCATTCCGAAGTTTGATGATCTTTGCAAGAAAGGATTAGATAACCTGACTTATACGAGCAATTGAAAAATTTGGGCTTAACCGGCTCGTTTCTTTGTTGCTCTATTACAGTGAGTAGAGCATTCTGGATGGAATCTAACTGAGCCGTAGTAAGATCGGTGTTGGGATAGTCCTCCGGGAGTATTCCAACTTTGATCTGTTCCACAGCTTCCTTGAAGGAGATTCCAGTTTCGACAGAAGTTATTGTGGAGTCTTTGTTTTGAAGAGTGTTTTGGGCATCTTTTTTTTGCTCATTCAACCCCGCTCTTTTACGGGGGCAGAGATTTTGTTTAGTTTTTTTTAAGAATCGGTTTTTCGTCACTACTAGGTAGTTCCGATCCTCGGGGGCGTTTTGCTGGTCCAGAGATGTGCTGACTCAGTGCTTGCTGCCGAGCTTCCTTTGCAGGGATCCCAACTGCGACCAAGCTCTTCAGCCTCCTTCTCTGACCCTTGGTGAGGTTTTTTTTCCACGAAGAGTGGACCTCAGCTGAATCTAGCATTTTAGGTTCAGTTTTTGTAGTGACGTTACTTTCGTCACTTTCATCCTCTAGCGACTCACAACGAGTCGGGGTGTTGAGGATGGAAGAGGAGCAGGACTGAACATCCGCAGGTGCGTCGCTCAATACGTAAAGAAGGTCAACTGCATCAGTGACCCGCCTAATGCAGAGGGGGCAGACGATACTGTGGAGGGTGCCCTGGTACTCCACAGGCTCCGTTAGAGGCAAGGTATTTGATTGAACCCCCCCAACCATTCATCCCTCAGCACGGGTCGCGTCACACCTTAGATTAGGGGTTTATCCATTACTTTCTTTCCATAATAACCATGGATAACAGCTATTACAACCATCCTCCTTTTAGGGGCTTTGGACCCACTGCTCTGGTTCTCAATAGTTTCAGGTTCTTATACGGACAGGCTATTATCAAGATAATTTCAGGTTCCTATAAGAACATGCCATTATCGAGATCCGTCATTCGCAGGCGGAGTTCATTCAATTCATTCAATCATACCCTCTTCTTCAAATAAATGCCAATAAAACCTGAAAATTACACAATGGCAACATTACAGAGAAGTTCAATTTTCGGTCTGTGACACCGTGCGCGAGTATACGTGTTATGATTTTGCACGCGAGTACAGGAGGGTTAACGACTGCCTTTACTTCGAGCGTATTATCGACTGAACAAGCGCCAGGAGATGCGGACTGTCTCATTGTGAATACCGCGATCGAGATTTCAAAAATTAGAGAGTCGCACCCGGTTGTAGTTGTTGGGCAAGACGTTGATTTAATGGTACTGCTGTGTGCATTAACACCACCAGATTGTACCAGATCTTTTTATCTGATAATCATCGAGAAAACCAGGAGAACATTCTATTTTTGCGTTCAATAACTGGTTGCGACACTACCTCTGCATTTTTTCAAAAAGGGTAAAATACAGCCAAGAAAATTCTTCAAAAATACGATTTTTTCCGAAGTTATTGACACATTTTATACGGAAGGGTCCAGCCAGGAAGAAATTTTCGAGCAAGGCCTGAAACTTGTCATGGCTTTATATGGTGGAGATCCTGAACCTGAGTCGACATTGAACGAATTTCGGTACATGTGCTTTTCGAAAAACGTGGCAAGACACAAGATCATTAAGCTAGCAAATCTACCCCCTACCGAAGCTGCTGTCCGTCAACATCTTTTTTTTTCCCTTGTTGGGTGTGAACCACTGCGTCCATTAGTTTGAACTATTGTGGTATGCCCCATTTTTTGTACTACGCTTCAAGCTTATCTACTGCTTATTGATGAAGAAGTAGACTGAAAGCTATAGCGAGATAGGTGCCAATCAGGAATAATCTGTTTGATAAAATTTATAGTCCTGATCGGCGACACAGACCAAACTTCCTTGGGCTCCAGAATAGCTTTATCAAGGTGTTGAAGTCTGCGTCTTGTTAGTGCTCCGCATTTGTAGAGCAAATGTTCCGAGGTTTCGCTTTCGGCATTACAAAAGCGACAAATATCGTCTTGCACTAAACCTATGTTTTTGAGATGGTATTTACTCGGACAGTGTCCTGTTATAAGACCAGTGAATGTGCTGAAGTCTTTCTTATTAAGACTCAGCAATTGTTGAGTAATTTTAATACTCGGCGTGATAAATTTTTTTGACTGGTTGAGTTGTACAGCCATCCAGTTGGCCATTACTTCCCGGTCTTCCCATTTCTTCAGCTCACTCTTCAACACACATTCAGAAATTCCACAGAATGGTTCTGGACCAGAGAAGGGTGAGCTTGAGCCGCGTCTTGCGAGTTCATCTGCTTGTTCATTTCCCTCTATACCGCAATGGCCAGGAATCCAGTACAGTTATACCGAACTTCTCTGACACAGTTGTCGTAAAAGGCAAATGCATTCCCAGACAATTTTTGAATAGCACTTGAAAGCATTGAGGGTTTTAAGTGCTGCTTGACTGTCTGAGAAGATACAAATGTTAGCATGTCTATAATTTCTTTTAAGGCAGACAATTATACATTCTATTATTGCAGCTACTTCTGCCTGGAAAACTGTTGGCCAGTTCCCCTTAGCTACAGAAATTTTTATTCTGGGACCATACACTCCAGCACCTGTTCTGTTACCCATTTTCGACCCATCGGTATAGAACAGGATTGAACCATTACGAACATCGGGACCACCCTCATCCCATACTGAACGAGAAAGTTCGATCACTGTGTATGGAATGTCATAATTGGTCCTTGGCTCCATCCAATCGCTGTTCATCTCTGAGGTTGGTCCAACGGGTAAGAGATTCAGGATGCTCAAATGACCAGTTTTGTCCCCGTCTAATATTTTTTTATATCTTTTTAGCTTTAGAGCGCTTCTATTAGCCTCCAGCTGAACATGTTGACCCAAAGGTAACAAGTGAAGGATAGCCTCCAATGCCTTTGAGGGTGTGCTTCGCATTGCTCCTGTTACAGCAACGCATGCCAGTCGTTGGAGTTTGTTTAGCTTTTTTGTAGCTACAGTCTCCTTAGTCTTTGGCCACCATACTAATGAGGCATAGGTTATCCTAGGCCGCACAATTGCTGTATAGACCCACATAACCATTTTTGGTTTCAGGCCCCATGTTCTACCTATCATTTTAGAGCATGCCCATAGGGCAATGTTGGCCTTACTGATAATTGCATCTAAGTGTGCGTTCCAGTTTAGTTTAGCATCTAGGATTACGCCTAGATATTTCACTGAAACGCTGAATTTTATTTCCTCTCCTCCAAGATTTAGAGTCTGCAGATGCAGTTTCTTCTTTTTGGTGAAAGGAACAATTGTTGTTTTTGAGGGATTTATGCTCAGACCTTCTTTGATACACCATGATTGTGTAAGGTTTAAGGCCATCTGCATCCTACTCGATATCACATCGTTGAATTTGCCACGTACCATTATGACTAAATCATCAGCAAAACCCACGGTTTCGAAACCATTCGCCTCCAAACTAATCAGAAGGTCGTCAACCACCAGTGACCAAAGTAGAGGTGATAGAACCCCTCCTTGTGGGCAACCTTTCGTTGCAATCACAGATGTCGATGACCCACCCAGCTCCGAGGTGATTTGTCTATTTGTGAGCATGCCTTTGATCCATTCGACTATGCAGTCATCGAAATGTCTTCTTCTCATAGCCTGTGCCATTGATACATAGGAAGCATTGTCGAAAGCCCCTTCGATATCAAGAAACGCACATAATGCAGTTTCTTTTGACGAAAGAGATTTTTCAATTTTAGTCACAAGCGTGTGTAACGCTGTGACTGTGGATTTGCCTGATTGATAGGCAAACTGGTATTTAGATAAAGGGCATTTGGACATGAATACAGACTTTATGTATTCATATAATACTTTTCCATAGTTTTCAGCAGTATTGATGATAAACTAATTGGTCTGAATGATTTTGGGAGTGATTTATCACGTTTCCCAGCTTTTGGAATGAAGACCACTTTAACGAGTCTCCATGTGGAAGGAATGTGCTCTAGTATCAGACTTGCCTTAAAAATCTCGATTAGAGATGGAATCAGCTTAGATTCTCCTTTTTGAATAATATTTACGGAACATATTTGCAAATACAGCATTGGCAAGGAAATTTTGATTCAAAATATACTTTTTTCGATCATGAGTGAAGTTCTATGTACTTTTTTTTGGGCATTGGAAATGATTACCTTGGGAGGGAATCTATTACGAACATTTTGAATCCTTAGTTAAATACACCACACCAAAATAAACATTTCTTTCAGAGATTGTTTTGAAATAACAGCTACGCGAGTACTGCAATTAATCAAAATATAAAACCGGGGGTATTATTAGGGGTGTAACTCGCGTGGGGGTGGTTGCACAAAAATTTTCGTAGAATCAAATGTATGTAAAATTTCACGCTCTTTAAAATTGTATAGAGCACTTTTATCGAAAAAAGTGATAGGGAATGAGAAAAATGCAAAAAACTGTTTCAGGGGGCAAAAATGTGGAATTTTGGGGGAGAAGCACCGATCCGATTTTGGTAGACTTTTTGTATGTTGATTGGGACACCTTCCCAAGCACAATTTTTTTTCCGCCAATTTGTTAGAAGTGAAACTCTAATTTTACTGGACTATAGACAATAATGGGAAATAATGTGAACCTCAAATTTGTTTCACAAAATAGCACACCTAACAATAAGCAATTTAAGAGCATCACAGCAATTTTTCATCAAACGAGCCAATTGAGTTTTTTCCAAAACTACAAATATATGGAATAGAAGGAGAAGGAGAATGAAAAAGTTGTTAAATTCCGAAAATTTTCAGTATTCATGTATTTTGATTTTTAATTGGTATTTGTCCCTCAGTTTGGTGCAGACAATCTTCTGTGAACTATTCTGTAAACAATGGGTATTCTGAAATAATTCTAGTATGTCGTAGAGCGATCCAATATTATCACACGACAGATATCATCGATTATCCGGTAGAATGGATTTTTTGAATTTGTGGTGTACGAATTAACCAAATTAATCCAGATGATTGTAAAATATTTAAATTTTTAGATTGTTTAAATAATTTGAACACTTCAGCTTACGATTTATTGACCAACAAACACCTCACTCATTTCGCCTCACCATGTCATAAATCCAATCAGCATAATAGTCAACACTGCTGAAAACGTCAGGGATATCCTCTCGTTTGCAGTTAGCGTATCCGAAGCTGGAGATCGCCGCCAGGAAATAGCGACCCACTGCCGGCGATACGCCACCCACGTAAGCAAGTGGTGCCGATCCCAAATAGGGCGAACAGCGATCGCGGCCATCATCGTGATTGTAAGCGCTGCAAATTTGACTTCCATCCACGGCGAGAGCGACTGTTTTTCCCGCGTATATCTCCCGGCACGCATCCAAGTCCGCTATTTGGACCATGTTTCGGAACAAGTGCTTCTCCAGTCGAAGCGTCTTCTTCCAGCCGACAATGATGAAGGATTTGTTCGTGGGCGTGAAGGATCCTCTCGGCGGTAGACATATTGGCGTCATCGCTGTCGGACGGCTCAACTTGATGAGTGCGATGTTGTTGGAAAATTTGTCGTGGAATGGATGCGCTGACAGTCGTTGGACCGCTATTCGCTCCGGAATGGTTCTAACGATTTTTCCATCGATTCTGAATATGTCGATCAAAGTATCGAGCCGATAGTCGTTTAGCCGAACTGAGCGGCTGCAATAGAAACGTTTATTTTTTATCAGAAATATAACTATTGTTCCTATACATACATAGTGGAGAAATGTCTCCTTCGAACGCAGTGCGCCGCAGTGAGTACAAACTTAGGATGAATCAACACTCCGTGACAGAAATCCTCCAATGTATAGGTCATCAGGTTCAGATGCTCAACTACCACCAGCCAAGGATATTGATTGAAGGCTCGTTTCAGCTCTTCAGGTGTCAGGAAAGGGTACGAGTCCTGGCCACATCCCTCAATCCCAAGCAGATTATTAAAACCGGCGTTTGACTCCAATACATCGCCTCCATTGTCAGTATCGAAGCGATTGTTTATATCGATTCCCACATGCGATTTGATCCAGTTTAAATAGTATATAACGTCCGTGAATACCACCAAACTACTTCTATCGATTATCAACGTGTTCGGGTCAGCCTTTCCATTGCTTATGATTCCTCGTAGCACCCAGCGCTTCCCCACGTGTACAAACAGACCACCACCACTATCACCGGGGCCAGCCGCGGTACCATTCTGATGTCCGGCGCAAAAAGTTTTCCCTTCGTGGTACACTCTTTTATAATGTTCAGGATCACTTTCGATGCACTCTTTTTTCGAAACGATCGGTGCCGACGTTTCTTGCAAATCCTTCGGCAATCCAAAGTTCTCGTCTAAACCCCAGCCCACAATGAATCCAGTCTGAGGCGCGCTGTTCTGCTGTTCACCAGTGCCTTGCCCCAAACATATCGGCTGTACATAGTCGGTGTACATAATCTCCGTCTGCAGCTTCAACAACGCGATGTCATCTTCGAAAGTCTGCTCGTCGTAGCTGTCATGGCGTACGATCCTGTCCACGTCATGCTGTTGAGCATACCGCTCAGGTGCCTCCAAATTGGTTAGTCCAATTTTAACGCATATTCGACTCGCCGGTAACTGCTGTCTCTCGATCGGATCGATTGTACAATGGGCAGCCGTAATCACGAAGCGCTCCGTTAGGATTGTGACGCCGCAGGCGTACGCAGTCGATAGTGTATACCGATGAAACATGGCTCCATGCCAGGGCCACGCTCCTATCAATGATTTGTATCCGTGACTGATGAATTGTTGGGCAATTGCTTTCTTTTGGCCGCAGTTTCCAGCTGAAAGGTGATGAAACTCGACTCAATGCCGTTCTGCCAGATAAGAATACATAAATTGCTACTTACCGACAATTGTTCCCGCAAAAAGAAGCAACAACAGCAGACTAAGTTCGAGTGTGATTCCAGCCATGATCACCGACAAACTGTGCGCGGGAGATAATTTTGGAAGCCTTTCTAACGCATTGTAAACTTGCAACCCAATATTGAGGAAGAGGTCCCAAGCTGAGCAAATAAACATGATTCATGTAGTTGGAAAGCATTCACCAATTGGACCCGATTTGGGACACTATGGAACCAGTTCCATGGCAGATGAGTGGCTTAGTGTATGAGTTAAAGATTGTATGTGAACAGATGCGTGTGCTCTGTTCGGGTTTTTTTTATCTCGGATGTATTGCAGTGTATTTATGTACTCGTTTCCGGGTGAACCTCATAAATATTAACTGTTGTTATGAAGCTGTTTTCATCCTGTATGCCTCATCAGTCTTAGTTAGAAATCAGCATGACAATTTTGCTTTATTGTTTACAATTCCCAATTATTAATTTTAGGCGGGCAGTTCAATCCTAACTTTACAATATCGAATGAAAATCATTTGCAAAAAATGCTAATCCCACTTGATCAGCTTTACCGATTGTGCAACATTTACTCGAAAGACATTCACCCGAATTTCATTTGCACGATTGTAACAAATACTCGAATGTATGATTTATTCGAATGCAACATTTACCCGACTGTACTATTCACATCTATTTTTGAAACGAGGTATTTCTGTGCTCAGTTCTATGGCATTTCAATTGCTCAATGCAATAGTAAGAAAACGCGGGATTGCGTACTATATTCTTTACAGTTAGGAAAACGTGACATTTACATTTTTCGAATAATTATCATAGACTATGTATGATGGACTTTCGAACATTTAAAACATTATCCATTTTTTTTTCACATAGCCCATACACGTAGAAGATAGCTCTCAATTTTAAGCAGTCGCTATAATATTCATAGAATGAGCGATTGAAATCCATTCAATGCAATCCTCAAAGGTAGATGATACATTAGAAGAATAATTAATTAAGGGGGACCCTTGTCTGGAAGGTCGGAAAATAATTAATTTTCGTGGATTTTTTTCGGATGTTACGGATAAAGTGAAGTGTTCGTATATTTTGGTTATTGTTTAAGGTATATTCGAAGATGTATTTTCCATTTTTCGAGTGCACGAATAATGATTATGACGCTGTTGACAACTGGATGCGTAGATGCTGTCTGAAAATCGGTACCTTGCTGGTGGTATCGGTTCTGAAGCAATGGGGTGTCGTAGAACAAATTCCAATGAATATTTTGAAACTTTAGAAAACGCCTAAAGCGTTACATAGGGGTTTTTGAAAATTCGAAAAATTGCCAAAACGGCGGCCATTCTTGTTAAAAATTGGATATTTTTCACGAAAAATCTTCAAATAGCGATTTTTAAAAAATCGAAAAAATGAGATACCAAAAAACGGCTATGTAACGCCTTAGATAATTCATTTTTACTTGCTGATAAAAGATTTAAGCCAAATCGGTCGAGTAGATCCTGAGATATCGATACTACCAGTTGAAATAACATGGTTTAGAGAAAACGCGTTTTAAAATTCGTCCGTTGAGGTGATTTCATACTTTTGGCTGTTAACATTTCTAACATTTAACATTTACATAACATTTCATTTACATAACATAAACATTTCTGAGGGCATAAGCCTCCCAAAAATACAGAAAACAAAAATTTTTTTTTTCGATTTTCCAGACCGGGGTCCCCCTTTAAGCGATAAAATCGACCAAACTTTTTGAAACGTTCGTCTTAGTGAAAAAAAAGATTGTTTTCTCTAAATGAGCGAAACCAGCGAAAGTTCGTTGTAATCTGCAAAGCACGCAACTACAAGAAAACATCATCATATTCGGCAGAAAAAAATGCGTTTCCTTGTGCTACTAGTGATGTTGCATAAATGCGTGATAATATTACACCATACAAAAAAAATATTACACCACATTATAGAATGAAGTTGTAATTACTTTCTAAGAGTAAGAAGGAGAGCATAAACGTGATTCTATATCCTTTTCGGTCTGGGCAGTGTATGTGGAAACGTATGCGAAAAGCTTCAATGCGTGCTTACTAGTAACTAGCTGACACGGCAAACTTCGTACCGCCCAAAATTTGGTTTGTTATCAATACTTTCAAACATTCACGGTTTCATACTATGAGCAAGTTCATAGGTCCATTATAATATCAGATTATTTTCAGAGACAATTCTTGTTCAAATAACATGTTTCTCCGTTACATGGAATAAATGTTTTATACAGAAAACATGATAGAATGTAGGCAGCCCTAAATCCGACAATTCCTTTCTCGAGTTTTGCTATTATAATTTGCATTCGCGATGGGTATGATGATGCTTCTGAATCCGGACACTTTTTTATTACATTCAATATCATGCCAAACTCATGACATTTTCGCATGTTGAATTAATGTGACTGATTAGAGTCTATCATAGTACCTAGCTGTTAACTAAAAATGTTAAAAATCAGAAATCAATGTGAATTTCACAAACCCATGTCAGGAATGAAAAGCAAATTCAGAAAAAGATTTTAATTCCGGACGGTCAAAAGTTGACGATTGAATTTCTCATTGAAGGAGTTGCATAAGGGTATGTTAGAAGCCTTAGTATGAAGTATGGATTATGGAGCAAAGATTTTCGATCCGTGAAACCGCAAAACCCTTCGGTATATAGGACGGGGTCGATTATATGACCCGTTTGTATGTACGTGTGTGACTTTGTAACTGTATCTGTAGCGCTGATCCACATCAATAGAAATTTAACCCCCTTCCGGTGGACCGATTGATCTGAAATTTGGAACACACCTTTATCTCTGCAGTCAATATGAAACTGCGTATTTCATGATCTAGAAAATCCGAAAAGGCGGATTTGATATTTTCTCTAAACCCCATCAATATGGGTATCAAATTAAAGGGTTTGACACAGTTATTCATGAAAAAATCAAATCCAAAATAACTGCCAGCAAAAACGGCACCATATATATATTTTTTGACGTAGGATTACGTCTTTCGGGAACACATTGGGGTACAAATCGAAAATCAAAAATCGAGCACATCGTGAAAATTGTCCAATTTCAAACGCTCATTGCTCAGTCATTTCATGATGGATTGAAGAGATTTTTGGGTCAATCGATTTCGAAACTCCATAACAATTTTTTATATTGAAGAAAATAATATATGTCTGAAACTAACTATCAAACAATTGAAAAATCTCAACCCCTATACCTACTTCTGATTGGTCTAAATTGAAGACACATGCGGCGGGTCCCTAAGAGAGACATCAAAACCAAGCTGCCTGGGGGAAATCGACATTGCAAATATATGAAAGTAGGGGGAACTTTTGAATATAAGAAACTATTTATTTCAATTTTCATAAATAAAAACCAAGGTATGTTCCCGCTCGGAAAAGGGTCGTTTGGTTTAAGCTGTTTGTTTTGTTGTGTTCATTTTCACCCAAGGAAAGTTTATACGGCGAGAAAAATTGAAAAAAAATGGGGAAAAAATATTCAAACATTTTTAAAATCAACAGATAGCCTAACGGAATCCTACGTCAACTATGCGGTCGTGACACAACCCTCCTGGGAATTTTTCCAAACCTTATCAACATGAGTGTCAAATGAAAGGGCTTAGAACACAGTTATTTATAAAAAATGCAGATCCAAAAGTCACGTCAGACGTCAGATTTCCATTATCTACAGTTAGTTATTTCATTACATGACCCTTGATTTTATTTTAGTCTCATCAATGCCCTAGATTAATGAAGAAAGGGGTGTGATAACTGCAAACTTCACCTTGCCTTATTATTTTATAACTTTTAGTACATCATCTGTATTGTTATTATGTTTAATCACAATGAAACCGTTGAACTTAAAAAGTGTTTTTTACTTATATATTTTTTTTAGTGTTAAGTACATTATCTGTATCATTACCGACCGAGACGGCATACGTTTACCTGATGTATTACGTTTGCGCGGTTAATCTTTGCTTTGAAAAATATCATTCATATTTCAATGCAAAAATAACGAAGGAGCTTCTCTGTCTGGTTGTGTTCAACAGATTTTAATTAATTATCAGAACAATTACCAAAATTTTAACTCTTTTTTTAAATATTTCCTTATTTCTCATTTGGGATTATTTACCATTCGGGTAAATTTTCTAATCTGATAAAAGGTATTCGAGTGACTTTGTTTCTCGTAAATGCCTTAGAATCTCGAGTCTTAAGAATCCTCAAATACTTTTATCTCTTTCCAACACATTACCTGTTTTTTTTTTGTTTTTTTATCATTTTTCACTATCTCATAGTAGGAATCTTCTTCTCCTTCTTCAATGGCACTAACGTTCCTAGAGGAACTTCGCCGTCTCAACGTAGTATTACTTGCGTCATTTTTACTAGTACTTAGTTGAAAAATTCCCCCGACCAGAACGGGAATCGAATTCGAACACCCGGCATGTTAGTTATAACGCTAACTACTCAGCCAAGGGAGCAACAGTAGGAATCTTATGGCGATTGATTGAAATTGACAGCTTTCTTCTACGTGTATGGTCTACGTGATCCAACTTCTAATTAAAAAAAAAAATAAAAAAAGGCCGAAATATTTCATTCAGTTAAATGTTACACGTTGCCTTCGGATCGCATTCGGGTATTTGTTTCATTCGGGTAAGTGACTTTCAAGTGATTGTCGTTCGGGTAAATGTGACACAATCGTGTTGTGTCCAGAACATGGCACTACGAAATCGTTGGGCCGATGGTTTGCGTTGTTTTGCTAGATCGGCTGAAGAATGAATCTTTTTTGTTCTCACGAGAATAATACACAAGTGAATCATCACCCTTTTATTATGCACTGCAATGAGTATGCTTCGCGAACGTTATAGTTCTTTTTTGTAGTAGAAAAGTATATGACTATTAACAATTGTTCGCCTCCAACCTTGAAAAGGGCCAATTTTTCGATCAGAACCATGATTTTTTTGTAACTTTCAGAATGCTATCAAGCACAAGTATTTATTTTATATTACAGCTATAGCGGTGTTCATTGATGATGACTACTCTAATCTATTTTAGATAATGCAAAAAAAAACAAACAAAACAATATATGTGTGTGATGCAAAAATACACAAAAAATGAGTGAAGACATGAACAATGACGCGGTATGTAATTCTATTGTTCCTCCACCTCTGATTTGAACTTGTCAGCAAAAACGTTGTACATCTTTAATAGACAACTCGTTACGTATTTTGACATTTCGTATCAAGAAAAACCGAAAAACCGCAGTTTAAGTATTAAGAAATACTAGAGACTGTGTAAAAGAAAACACAAATGGAATCAAAAATTGAATCCCTTACTATTTTCGGCTTCATTTTGTTTCATGTTTTCAAATGTTGAATCCGTCCGCTCTTATTGAGAATGTCTTTATAATATAAAAGTAACGATGAACACACTTTCAACCATTACTCCTTTAGAAATTGTTAGGTATCGAAATGGTTGAATTCTTATATGTTGGAAGATCATTATTCATATTTTGAGTCTTGGAAAACAGAGGAATTTGGATCACATCTAGTCGAATCAAATCTGGTAAAGAAAAATTTCTGATTAATTCAAAATAACCAAGACATGCATCGATCATCCTAATTCCGTATAATTTCGATGTTCGCGTCGTTGATCCATGTTCTGGAAGTAATATGAGTGAAATGGGAAACAAATGGCTTAACAGATGATTCGAACACATGCAACATATACATGTGCATAGGTCATGAAGGAACCTATTGAAGAAATTTATTTTCAATAGCAACTTTCTGTATTTTACTAATAAACTCATGATACCAAGTGGCCTTCTAATATTGGGCCAAGCTACAAGTAGAAAGAAGGTTTCCAGGTTGAATTTAGACACAGATTATTGATGACCATGAACCATAAGGGAAATTCGTTCTTGCATTCATGGTATAGATGTGGAAAAAGTTAGTCTTCTTATACCCTCTTATACAGGAGTAAATGTAAATGTAATATAAAACTATTTTCAACGGACTCATTCTCCTATCTGACGAATAGAATTTTAAAGTGTAGCGGACCGAGCGTCCAAGGCACTTTCTTTTATGACAAAATAACAACACTTTTTTCTGTTTCCGTCAGGAGGCACGTTTGTCCTCCCGCGTAGCTGACGATCGACTCCCTTTTACTTTATTTTTTTATCCTTCTCCCTACTCCTTCACAGAGGATGTACAGTGCTCTAAGAAAACTAAAACTATCTTATTCGCTACGTGCCACGAGTTTTGGTTGGATTTTCCCTATCTCTAGTAGGAATGTTTCCCATTAAAAAAGATCAATTCTTATTATACATATATCCTTCTTAGGATATCTTAGGTAGCCGTGATCCTGATCTTCTGCTTTTCTATACCTGTTCCTCAGAAACGCCGATGTCAACGTTTAATGATGTTTCCTTCGTTGTGTCCCTGTTTCGTATCCCTCCTATTCGATCTATAAACTTTTACTTAGTCGCGGCAATACATACACACACTCTTTACAGATACACGGGCCAAAGGTTGTGCAGTCCACTGATGATTCAACAAAAGCCAAAGGTTGTACCGCTCATGACAACTCTACACGAGCTGATGATTGCGCCGGCTAGTGACCATTCTATCCTGGATTCCTCGAGAAGACGCACCACGCTAGATATGGGGTACAGACTAGGGGGGCGTTGCTGATTAATGGTCAGCTGCATCCCAATAGGAGGTATCCCGTGTCGGGCACACGTACAGAGCATCGAAGACTGCAACATACCAATTATGAGAACACTTGTAATACTAACCTCGAGCCAACCGCGAGTAATCGGTTACATATTACTAACATTGGCAGACTTATCTCACTTCTTAACTAGGCGAACCTAGCCAGAATTTTCACCTGCCCCCGGGCTTCTGAATGCCAAAGGGGGACTAGGCTCTGCGGAATGCACGTATCTGCATGCTCGTGCTGTTTTAGTCCTGACCGAGGAATTGTCGGACAATCGCGCAGGTGCTAAGGATGACCGACTTTTGGATGCCGGCCAATTCCTTCTCGATGTTCAACACCTTTAGCGCTTCCAGAAGTGTCTTCGGGATAATTCCAGTTCCAGAGAGAACGACTGGAACAATTCTTGGGACCTCCCTTAGCCCCCACAGTTCCTTGAGCTCCACGGCCAATGGTCGGTACTTGCAGATTTTGCGACCGTGGGTCTCCTCCAGATTCTGGTTCAGTGGAATAGCGACATCGATGATGGTGACTTTGCGGTCGCTCTTGTCGTAAACCATTATATCTGGGCGGTTGTGGTGGATCGAGAGGTCGGTCAGAACAGTGCGATCCCAGTACAGCTTGAAACGGTCATTTTCCAGGACAGGTGCAGGCAGGTACCGGTAGTTTGGTACGTTGTCTTCCAGTAGAGCACATTGGAGCGCCAGTTGTCGATGAACAATACGGGCCACGTTGTTGTGGCGCTCGGTGTAGGCTGCGTTGGCCAAAACGGGACAGCCTCCCATAATGTGCTCTATGTTTTCACCTGGTTGATGGCACATCCGGCAAATGTCATCAACGTCTTGATGCCAGACGTACCGCCTGCAGTTTCTCGTCGGCATTATCCTGTCCTGGATGGCTATCATGTCGGCTTCTACTACTGAAGAGAGTTCACCACGCGTTAGCCACAGATTAGATGCGGCCTTGTCGACGTGTGGCCGGTCCAGTTGATGGGGGTGGGCACCATGCACTGCCTTCTGCTTCCAAGCTGCAATCTTCTCCTCCACTGTCTGCAGATTGCAGTTGAGTTGGTACTCCGCTTGCGCCAAGTGCAGAGCGCTGTATCCTCTGTCGGCGGCGCAGACAGCCCGGTATAGCGCGTTTTGGTTGGCGCGTTCTGCGAAGTACTCGCGCAGTTGTCGTACCTGGGCAACACACAGTGCAGAAATGTCGACGATTCCAAGTCCCCCTTCTTTGCGTGGTAGTGAAACTCTCTCCAGTGCCGATTGAGGATGGTGCATTCCGGCCTCTTTGAATGCTTTCCTCATCCTCCTCTCAAGGTCCTCTAGGTTAGTTTTGCTCCATTTGACTACACCAAAACTGAAGGTCAGCAGGGGAACCGCGAATGTGTTGATCGCGCGTACCTTGTTCCCCGCGTTGAGGAAAGTCCTCAGGACACAGTTCACTCGACTCAAGAACTTGTCTCGCAGCTCCGTCTTGATGTCGGAGTGGCGAATCCCGGTGAGCTGTCGGAATCCAAGATATTTATAGGATTCGCCACGAACCATGTCTCTTATAAACTCGCCGTCATAGACCTCGTAGCCTCCGGATTCGGTAAGTTGTCCTTTCAGCAGGTGGACACAGCGACACTTGTCGAGGCCGAACTCCATACAGATGTCCCTGCTTATGTCTTCGACAACCCGGATAGCTACACCTAGACGCTGACGTGAATCAGCGTAGACCTTGAGATCGTCCATGTAAAAGGTATGGGTCACTTCTTCGTGGGCGCCGTCGCCATACCTTATTTTATAGCCATGACCGTTTCTATTGAGCGTCCTACTGAGGGGGTTCAGTGCCAGACAAAACCAAAGCGGGCTGAAAGAGTCGCCTTGGAATATCCCCCTCTTTATCTGCAGCGTTCTAGACTGCAACACATTTTCCCCATCACTGAGGTGCAGAGACGTACTCCACTGCCTCATCGCATGCTGCAGGAACCTAACGACGACGGGATCAATTTTGTAGAGCTCCAATACCCGGACGAGAAACGAGTGAGGTATGGAGTCATAAGCCTTCCTGTAATCGATGTAGGCCATACTTAGGTTCCGCTGGTTATATACCGCCTGGCCGACTATGGCTGCGTCGATGATGGCCTGGTCTTTGCAGCCATGCGTATTTTTCCTGCATCCTTTCTGCTCTTCTGCGATGATGTGATGCTGTTCGCAGTGAGCAGAAACTTTGGCGGTAATTATGCTGCTCAGTATTTTGTACAGACTCGATAGGCACGTTATCGGTCTGTACTTTGATGGGTTCAATGGCTAACATAGTTTTTTTTTTTTTTTTTTAAATTCGTTTATTTTTACAGGCTCAGTTACATAAGTTTAAAGGAGCCGAATTCTTAATTATACTTTTATTACTATACATAAACATTTTCTAAATCTAAGGTAAGTAAGGTAGAAAACCGATTACTCGCGGTCTACTCGAGTTTAGTAGGGTGACATATTTGTTCAGGAAAAGGATGGGATATAAGGAAATTGTTACAATAATGATAATCTCACACACTCAATTCTTAAATCTATTCGTATATCTATTGTGTATTTACATTTAAACTTATTCTACTGTTTGTAGCAAGGGGACCAATTGCACGCAAAGGATATAAGGATATAAGGATAATCACACACGAACATCGATAGCTTTAAGGAAAATATAGATTTGGGACATGTAATCAAGGTCTAACCGAGCAAACACCTCTCTCACCGGCACATTGGGCTGTCTTCCTCTAGCACTGAGGGAGTTTTCTAAATTCGATCTGGCGACAAGATACAACTCGCTCGACCAAACAACGTGCTCGATGTCGTGGTAAGCGTGGCCACAAACACAAAGATTGCTGTCGGCAAGATTAATACGAAAGAGTAGCGCGTCTAACGAACAGTGATTGGACATGAGTCGGGAGAAGGTGCGAATAAAGTCCCGACTCAAGTCCAGACTTTTGAACCACGGTTTGAGGCTAACCTTAGGGATAATCGAGTGAAGCCACCGACCCAATTCATCTTCGTTCCATTTGCGTTGCCAATTAGCGATGGTATTTTTACGGACTAAAGAATAAAATTCATTGAAGGCGATTTGACGCTGATAAATTTCGCCTTCAATTGCACCTACCTTTGCTAATGAGTCAGCCCTCACATTACCCGGAATTGAGCAATGTGAAGGGACCCAGACAAAGGTAATGACATAACAGCGTCTGGTTAAAGCACTCAAAATTTCTCGTATTCTCTCAAGGAAGTACGGCGAGTGCTTTTCCGGCCTCACTGAACGGATAGCTTCGACAGAGCTCAGACTATCCGTTACAATGTAATAGTGTTCAACAGGTCGTGAGGCGACGCTGTCCAGCGCCCAGTGTATCGCTGCCAATTCAGCAATATACACTGAGCAAGGATTCTGAAGACTGTGTGAGGTGCTAAAAAATTCGTTGAACACCCCAAATCCTGTGGACTCATTCATAGTGGACCCATCAGTAAAGTACATATTATCGCAATTGATACGCCCATACTTTGCATTAAAGATCGTAGGAACGATCCCCGATAGAAGATAATCTGGAATTCCATGGATTTTCTCCTTCATGAACAGATCAAAATGTACAGAGGAATTGATGTAGTCAGGAAAACAAACACGGTTGGGAATATACGAAGAAGGAACAACCTGCATGAAGATGAATTCATGATATGAACTCATGAATCCAGAGTGAAAATTTAGCTCGATCAGTTGCTCAAAATTTCCGATCACCAATGGGTTCATAACCTTACACCGGATGAGGAACCGAAGAGCTAATAAATTGAAGCGATCTTTTAGTGGGAGTACGCCTGCCAAAACCTCGAGACTCATGGTATGCGTTGAGGGCATACATCCCAACGCAATACGGAGACAAAGATACTGAATTCGCTCGAGTTTAATGAGGTGTGTTTTGGCAGCTGATTGAAAACAGAAACTGCCATACTCCATCACTGAGAGAATAGTTGTTCGATACAACATTATAAGATCTTCGGGGTGGGCTCCCCACCATGTGCCGGTAATTGTACGGAGAAAGTTTATTCTTTGTTGGCATTTTTTTACTCAGATACCTAATATGGGCCCCCCAAGTACATTTGGAGTCGAACCAGACCCCAAGATACTTGAATGACATAGCATGAGTGATCGGTTTACCCAAAAGTTGAAGCTTTGGTTTTGCTGGTCTATGCTTCCTAGAAAAAACCACCATCTCTGTTTTCTTCGTGGAGAATTCGATCCCTAGCCCAATGGCCCAGGTTGAAAAATTGTTCAATGTATCTTGTAAGGGTTCTTGCAGGTCGGATTCGTTTGATCCTACGACAGACAGCACTCCATCATCTGCAAGTTGTCTTAGGCTGCAATTTTGTGTAAGACAATTGTCAATGTCGCTTACATAGAAGTTGTACAAAAGGGGGCTTAAACATGAGCCCTGGGGGTGGCCCATGTAGGAGACCCGGCTTACTGTCGAATCTCCATGAGAAAAGTTCAAATGTTTCTCACAAAGCAAGTTATATAACATATTATTCAATAGAGGCGGCAGTCCCCGAGAGTGTAATTTGTCTGACAAAACCTCTATTGAAACAGAATCATAGGCCCCCTTTATGTCCAAGAATACTGAAGCCATTTGTTTTTTTTCGGCGTAAGCCATTTGAATTTCTGAAGAAAGCAACGCAAGACAATCATTCGTCCCCTTGCCCCTGCGGAACCCATATTGTGTATCTGAGAGTAGGCCATTCGTTTCAATTCATCGATCAAGGCGAAACAAGATCATTTTCTCCAACAATTTCCGTATACAAGACAGCATTGCTATTGGGCGGTACGAATTGAAGTCGGACGCGGGTTTTCCGGGTTTTTGAATAGCTATAACTCGTACTTGTCTCCAATCATCTGGAACAATATTATGTTCCAGAAACCGATTGAATAAATTCAACAAGCGATGTTTCGCCACATCAGGGAGGTTTTTCAACAAGTTGAACTTAATTCGATTCGATCCCGGAGCAGAATTGTTACATGAAAGGAGAGCAAGAGAGAATTCTACCATCGAAAACTCAGAATCAAGATCGCACCTATCTTGTGGTATATCTCGAACAATTTTTTGCACAGGAACGGAATCGGGACAAACCTTTCGTGCAAAATTAAAAATCCATCGATGTGAATATTCTTCGCTTTTATTCGTTGAAGAGCGATTTCTCATGTTTAGAGCCACTTTCCATAATTTTGACGTAGGACTACGTCTTTCATTTCTATACCGGGGTGTAAAATCAAAGTTTCGAAAACGAAAGCGTTACGCCGGAGACCGAGATTTTGAGTGTTAATAGCTCCTAAACAACTGAACGAAATGGTATGATAAACACTTCATTCGAAAGATAAAATGTCTACGCGTTCTATACTTGTTACTTTCTGATCCAAAAACTTGTTTCAATAGTCTTAAATTTGCTTTCAAAATAGGCTATTGAAATCACCAATCGGTATATAAGCGAGCGCCGCTCGGAAATCCACTCAGTTGTAATTGAACAGCGATTGGAGCATGTTGTCGCTGTTGTAGTGAAGCTCTTCATTTATCATGAAAGCGCGGATGAACGGTGTCACCAAGAGCCTGTTTGTGCACCTTAGGCCAGAAGGGAATCCATCAGGAGGAGAGTGATGCTACAAACGGTTCCCCGGGAAGATCTCGAATCAGCCGCTACACACACACACACATACACGCACGGAATTTTTTCCGTTTGGATCGAGAAAGATCCGGAAAATAATCTGCCAGTTCCTCTAGGAATTTAAAAATACATTCATGTGAAAGAGTTTATTTGAATGTTTTCTATCCATGTAACACTGTGACCAAATATGTTTCAATCAAGTGCTATTAACAGATGGTTATCGAGTTAGCATTAACCACTGGTGGGCTTCCAGTATCGAGGAAAATGTGGAAATATCTAATCGTTACTGAAAATAATCTGCCAGTTCCTTTGGGAATTTAAAATTACATTCATATGAAAGAGTTTATTTTAATGTTTTCTATCCATGTAACACTGTGACCAAATACATTAGGTTTTGTGATTTTTCAATCAATCGCAATCAACAGGATAGCTTCTGAAGATTATTCTTCCCCATCAGTAGGATATTTCCGTATCCAATATTGGATGCATAAAACCTTGTGCCTCCAACGTAACGCTCTCGTTTTCGAAGTTCTCCAAATATTCATTCATTCAGAATGAATTCAGATTCAACTTCATACAAATGATCTCTAAATCAACGATAGTCCTACGTCACCCTTGCGGTTATACCATAGATATAACCCACTTTCTGTTTTTTCATTGACGTTTCTCGTGACAAACCTCCCACGAAATTTCGCCAATAAGCACGTTTTTTTCCCTTTGATCAAATTTTTGAACTGATTCTCAAGGGCTAAATACGTTTGAAAATTTTCAGGAGTTCCACGTTTCCGAAAAGCTTTGAATGCATTCGATTTTTCTATATAAAGCTTGGAACATTGGCTATCCCACCATAGATTGGGAGGCCTTCGGCAAATGGTGGAACCTGGGATGGGTTTCATTTGAGCGCAAACTGCGCTGTCATAGATCAAACGAGAAAGGAAGTTATACTCCTCCAATGGAGGTAAACCATCTCTGGAATTGATGGCTAGAGCAATCGCGTCCGCATATTTTTTCCAGTCAATGTGTCTTGTGAGGTCATATGCCATGTTTATAGATTCAGAAGAATTCGACCCAGTGGTGATGGAAATTTTGATTGGCAAGTGATCACTACCGTTGGGATCCTGTATTACATTCCACTTGCAATCTAACGATAGTGAGTTCGAGCAAAGCGAGAGGTCAAGAGCACTTGGGTTAGCAGGTGGTTTAGGTACACGTGTTGTTTCCCCAGTATTCAGAATGGTCATATTGAAGCTGTTACAAAGGTCATATATCAACGATGAACGGTTGTCATCGTACTGTTCCCCCCAGGCGGTTCCGTGAGAATTGAAGTCTCCCAAGATCAACCGTGGCTCAGGAAAGAGTGAGCACGTGTCAGCAAGTTGCTTGCGGCTAACCGCAGCTCTCGGAGGCCAATACAAGCTGACAATACAGAGGTCTTTGCCTCTGATGTTGGCATGACAAGCAACAGCTTCGATCCCACCAATAGGTGGAAGATCAATTCGGAAAAATGGGTGGCACTTATTGATCCCCAATAGCACCCCTCCGTATCTGTCATATCGGTCCAAGCGTATAATATTAAAATCGTGGAAAGAGAGATCATCTTGCGAAGAAAGCCAAGATTCGGACAGAGCAAAAACATCACTTAAATTAAAAATTTGAATGTATCAAATTTAGGGATAAGACTACGACAATTCCACTGTAAAACAGTGATATCTCCGACCTCTCTATTTAAATTAGACATCAAGAGAGATAATCATTGCAAGGAGGGGCCATGTTTGCATCAATTGCTGCAAAATTGTCTTTAATACTGGAAGCATTGCGGTGACAATGGTTCTGATGGAGTCGGAAACATTAAAACACGTGAAAATTTGATCCACAAGGTCGGACAACTTTATGAATCCCGATTGGGAAGTTGAACTTGACGGAAAAACAGGGACATTTGGGGTTTTTGATGTTCCCTCGAATGCTGGGTCGTTCGAAGGTGAACCATTCCCACGGAAGCCAGGAGGAACTTGATTTTGCTTGTCCGCTGCGCTCGTTTTTTTAGGCAAACTAACTGGGGGTATCACCGGAGGGACTTGTCCTTGAACGTTGGGAGTGGTCACATTTTTGCGCCGGGGATTCCCTTGAGAAATAGGCGGCGTGCCCCCGTTAGCTGTGTCCGCTTCCATTTCGTCAACTGGCAACGTGGCGTAAACATTATGTGTGTTGATTGGTTGTTGTTGTTGAGCCAGTGGAGAAGCGCCCTTCAAAATTTCCGCGAAAGTGCGTTTAGAGCGTTCCCTCAAAGAGCGCTTCTGTTTCTCCCAGCGACTCTTGTATGCTTCACAAGCTGAGAGCACGTGTGGGGTTCCCCCGCAATATGGACACTTTTTTACCGTCGCACTGCAGGCTTCGCCCACATGTTGCTCTCCGCAAGTGGCACAGCGTTCTTTATTGGCACAATAAGCAGCCGTATGACCAACTGACTTTTGACTTTTCATTGGCTTCGGAATAAAAAGTCGCACGGCTAACCTCAATTTCTCTACCATCACGTAGTCCGGGAGAGCTGAACCAGCGAAGGTGACTCGAAACGAGTCGGACGGCGTAAATTTGGTTTCACCCCCTTCATGGGAGACTGTTCCGAGCTGGCGGCAACCCAAGATCTTAACAGTCATCGAGGGCAGTTTCTTAAAACGGCCAGTACCTTCACTCGTAATGTATTCGCACGTCAGACCCGTTTCGGTTATCACACCCTCAATTTCAACTACGTGAGAGGGAATGTAAACCCGATACTCAATTGTAAAATGCTGGTCGACAACAATCTTGTTTGCGTCCTTTCGATCAGTCACGACAACTCGCAATTTGTTTGGTCTAACCTTCGAAATTTCCGACACGGAGGTATACCTTGCCAGATCTTTCGCGATCTGCATGACTTTCAAAGCTTTTCCATTTGGTTTGGGCCGAAAGAAAACAACCCATGGGCCAGTTCCAGATGCATCTTCTGGATAGACCTTGACACGGGGGGAGGACGTAACAGAGGGGGAAGACGAGGTAACAGAGGGGGAAGACGAGGACAAGGATTGAGTGGGAAGGGAGACAACATGGTGAGTAGGCGAAGGTAAGGATTGAGTGGTAGCGGGGATAACAGAAAGGGAACCCGAAGTCGAAGGTAGGGTGGGAGCGTCAAGAGGTGGAGAGGAGAGATTTGCGATTTTTTTATGAGGGGGCTTATTAGCATGAGCTGATTCGTCCCCAGAAGAAACATCTTGCGATTTAGGAACACGTTTAAGTGTTTTCCCTTTTTTACCTGATGGGGGGGATTCATTGGTTTCATTGTCTGAGATCTCCATATTCGGAGACCCCCCACCTTCTGCCATTATAAATGGCACTTAAATTCTATTTTTTTTAAATATTTCACTATAATAAAATAAAAAATTATACTATTTCAAGAAAAAAATAAAATAAAATATAATATTTATATATATTTTCTCTAAATGAATTTTTATGCGTATTAACCTAAATGCGCACCCCGCGCAGATAATATTCGACTCGTTCTGCACCGTCCAGTTGATCACGTGTTGGCGTCTATTGTTACACTGCTGTAGGTGTATTGGTGAACGAGCGCACCTACGTCGGCGGTGGAAATGGCGATGATTCGGCGATCAAAAGTGTCTCTCTATAGACCTTCACCAGTATCTGCTGTGAGAAGCTATTCACTCCAGCTGGTGGGAATTGTTGAGCGCACTTCACTGTTCCCACAATTAACACGCGATGGAAGAAGCACACTTGGTTGAGGAAAAAACACCAGCCAATAACAATAGCTGTTACCGAAACGCGAGCACAATAGCACAAAGCGTCCGATCGCTTCAAGCTGAACTGTGTGAATGATTACTAACATAGTTGTAAGCAAACATTGTCGAAATATTGAACTCCCGGCCCCGTTAGGCTGACGCCATATGAGCGCCATTTTTATAAAAATATAAAAAAATATATATATCCTATGACATGCTTCTTCAGTAAAATTCTACCTCGGGAAACCAATGTCAGGTCACTGCATCTCCCCCTACTCAATGAGTTTTAGGGAAAACTGGAAGAGTTTTCACTAAAACTGGTTAGTGAGGTTGTTTTTACCTATATAACTGTTTAGATATTGTTTTCATTTTTTTTAATGTAATAAATTGTATAACGCAATAGCTTTTTTTATATAAATGGTTATAACTCTATAAAAATGTGTTTCTGAGTTGTTTTAATATCTGCATATACATGTATGTTATTTCTTCGTTTTTTTTATTGTACGCTAATTTTTGGTGTTTTACAAAACAGTAATCTAACATCAAAAGTGATGTTACTGCCTGATAACCAAAGCTAAATAACGTAGAATGCTACACCTCCTACAAATGAGCTCGACTTGTCGAAGAAAAAAAAATCTGAAAGTGTAGGGTCATGTCCTTTTTTGTACAAAATATCGTAAAAAAATATAATAAAAACTAAATTCCTTCAATTCTGTAATACTGCAATTCTATATTGAAACTAAAATGATCATATCTCCTTAAAGCTTTCCAAAAAGTCTTACCGATTATCATAGCTGAGCGTTTAGAGCTTCATTAAAAAAAAATTCTTTGTGCAATATGTTTACTTTCATCATTCTTGCTGAATATATATTTTTCCTTCTAATTCATTGTTTAATCTTTAACCTTATTTATTCTTCAATTTCCTTTGTTTTAATTTTTTAATGTTGGAGGTTGTAAATTCCTCTCCCATGATTCTTCTCCGCTTTTATAGCGCTACTTCATTTTGCTTTATTTTTATTATTTGATAATATCATATCCCACATTTTAAGTCTCTCATGAACTTTTTAGTAAGTATTGGGACATACATGCCCTTACAGGAAAGAATTCCTAGTTTCCCAGCCCTTCGGTACATTCAAAAGCTATGATCGCGATTGATGGACACATTCTTGTTAAATTGGCTGTAGACATATATGGCCCAATCTTTCACTTTTTCTTAAAATCCCACTTCAAAGTGTGCTTGTAAAATTTAGAACCACACCTATTTGAATTATCGATAAGTACATTTCCCCATATTTCCCTGTGCATACAATTAAAGTATGGGAGACACGATTGTGTTTTTTCTCAAGAGAACAATCAGTTCTTACAGAATTGATCAAAAAGTAATTTTGTTGTATTTTTTTTTCAATTTTATTGATTAATTGTTTTGGAATTAAAAAAAAAATTAATTGAATGTTTTGAATGAATCGAAACTATTTTTGTTCCGCTCGTAGCATCTGCTGATTGCATCGTTTCAAATGCATCAGCGATTTTAGGTTTTTTTTTCAAATTTATACTTTTACATATATTACTTTTTTCTTCTAAAATTATTTAATTAGCTTAACTAGGTTCACCTTAGTGTTAATAATGTCTTCCCCCATTCAGAAACCAGAATCCTCAATCCTGGCATCACGGCAACGCACCAAATCCCGCCGGCCGCCATCGACCGTGGTCTCTCGTTCACACAGCGTTCCCATTCTTTAATACATCTCTGCATCCTTAATATCATCACACTGCTTCTATTTTCAGCTATTGCACTTGAATTGTTCACATATTCTATTGCGTATGCGCATCTTCTCAATGACACTTTTTGTTTTGTTCTTATTTGAGCGCCTGTCGTTGAGGCGCTCAAATCGGTCAAACGCATCTACGATACTCGAGTCCTGTTGTTTCACAACGTTCGTTATTTTTTTTGCCTCGTATACACTTTATACACTGTTTGTAAATTCCGAATCTGCGCCAAACGCCAGCTTTTGAATTACGCACGAAAATTTCTCCATGCTGGAACAATCTCTTTTGTCTCTTCAGTTTTGATAAAAATCGCGTAAGCACTCGCGATAGCTTCTGAATAATCACTTAATGGGTGGGCTGCTGTCCCCACATGGACAGCATCCTACCGCTGTCACCAAATGTAGCGGACCGCGCGTCCAAGGCACTTTCTTTTATGACAAAATAACAACACTTTTTTCTGTTTCCGTCAGGCTCCCTTTTACTTTATTTTATTTTTATATATTTATTATTTTTATCCCTACTCCTTCACAGAGGATGTACAGTGCTCTAAGAAAACTAAAACTATCTTATTCGCTACGTGCCACGAGTTTTGGGTTTTTTTTTCCATTAGTATGGAAGATTCCAGCAATCCTATTGGAAAATCCTTGGTTGGATTTTCCCTATCTCTAGTAGGAATGTTTCCCATTAAAAAAGATCAATTCTTATTATACACTAGCTAACCCGGCAAACTTCGTCCCGCCCATTTACTTGATTAATTCTCGAGTAATGCAGAAATTTGTGTTTTATTTGTATGGCAGCCACCCCTAAGAGAGGGGGGAGGGGTATCTAACCACCATAGAAACATTCATTGCACCCTAAAGTTTCCATATGCCTAATTTGGTTTAATTTGCTTGATTAATTCTCGGGTAATGCAAAAATTTGTGTTTCATTTGTACGGCAGCCCCCTCTAAGAGAGGGGGAAGGAGTATCTTAACACCATAGAAACATTTATTGCATCCTAAAACCTCCACATGCCAAATTGGTTTCATTTGCTTGATTAATTCTCGAGTAATGCAGAAATTTGTGTTTCATTTGTATGGCAGCCCCCCCTTTGAGTGGGGGAAGGACTGTCTAACCATCATAGAAACATTTATTGCACCCTAAAACTTTCACATGCCAACTTTGGTTTCGTTTGCTTGGTTAATTTCCGAGTAATGCAGAAATTTGTATGGCAGCCCCCCCTTAGAGAGGGGGAGGGGTCTCAAAATATCACGAAAACCTTCCCCGGCCCCAAAAACCCCTACATACCAATTTTCATGTCGATCGGTTCAGTAGTTTCCGAGTCTATAAGAATCAGACAGACAGACAGACATCACTCCATTTTTATATATATATAGATAGATAGATATATCCTATGACATGCTTCTTCAGTAAAATTCTACCTCGGGAAACCACTGCAAAAGTTATAAAATCTAATTAATAATACCTATAAAAAATGTAGTGCTAACGGTCTTTTGCCTACAAGTGTGTTAATTATAAAAAATTAGTATTAATTGATTCCTAAAATTCAATATTTAAAAAATCAACCTCAAAACTAAAGTACTGGGCATCGTTCTAAGATGATACTGAAATTATGGAAACGAAATCCACGAAAGAATGAATTCGACGAAAAATGACTAGTTCAAAATCCAACATATTCAATCCAGAAACCATTTTCAGTTCTACGGATAATTCATTGTGTTCTTCGTGTAATTTTACAGATTCAGGTTAATTACCAGTTAGCATCCCACGCGCACGAATACCGCTCAATGAAACACAGCCACGCACCCATCAATCTCGTTTAAATATTTGTGATTTGGCAGATTATATCACGCTAATCAGTCTAGATTTAACGCATTTATAAAAAGGGTACTCTCCCTCGTGTTTCTCCGCTACAATTTTGCTAATTAGCGAATACAAAGGGGCATGCTATCAGCACAAACTGCTGCTGTTTGCTGACGATTGTACCTGACTTTATGAATAATGTGGACTGTATGCGAAGGATCATTCCTCCCCTCAATTTACAAATCAACAATTTTCACGTCTTTCCAAATGCTACCCGGGGTTCTGCGAAGTTCCATTAACATTTCACATTTAACCTCCGCCCACATGATGATGATGGTGGGGCCAAAAGCGAAACGAAAAAAAAGTACTCTTCATTTGTTAAATACTTCCGCGAGAGCATTAGCATTCCCAATCCGAAATGGGTTCAACTGTAACAGATTTCACTCATTCTCGCAGAAGCACATATTTCCGCATAAATCATCCACGTCTCGGCTAATTGTAGCAAATAAACGTGTGAATGGGCGTTCTCGGCCGGAACACCTGGTGTCTCCATACGCAAGGTTGCATGGTGAAAGCTAAAGGGGCTGGGATGGGATGATCCCGCCGACCGCCCGTTGACAGATACGGCGCACATTCCGCTTAGCCTGTGCGTTGATTGACCGACTATAAGATCTGCTCGAATCAGGTCCCTCCTGGCCTCCGTGGTAATAGTTCACCTTCGAACGACCCAGCACTCGAGGGGACATCAAAAACCCCAACTGTCCCTGTTTTTCCGTCAAGTTCAACTTCCCAATCGGGATTTATAAAGTTGTCTGACCTTATGGATCAAATCTTCACGTGTTTTAATGTTTCCGACTCCATCAGAACCATTGTCACCGCAATGCTTCCAGTACTAAAGACAATTTTGCAGCAATTGATGCAAACATGGCCCCTCCTTGCAATGATTATCTCTCTTGATGTCTAATTTAAATAGAGAGGTCGGAGATATCACTGTTTTACAGTGGAATTGTCGTAGTCTTATCCCTAAATTGGATACATTCAAATTTCTAATTCATAAACTCAATTGTGATGTTTTTGCTCTATCCGAAACCTGGCTCTCTTCTCAAAATGATCTCTCTTTCCACGATTTTAATATAATACGCTTGGACCGCGATGACAGATACGGAGGGGTACTATTGGGGATCAATAAGTGTCACTCATTTTTTAGAATTGACCTTCCACCTATTGGAGGGATCGAAGCTGTTGCTTGTCATGCAAACATCAGAGGCAAAGACCTCTGTATAGTCAGCTTGTATTGGCCTCCGAGAGCTGCGGTTAGCCGCAAGCAACTTGTTGACATGTGCTCACTCCTTCCTGAGCCACGATTGATCTTGGGAGACTTCAACTCTCACGGAACTGCCTGGGGGGAACAGTACGACGATAATCGTTCATCGTTGATATATGACCTTTGTAACAGCTTCAATATGACCGTTTTGAACACTGGGGAAACAACACGTGTACCTAAACCTCCTGCTAAACCAAGTGCTCTTGACCTCTCGCTTTGCTCGAATTCACTATCGTTAGATTGCAAGTGGAATGTAATCCAGGATCCCAACGGTAGTGATCACTTGCCAATCAAAATTTCTATCACCAATGGGTTGAATTCTTCTGAATCAATAAACATGGCATACGACCTCACAAGACACATTGACTGGAAAAAATATGCGGACGCGATTGCTCTAGCCATCAATTCCAGAGATGGTTTGCCTCCATTGGAGGAGTATAACTTCATTTCTCGTTTGATCTATGACAGCGCGGTTCGCGCTCAAACGAAACCCATCCCAGGTTCCACTATTCGTCGAAGGCCTCCCAATCCATGGTGGGATGGCCAGTGTTCCAAGCTTTATGGAGATAAATCGAATGCATTTAAAGCTTTTCGGAAACGTGGAACCATTGAGAATTTTCAAACGTATTTGGACCTTGAAAATCAATTTAAAAACTTGATCAAAGGGAAAAAACGTGCTTATTGGCGAAATTTCGTGGGAGGTTTATCACGAGAAACGTCAATGAAAAAATTATGGAAAGTGGCTCGAAACATGAGAAATCGCTCTTCATCCAATGAAAGCGAGGAATATTCACATCGATGGATTTTTAATTTTGCACGAAAGGTTTGTCCCGATTCCGCTCCGGTGCAAAGAATTATTCGAGATATACCACAAGATAGGTGCGATCTTGATTCCGAGTTTTCGATGGTAGAATTCTCTCTTGCTCTCCTTTCATGTAACAATTCTGCTCCGGGATCGGATAGAATTAAGTTCAACTTGCTGAAAAATCTCCCTGATGTGGCGAAACATCGCTTGTTGAACTTATTCAATTTGTTTCTGGAGCATAATATTGTTCCAGATGATTGGAGACAAGTGCGAATTATAGCTATTCAAAAACCCGGAAGGCCCGCGTCCGACTTCAATTCGTACCGCCCAATAGCAATGCTGTCTTGTATACGGAAATTGTTGGAGAAAATGATCTTGTTTCGCCTTGATCGATGGGTTGAAACGAATGGCCTACTCTCAGATACACAATATGGGTTCCGCAGGGGCAAGGGGACGAATGATTGTCTTGCGTTGCTTTCTTCAGAAATTCAAATGGCTTACGCCGAAAAAAAACAAATGGCTTCAGTATTCTTGGACATAAAGGGGGCCTTTGATTCTGTTTCAATAGAGGTTTTGTCAGACAAATTACAATCTCGGGGTCTGCCGCCTCTATTGAATAATATGTTATATAACTTGCTTTGTGAGAAACATTTGAACTTTTCTCACGGAGATTCGGCAGTAAGTCGGGTCTCTTACATGGGACTCCCCCAGGGCTCATGTTTAAGCCCCCTTTTGTACAACTTCTACGTAAGCGACATTGACAATTGCCTTACACAAAATTGCAGCCTAAGACAACTTGCAGATGATGGAGTGGTGTCTGTCGTAGGATCAAACGAATCCGACCTGCAAGAATCCTTACAAGATACTTTGAACAATTTTTCAACCTGGGCCATTGGGCTAGGGATCGAATTCTCCACGGAGAAAACAGAGATGGTGTTTTTTTCTAGGAAGCATAGACCAGCAAAACCAAAGCTTCAACTTTTGGGTAAACCGATCACTCATGCTATGTCATTCAAGTATCTCGGGGTCTGGTTCGACTCCAAATGTACTTGGGGGGCCCATATTAGGTATCTGAGTAAAAAATGTCAACAAAGAATAAACTTTCTCCGTACAATTACCGGCACCTGGTGGGGAGCCCATCCCGAAGATCTTATAATGTTGTATCGAACAACTATTCTCTCAGTGATGGAGTATGGCAGTATCTGTTTTCAATCAGCTGCCAAAACACACCTCATTAAACTCGAGCGAATTCAGTATCTTTGTCTCCGTATCGCGTTGGGATGTATGCCCTCAACGCATACCATGAGTCTCGAGGTTTTGGCAGGCCTACTCCCACTAAAAGATCGCTTCAATTTATTATCTCTTCGGTTCCTCATCCGGTGTAAGGTTATGAACCCATTGGTGATCGGAAATTTTGAGAAGCTGATCGAGCTAAATTTTCATTCTGGATTCATGAGTTCATATCATGAATTCGTCTCCATGCAGGTTAATCCTTCTTCGTATATTCCCAACCGTGTTTGTTTTCCTGACTACATCAATTCCTCTGTGCATTTTGATCTGTCCATGAAGCAGGATATCCATGGAACATCAGATTATCTTCGATCGAGGATCGTTCCAACGATCTTCGATGCAAAGTATGGGGATATCAATTGTGATAATATGTACTTTACTGATGGGTCCTCTATGAATGAGTCCACAGGATTTGGAGTGTTCAACGAATTTTTTAGCACCTCACACAGTCTTCAGAATCCTTGCTCAGTGTATATTGCTGAATTGGCAGCGATACACTGGGCGCTGGACAGCGTCGCCTCACGACCTGTTGAACACTATTACATTGTAACGGATAGTCTTAGCTCTGTCGAAGCTATCCGTTCAGTGAGGCCGGAAAAGCACTCGCCGTACTTCCTTGAGAGAATACGAGAAATTTTGAGTGCTTTATCCAGACGCTGTTATGTCATTACCTTTGTCTGGGTCCCTTCACATTGCTCAATTCCGGGTAATGAGAGGGCTGACTCATTAGCAAAGGTAGGTGCAATTGAAGGCGATATTTATCAGCGTCAAATCGCCTTCAATGAATTTTATTCTTTAGTCCGCAAAAATACCATAGTTAACTGGCAACGCAAATGGAACGAAGATGAATTGGGCCGGTGGCTCCACTCGATTATCCCTAAGGTTAGCCTCAAACCATGGTTCAAAAGTCTGGACTTGAGTCGGGACTTTATTCGCACCTTCTCCCGACTCATGTCCAATCACTGTTCGTTAGATGCGCTACTCTTTCGTATTAATCTTGCCGACAACAATCTTTGTGTTTGTGGCCAAGGTTACCACGACATCGAGCACGTTGTTTGGTCGTGCGAGCTGTATCTTGTCGCCAGATCGAATTTAGTAGTCACCCTTCGGGCCCGAGGAAGGCAGCCCATGATGCCGGTGAGAGACGTGTTGGCTCGGTTAGACCTTGATTACATGTCCCAAATATATGTATTCCTTAAAGCTATCGATCTTCGTGTGTGATTGTCCTTACACCCTTAGTTTTTCCTTTTCCTTTTCCTTTGTGAGAGATCGGATCCCTTCTTAAGAATAAGATGAAATGTAAATACATATTAGATATAAGATAGGTTTAAGAATTGAGTGTGATGAGTGTGATTGAGAGTGTGAGTGTGATCATTGTCAATATATCCTCATATCCCCTCCTTTTCCTGAAGAAAATATGTCACCCTTCTAAACTCGAGTCGACCGCGAGTAATCGGTTTCCTATATTATTAACATTAGAATTAAGGAAAAATGTTTATATACTAGTAACAATACAGTAAGGAGTTCGGCTCCTTTAAACCTATGTAACTGAGCCTGTAAAAATAAACGATTTAAATAAAAAAAAAAAAAAGATCTGCTCGGGTGCGTTCAAAATCAGTGTTGATTGATTGCCACTCCCCCGGGTGGGTATCCGCGGCGTACGACGACTTTATCGCTTCGTTTCCCTGTGTGTATATAAAATGTTTCACCAGAGAAGTTTAAATCGGTTACAATTGATATTCGTGGTGAAGCAGAAATCTACATGTGTTACACGTGAGTATTTTGAAATATACATTCATTGTAACGAAATTTATACAGGAACAACAATTGTCAGTGACACGGAAATGTTTTGATATGAGAAACTCAAAACTCCAAGCGTTATTGAAGCTCATCACAGCCCAGAATGCACAGTACACCCCCATTCGAACACAATTCGATTTAATGAACCACTAAGCGGCTTCCCATCGAATGCACTTTGCGGTTGTGGAACAATGCATGCAAATGTTCGCTTACGTGACATTGGTTCACGTATTCTAAAGATTAACTACATAGCATTAACCACCACTCTCGGTGATGACCATTGCGGCGGCGGTGGCGGCGACCGAAAGGTCACTTCAGCATTAGTCGCGGAATTCGCCGTGTATTGGTTATTATTAGAACAATGGTTGCACTTTTATGCGGCAATTAATCATGCATTGTTGTCTAAGTAAAAAATAATATAACGTTTTCTACACGCTCAACGGTGTGCGTTAGATTTGTAGACACGCATTATTATTATGTAATTATCCATATTTCACACCACTAGCGCGTTGGTGTAAGGGCCAGAATAACCCATTCTTCGTCACTCTAACCAATCCCCAGTCAACGTGAATGTTTGTAATTTTGTAAGCAAACCCAAAAGCGCGTAGTGCGGAATGAAGCATATGTGAGATGATCCAATGCTGAAAGATTTCATCCATTGGGAACGGATTGCCGCAAGCGTTGAATACTGCTTGATGGGTCGATAAACTAATCTGGGAGTTTTCAAATGCTGTGACAAGTTCAGCATGCCTTATGGTTACTCCATTCAAAAGTTTCAATCGCAAGAGGAGATACAGTTCGAGTGCCAGCAACCTTTTCCAACACATGTATGCGAGAACATTAGCCAATATGCAGTTTGTTGACATTCTGCGAACACACCAACGGCAGAACGATACGCCCCCCGCCAGTTGTATATAATTTATCGAGCAGGTTAAGTACGTTCTAAATCAATATTTATGATATAATGACCGGTGTCAAACGGAATTTACCGATGCTAAACTGGTCTGGAAGGTTGAAAAAGTCAAATTTTTAATTTTTGCATTTTTGGAAAGCTGATGCCCCCCAGAAATGTTGTCCTAAAAGGATTTTTCGATTTGATTTCTTTGAAAAGTTACATTATTTTCATTATATTAACCCTCTACAGCCCAAGCCCGCCTTTAGACGGGCTTCGCGGATTCTCTTTTCAAATTATTCAGACATTAATGGTCAATGTTCACTCCCACTAGAATGTCTTTAGAATATTTTCATCTATCACACATACACATTGCTTTTATGCTGGCAGCTTTCTGCTAGGAGTATTTTATGTTGAAAGTCGGAAATTCCAGATAACAGTGGAGTAAATTTTTTAGATAAATAAAAAACTTGGGCGGTAGAGGGTTAAACTAGCTGTGGTTGAAAAATCTTGAACGAGAACTGTGTCTGAAAATAAGCTGATATTATAATGATAAGTTTTGGTAGAAATACTAGGAATTTTGTAGTAAAACGTAAATTCAACGGGGTCGAATAGAAGATCAATCAATGAACAGTTCTGCGATTGGACCCATGAACTTGTTTATAGTCAGAAAACGTGAATGTTTGAAGGTATTGATAACAAAAAACAAATTTTGGGCGGGACGAAGTTTACCGGGTCAGCTAGTATCATATATAGTGTCTTTTTTACCAGATGCCAACAAGAATTCTATTTCAAACTAATCCAGCTTGTGTAGCATACATTGGTTAAATCGACATTTAGTCTTCGTAAGGAAAAAGATGTTATCGATAGTTATACAAGCGCCTGGTTTGATTTTTTTTCTCATTTTAGATAAAGGGCCTGGATGGGTAAGAAAGTAAAAAGTCCCCCCAAACCTGATCACAAGCACTATGGAAAATATTATATAGCGTGCCAAATAAGAATTATTGGTTCTTTTTTTAATCCCTATATGGTTTACCATATGATCTATGATGAAAAACGTCTCTTTGTATCGCGAAATATCGTCAAAGAATATTTTCTTCGAAAATTCTAGTTTTTTTTGTGGTATTTTTATTGTTTTTTATTTTGAGATCCAGTACTGCATTCTTTCGTTTTCTTTAGAGTTTGATTTTTTTTTCATATTTTTTAGAGCCTTGCGCGGTACAAATGCACCGCACCGAAATTGTTGCGCTTTTCATTACCACGTTAAGCCCCGTGTCGGTCCCTAGGACCCGGCAAACGTTATTCTGCCATATAATTTATTTCTAGAAAATATTTTGGTGGGTAAAAGTAACGAATATATTTCAAGAGAGTTTGTATGTTATCGTTCTGATTTGATCTTCACTGCGAAACATATATATGCGTACCTCTTAATCCAAAATATCCAAAGTATACCATCATTCTAATTTGGGTGAAGACAAACTCAACGATATATAGACGACGCAGATTTGGTCAGCCATTCTCCTGTGATGATATTTTACACGTACGTGGGAAATCCTTCTTTTATATATAAAGATTGATTTTATCTCATGAACGGTTAGTCCTAGGATGATTTGTTACACAGATCGGACTCGATTATCCGGAGTATTGATGTTTTTTTCACTCCGGATAATCGAATCATAAGAAAAGCGAGTTTTCACTCGGTAAACTAATCAGTGTTCACATTTGGACGTCGAACAACATCTTCACATCAGGGATGCCCAATGAGTATGGCATTATTCGCGTTGTATCTAGACCCGCTGATTAGAATGATGCACCAAAATATTAGAGGTGTTTTTGTGGATAATGTTATTATTAAAGTAATTGCATACGCAGATGACTTAAACCTTTTCATTAGAAATGATAGCGAGTTTGATGAGATTTTGCAGTTAGTCAACTATTTTAGCATCTACTCAAAAATCAAATTTAATTTGGAGAAATCACAGTTTTTGAGATTAAACAATTGTGTTGTAGGGCCACAGATAATCCAGGAATCGAGTGAGATTAAAATACTAGGGATTAAATTCTCAGAGAACTATAAACACATGATTGATTCCAATTATGATGATGTGATAAAAAATATCAATTTCGTTTTATCACTGCACTATAGAAGAAGACTGAACCTGTTTCAGAAAGCATGGCTTTTGAACACTTTCACACTGTCTAAATTGTGGTATGTAGCGCATCTTTTTCCGCCCAACAATAAACATATCGCCCTAGTGAGAAATATTTGCGGGAAATTCATTTGGAAGGGCCAGTTTTATAAAGTGGAGAGAAAAGAGTTGTACTTACCTGTGTGCAAAGGCGGCCTCTCTCTTGTCGATGTAGAGTCGAAAGTTAAAGCACTATTCATTAGAAACATTGTTTTGCCGAAAAATGGAACCGTAGCTGATGAATTTATGCTTCAACAAGGAAATAACGTAGGTCTCACAAAAAACACGCGTGAATGGATTCAGTTAGCACAAAACCTAAGAAACATAAATTATATATCCTGCAAACAATTCTATGACAATCTCATGAACACATCAAAAACTACGATCAAGCAACAAATGTTAAAACCAAATTTGCAGTGGGAAAATATTTTTGAGAATACCAGTCGAAGTTTTCTGTCATCTGATGCTAACTAAGTATGTTTTGTTTTTAGTAACAAGAGATATTATTCCATCCAAGTAGAAAAAACTTTTGATGACCTTGACATCAAAAAGGGATGTGGTACTGACGGCATACAACCCTTGTTGTTAAAAAGTTGTGCCAAAGAGCTTGCGAATCCAATTGCTCGCATATTTAATCGATCGTTTCAGGAAAAAACCTTTACAGGGGCTTGGAAATCTGCCTACGTCATCCCTATTCATCAATCTGGCAATTACAGTAAGGCGATAAATTATCGTGGCGTATCCATACTTTGCTGTCTCAGCAAGGTATTTGAGAGACTGATGCACAATATCCTCTACAACGCGGCGTCACCGATTATCTTCGAAGGTCAACACGGGTTTATGCAGCATCGCTCTACTACAACGAACCTTATGTGCTACGTCACTGCACTGTCACATGAAATTGAAGAGAGACGACAAGTTGATGCGGTGTATATTGACTTCGCAAAAGCCTTTGATACTGTTCCGCACATTCTCGTTGTTGAGAAGCTAAAGTGCATAGGTTTTCCTGACTCGATTACGGTGTGGATTTTTTCATATCTTCGTGATCGTACAGCATATGCCGTGGTCAACTCAGCTACTCAGACCGTTATTATTCAACATGTACATCAACGATTTGTGCTCATTACTTTCATCGTCCAAGTTCGCATTTGCAGATGACTTGAAGATCTACAGGACGATTTCATCTCCCATAGATTGCTGAGTTCTTCAAGAAGATATAAATACACTACTGGTATGGTGTGGTGAAAACGGAATGCGGGTCAATGAGAAGAAATGCAAAATAATTTCCTTTGGTCACTCGAATCGCCCCACCCTCTTTCAATATAAAATGGAAACGATAACTTTGGAACGTATATCGTCCATATGTGACCTCGGAGTCATGATCGATTCGAAACTACGATTCAATGAGCACGTGGGCATTATAACGACTAAAGCTTTCTCTGAGCTGGGATTCATTCGCCGTCATGCATACGAGTTTACCGACGTGTACGTTTTAAAGACACTATACTGTTCGTTGGTACGGAGCATTCTGGAGTACGCTGCCCCTGTTTGGTCTCCGTTCTACGTGGCTCATACACTTATGATCGAACGGGTGCAGAAAAAGTTTCTCTGAGACGACTTCCATGGAACGACCCCACCAATCTTCAGCCTTATTCCGACCGGTGCAGACTAATTGGATTGGAGCCACTATCGACCAGACGCGTTACAATGCAGCGGATGTTCATTTTCGATATAATTCAAGAAGGTATTGACTGCCCTGAACTTCTCGCACAGATTCCGCTGCACGTTCCTCCTCGTCGCTTCCGAAACTCATGTTTACTTGCCATTCCTTACCACAGAACGAATTACGGCTACAACAACCCGTTTGATACATGTCTTCGTATGTTTAATGCTGTTTGTGACGTATTTGACTTCAATTTGACTAAAAATGTGTTTAAAGCTAAGATTACTAATTATACCTAGTTTGTAAGTAAACAAAAGCAGTCTGTACGGATATTCGAAGACGGTGTTAGAGTAAAATAAAATAAAAATAAATAAAATATTGGCTATTCAATATGGAGTTATTATACAATTTTTTCAAAATATCCGAAAATAAAAAATAAAATACTCGGATCAGGGCCCGAAATCTTCGAAGGTGAAAAATGAAGACCGAATCTACTCTCCGTAGCTTCGTTTCGACTAGAACTGCTTCGGCAGTCGTCCACAACAAAAAGTGACTTGACTAGAAAATGAATAGACTAGCGTTGAATAGCGAGGATGACTGGTGAATTAGTCCAGTCAGTGGTTATTCTAATAGACTCGACTAATGAAGACAAATCTGCTTCTTTATTCAACTGACTTCAATCCACACCTCCATTTCCCCCTGACACTCATTTTATACCCGCGTACGCAATCTTATTTTTACGTCCATATAAAAGAGGAACGAAAACATGATTTCTGATGCAAAAAAGAAGTTACCCCATCAATGGACGTGAACTCAAACCAACGAACTTAGACATTTATCAAGTATGCTAACGGGTGTTAAATAAAAAATGAGAATTTTTTCAATCACATATAAAAAAAAATTTTTTTTTCATCGATTTCAGTATTTTTTATTAATAACATAATGTATTTTCTTCAAAAAAATGTCAGTGAATGTTTGAGTAAGGGCCGTGGTCTGCTGTTCGACGCAACCTTGTCGCGATGCTCTCACATGAACGTTGTACGGCACTTACGTCCATTTTCCGGGTACAATTCCGGATTCTTGTAGTCAGTTGCTTCGTGTCCTTGGCCCTCCAATTGTTTTTATACACTAGGGCACTGAGTGAGCCAAAGAAATCCTCTATTGGGCGGCACTGGGGCAAGTTTGTTGGGTTACGATCTTTCGGCACGAACGGTATCTTTTTCTCCTAAAGATATGCCAGCGTCTTCTTGGCGTAATGGGAAGACGCCTTGTCCGGCCAGAAGACGTACTTCCCATCCGCGTGATGCTCGTTCAGAAACGGCAGCAGGATTTTATCGAGGCACTCTTCTCGATAGATTTGTTGGTTGATTGCTAGACCGCTTGGCTTATTGGCGATGTACAACATAACCTTTTTTTCAAACTTGTGCTTGAACTTGTATTTCACTTCAGGCGGTGTGGATGACTTGTCGCTGGAGTAGTAATTATCATTTCCTGGAATATGCGTTTTGGACAGCGGAAGATAGCTTTCGTCGTCCAGAATGAAAGACGTCCCGCGGTATTTTTAGGTCATCCACCGACACTGTGACTTTACCGTCTCAATCTGCTCCTCCGTGTACTCCGGCGACCTAATCTTCTTCTTGCAGACGATTCCTTCCATCGTGAGGGTCCGATGGATCAATACGTGGGAGCAGCCATATTTCCGACCGGCGTCACGCAGGCTGGTTGCGTCCTTGTTGTCAAACAGTTTCTTTAACGATGTCTTCCTCTGCTTCGTCATTATCGTCACCGGGCGACCACTTCCGACCTTCCGCTCTACGTTCAGGAAACCCAGGATACGATATACCGTACTGAAAGGTACATTTTCTGCCTTAAAATGTGCCGCCGTGAACTTTTTTCCTTGCTGGAAATGCGTTTCGTAGAACCGTACAATGCGTTCGCGGAGCACGTGCTGTTTCGATGCCATCTTTGCTTTGACTAAATTCAAACTAGCAAAACCAAACACGCATACAGTTTCTAGGGAACCCAAAGAGCAATTTTCTTGGAGAAAGAAAAATTTTAAGCTCTTTATTTGAGTTACTGAAAGGTATTGAAAAAATTCTCATTTTTTATTTAACACCCGTTATAAAGGTCCTCGCGTTAGTTTTGGTAAATAGTGCGCAAAATAGCGCACACACACTGCACGCTATTTTATACGTGTGAGCAATTTTCGTGTACGATACAAAAGAATCTAGCTCACCTGCAGCGTATGTCTAACCACGTTGAACTCAAACATCGATGCACACGTACATGGGAGAGAGAAAGAGAGGAACGAATTCGTTTTGGGGGAAGTCACTTCAGAATGCAATGAAGACAATTTGACTGGGAAGAATGAAATGATATAGTCGAGTCGGTAGAGGGAGATAGCGACAAAACGCCCGACTGACTGTTCAGTCGTTTTGGCGGAGAAACTGCGTGAAGAAGCCAAAAGTCATTACTAACTGAATACGGATATAGTTAGTCAGATAGTCAGCTGACTATCCTCAGTTGTCTATGACTATGCAGAACCCTGCTCCGGATAATCGAGTCCGACCTGTATATAGTTTTTCTTGTAAAATCGCATTTAGATTCCATTTTTTTATATTATTTTTTCTTGAATGACTACGATTTCGCAATGTATTGAAATTACGTAAATTTCATATCTTATTTGTGGTGAGTCCGATAAAGCGATAAAGTTCGGTAAAGTAAAAAGGTTTTCTAATGAAAATACCTTGAAAAAGACGGGTGGGTAATGTCGGGGACATAACCGGAGTGACGTAGGACTATACAAAGGGGACAGCTTTTGTTAAATATATATTTTAAATATATTGTTTTATTTTGTTCTCCTACGTGAATACCTACCTATCTACCTGAAAAATGAATTAGTTTACTGTTTACTCTTTATGAACATGTTGGTGGTTCTGAAAAGAACCTTTGGTGTTGTGTTTTGTTTTTATGATGTGATGCGATGCGATGTTAAACCATGCCATACAACCACACTGGCTTGAAAGAAAATGAGATTTTTTTTGGGGTCCGCGCGTTTTGTACTCTAGCGGTACACACTCACAGGATAGAGACAAATCGGCAGACTCAGCCAAAGGGGCGAGTCCAACGAGACGAACGAATGAGCGTTAAAAGGCAGCGATGGCAAAAAAATATATTCATTACGATTTGTTCGCTCGTTGCATTCACATGCAGTTGTTTCTAACAAACACGAAGGCACCGAAGACTAGTGGAATAGTGGAAAAGCCGCCAAAAAGTTCGGCACGGCGCAGAAGAATATTTCGGAAACCGAAGAAGAAGGAGAAGGAATCATATGCTATCTACATCATAAGGTGCTGAATCAGGATCATTCCGACACCGGTTTCTCATCAAAGGTGATGAGCGTCAATGCATCTTTGAGCGTATCGTAGCAGAAGCTCCGCGTCTGATCCACTACAATAAGCGGTCAACCATTACTGCGTGGGAAATTCAGATCGCAATCAGTCTGTTGCTGCCCGGTGAACTTGCATGCGGTTTCCGAAGGTACCAAAGCGGTGACGAAGTATACCTGCTCCATGTAAAGAGCGTTTTCCGACTGCTGATCCGGAAGCAAACCCTAAAAAGGGTCCTTTTCAGGACCACAAAATCATCTTTAATCTAAAAAGTTTATTGTTTTGTTATCACTCGATATCCTCATCTTGTTCGGCTAAACCGGCTAAACCACAGCTTTCACAGTTAGAAAATTACTTCCCATCCAGATTGTGACATGTTGTACAGTAAATTACACTTAATGCGACGTGCCGAAGCACCACTCAGTGTCGCATTGGAAGCGATTTTAACCTGTAATTGAACATCTGCGATGACAGTGGTACAGTGTCGACTTTCAATGTGGGATCATAATTTGGATCCCGATTTCTATGTTTACAAAAATGTCCAACCAAATATGTTGCATTACATGTCCGTCCGATTAGCTAAATGTTGAAATAAATGTAATTTACTGTACTTTCAATCTGGAGGCAATTTAAGAATTGGTGAAAATTGAATAATAATGAATAAATTGAATAAATAAGTCCACAACCATCAATAAACTCAGAACAACTGACAAATTCACATACTCATCATATCCTGGCAAACAAATTATGAAAAAATCAATTTGTGTTTTATTATTATTTTGGATATTATTTTAGAATGCATGTTATACAACTAGAGATGTGCCATCCGCTCATGAGCTGTTCCGAAGAATCGACTCTTTGAAGTGAGTTGACGCGGAACAGCTCGCAAAAAAAATCAAACAGCTCTTCAGCTCACTTTGATGATGATGAAGGAGAGAAAAGAGCTGTAGAATTGAAGAGAGTGTGTGAGCTGTAAGATTCAAATGAACTGACCGTCTCTCGCTCTTCGTGTTAAGACATCAGTTTAGTTTCATTTGTCCCTCGTCTTTTCAACTGTTATATTCGCGTTGACGGCATTGAGCTTTGTTTACCAGTTTAGGGGGCGCCAAAAATAATAATTGGCTCTCAGGCAGAATGAACACGTTTTTAAAATTCAAATTATTAATGAAAATTAACTTCTGTGTATCAAATGAGTATTCTATTTCAATGAAAAACACTTTGTTTGCAGGCGGTGCAAAAATCTCATAAGATTTTTTTTTTTTGAATAAAACTTTCTATTGTAATGTAAAGCCTCAGTAAAAATGTCGGAAATGTTGTACTAGCGGAGTCTGTTGTAAATAATAGTCTGGAATACGTGTTTCAAGTAATTAATAATATGGTGTGAAAAATTTCATTTGAATTTTAACATTTTCAAACTGGCTTCGTGGCTATCGAGTTTGGGACCCAAATTGAAAGTCGGCACTGACAACTGAGCTGAAGAGCTGTTCATAAAGAACAGCTCATTTAGATGAGCTGATATGATTAGAGCTGTTCATCATGATGAGCTGATTTGCACACCTCTATATACAACTGTATTTCGTGAACTCTTTTTTTGAAAGGTTTAATGGCCCTGATAAGCGCCGTGTTTTATGGAATGGTTCCAATTTAGAAAACTCAATACTCGTGGTTTTGAAAAAAACCATTTCGAACGCCCTCGATGCCGCCTTGTTCTGGATTTGCCACCAAAGTAGTTTGAATAAAGAACAAACTTTTCTCTTCTGCTACCTGCTGCCGTTTTGCGATTGCGTTTGCCACTCGCCACTCACTGCAACTGCCTGTTGTTGTCTTGGTGTCCACGGAACCGATTGTGGTCTGTTCTGAATGCGGGTTTTCTTATCGTCGCGATCCTCCTTTGCTCCTTTGCTCCTTTGCCATGTCCAGACATGGCTGCTTGTGTTGGTTTGTTGATGTGATGTGATGCGAAACGATGTGGTGTATGGTTTGGATGAGAATGATCGTTACGGCATCGGAGCGGGGATTTTTAAGCTGACTGGCTGACTCGAGAATTACGCATGTGTGAGACTGCGACCAATGTTTCGTTCATTTTTTTTCTTTTTCCTTTCCAATCGTGCTTCATTCTATTTCGCTGCTGCTCTGGTTGCCCGTTTTGGTCGGTACGATTTGAGGAGCACAAAATGGTCCAATCAAAAATGGGCACATAGTGTATTTGGACAATTCTTGATATTTCACAATTATTCAATTGTTTATCTCAAGAAAAATGAAATGTTATTCGTTTTGATAGACGGTAGATATATTTCCTATCAATTGATGCAAACACCTTTGCGATCTATTGAGAACTGCCCGAGTTATCAGCGTTCCAAATCTTGCATTTTTTCCTACTTTTTCAGTGCCTAGATTTCCATTTCACCCCCTATATCTTCCGGTTAGACGTAGTCCTACGTCAAAAAAATCGAGCTTGTGTGAATTTGGGAGTGTTTTTTGTCTTCTTAGTGATTGGTAACCCCCCGATGGATCATTTAATTTTCGCGAATTCGTGCATTGTTTTCGGATCAAAAGTGGGGTCAAAGTACATTGCAAAAAACACATTGCAAGTCAGGTGGGAAGAAGAATTTTTCCAACAATAAGAGCTGTGTTAATAGGTTGGAAACTAAAGTTAAAATTCGTTCTACTGCGATTGCTATAGTAGCCGTCAAAACAATCGATTTCGGATGTTCTGTTGCCATTGTATGAAATATAATTTATATCTTTGGGAATGACGTTTACGGGAGCGTTGGAAGTGTAATTTTGCTAAGAGATACATTAAAATTTACAGCCCTTGGTGTAGTCCCACGTCTCTCTGGTTATGTCCTCGACATTATCCCACTATTTTTATGTGATTTATAAAAATAGTGGGATAATGTGTAAAATTAGATGTGAATTCCGTTCAATTTTCTATATTAGCATTAGTCGCACAGTACCGTGGCACGAATGCAGAGCTTCAAAACTAAATTGAGGAGAAATCATGACACAAACATACTTCCTCCGAGATTATTCCTTGCAGCTGCTGAGGGAAGGGATGGATTGTTAGTTCGATATATTCTTAAGATATTTACTCTACACTAAATATCTAGGGAATTTAGGAAGAGTTTTAGTATGGAAAGTTAGCCACGGGGTAACCGCAGCCGGTGTTACTGGTGCAGATAGCGAACTATTACTTAGTGCAAATGAAGCGGTTAGCGAAATTATATGATACTAAATTGTAAAGTGTTAGAAATGCACTTCTTCACTTCTAACCTATAAAGAAGCTCGTTTCCAATCCAATCGAGAGTTCTACAAAGTTCCAAACGGTTCATATTAACTAGTTGTGTTCTGTTGATGATTCACACGAGAAAGCAGCCTTGAGGTCAGTGTGAACAGTGTTCGATATGCACTCCATTCTCAACAGTATTGATATAATACAGTAAAAATTGTACGAGATACATGTTGATCTACCTTTGAAAAATCCATGAAGTGGATTGAAATTATGCCTCAAATACTAAGATCGTCACGCTTATCACTCTTTCCATGAATGGAAAAAAAAAATCTATAGTTTCCATATTCCCAGTTTTTTTATTTCGTTATTTTCGGAGATTCTTTGGAAAACATTTAACAGACTGCCTCCGTGAATTGGTATGTAGTCATATTTTAAGGAAAAAAATTGTTGTGCTAGAAACATCGGGAGCGTTTTTTTAGAACACATAATTTCGATACGAGACATAAGACAAAAGCGGTTGTTTAGGCAATGAATAAATTACTGAAAACATAAAGTTGAAGAAGACAATAACTGAAGAGATTATGAAGGTCTGGCGAGGAACAAATTGGAATTCAGAAGAAAAGATTTCCGTTGATTTTTTTCAAGAAATGTAATTTTCAAACCGGCTAACAAGAAGGATAGCCAGCAAAATAGGAAAATTGTTTATTCAAACGACATTTTAGGCGTTTAGGCGTCGAAACCGAAACCGAGACTTGTCAACAATGTGAATACCGGGTAACAATAGCTTATAGTCTTCTTTTACTTGTTCAAAAAAACCAATTGCAACAAAACACCAACTTGCAATACATTCCTGGATTCACCAATGATTATGATAAATTAGAGGACAACCAGTCCCAGTGGCAAACATGGAACCGCTCGAAGTGGAAAACTTTTTCTGACAAATTATCGCTGCAGAATCGACCGCCACGACGCAGTGACTGCTCCCGGTTGTGCTGCGCTGTGTTGCGGAACTTTGCCCGGGATATTAATTTTACCAAAAACAGATACGACAACCACAAGCTGCAAAGTTGAAATCTTTTCTGACAATCGTTTGTGGTAACTTGTTGGGGTTTGATATTCATCCGGTGATAGTAATGTGTTTGAAGTTTGGTACCGTGGAACGAAATTCAAATTATGAATAATTCCTTTACAAAGCGTTCGACCTTAGGAATGCATTCTGTCCGCAAAAGTACAGGGAAAAAACTATTTGTTATTCTAACTGCAAATATGCCCATACATTTATGCAAATTATTTCGCTAATGAG